>NC_083327.1:86709195-87061695 GCF_963455315.2 Globicephala melas | reverse complement strand
CCGGGCGTGGTTCCCTACTCACCGCTCCCTCCGGGCTCTCCTTGCAGGAGCTGAGGACCCCGCACCCTCCGTACCGGCCTTGTCCCTAGTGGTCCCGAGCCAAGCACACTGCTCCGGATGTGCGGGCGGGTCTGCGGCGCGGAGGCCGGGACAGCGCAGGGAGAACAAGACCCCGAGGGAGGCTGGCCCGCCAGGAACGGGGGCCGCGGCGAGGGACGTCCACCCAGCACTGTCAGGGTGACTTCTCCACGGACGGACGAGGGAACTCGGCCTGAGAGATTTTCAAAGCGCGTCCGTGAAATTTTACCATCATTCTCGAGGGAAGATATTTTGGACATCTTTGTTGAATAAACGTGGAACCAGAGAAATTGAAAGCTGGCCTTAGGGTCACCCAGCATATGGCTTTCTGTGGGCTGGTTGGCCTTTGTCTCTGTCAGGCTGCCCGCAGGCCCGCAGGCCCTGGGCTGGCCCAGCTTCAACAGGCCGCAGTCAGCCACGGAGAGGTCGCGGTTGAATGGACGGGGCTGGAGTCATCACGGAGACATGGCGGCTGAACGGATGGGGGAGCGCCCACGTCTGAAGCAATAGCCCACCCTGTGCTTCAGACAGCAGGCGGGACGTGGAGGGGGACGTTCCCAGCGACGGGGGCTTTGACCACAGGCTGGCTCATGGTCACCAGGGAATCCAGCAGGAGGCAGGCCCCTCCCGGCCCCTTCATAAGCTAACCGGTGGAGACAGTCCTCACCTGAAGAGAGAGCAGTGGCTAGCTGGGCCCCAGGGCAAGGGTGCGGGCAGTGAAGCTTCAGACGGAGGTGGTCAGGTGAGGAGGGGGCGGGTGAGGCGGGGCTGCTGAGATGGACGCACAGAGAGCAGGGAACAGCCACCCCGAGCCGCTGGTCATCGTCCCCACACGGCCTCGGCGGCCCCCCAGGAGTCGCCCCAGGAAGCAACGGCGCAGCTTGGAGGCTAATCGGGCTTCAGCCAAACTCCCCCAGTTTGGGAGCATTTCACGCACTGAGGTTCCACAGATGGTCCCCTAGGCAGAAGCCGCCCCCCACCTCCAGCAGCCCTGTGTCACCAAGGGCTGGAAAGCCAGCGCCTCGTAGCAGGAGGGCCTTGGGGACATCACAGGACCAGCCGCGGCTGAGGCCCCTGCCCCAGGTCTCCTCCAACCCCCCCTTCCCTCGGCAGCCTGGGACGGAACCCCGGGCCCCTGCCCACCCTCTAGGCCGGGCTCCGGCTCCCAGGAACTTGGAATTCCTGTTCACGTGGCCCAGGGATGCCAAGGTTCAGACCAGCCTCCCTGTCAGCCTGCCCAGGCCCACCCCGCTGCTGGCGCACACACCCCCAGTTCAAGGGGGCCACAGGGGGGCGTTTTGGGTGCTGGAAAGGGAAGGCTCTGGTTTCAACACACACGCATTCAGGATTCCAGCGATGAAGGTCAGCGGCGACAGGAGACCAAACGCACATAACGAATGTCCAGACCATCTATAAACCAGAGCCATGACCGCAGCAGCCATGCCAGATGCCAGACAGCAGCCCTGTAGGCACCGGCTCCCACTGGCCAGGATGAGCAATCCCTTCCTAACCGCTGACCCCGTGTCCAACTCAGAACCAAGCAGAGAAACGCAGACACGCAGCCTCACCCACCACGTGGGGCGCCGGCTTCGAGTAACCCCAGCCCTGGGACACGCCGAGGCCGCATCTGCACCAGGACCCGCTCCGTCCCCTGCCTGCCCGGCTCTGCCCAGCTGAGCCACGACCGAGCAACGGTGGCCGACCCCTCCTCCAGCAGCTCTGAAGTGTCCATTTCCCGGGCGGGTGGTCTTCGTTCATTTCCCAGGAAGAAAGGGTCAGGCCCCAAACGGCCGGGCTTCTACTTCTAACCTGGGCCCACAGACGTCGGGGGGCATCCCGAGAGGGTCCTGGAGCTAAAGCCGAGGGCTTTCCCCAGCCCTGAGTGCCACAGCCCCCAGAGGGCAAAGACTGTGGTCGAGACACACCGTAGACCATCCAAGGCCAAGGAGGAAGTTGGCGGAGAGTCTCTTTGGGGCACCAGGGCCCTGAAAAGCATGTGTACGCTGGGGATTCAGTGCCCGGAGAGGACAGGCACAGAAAAGGCCTGGAAACCCTGGCTCTCGCCTCAGCACCAAGTTCAGGGTTTAGAAATTCCACCTCATTGTGGCTCAGGAAGAAAACACAAACCAACCGAGCAGCACACTCCGGGCCTTAATCGTCTCCAAGTCTCTACGGAAGGCCTGGGAACTGTGGGCTGTGAGGGGTCGCAGGAGCTGAGCAGGAAAGGTGCCCATGCGAGTGTGTGCGCGCGTGTGCGTGCGTGTGCGTGCGTGTGTGTGTGAGCATGTGAGTGTGTGTCTGTATATGTCTGTGTATGTGTGAGTGTCTGCATGGGTGTGTCTGTGTGTGTGAGTGTAGGTATCTATCCGCATGTGTCTGTGTGAGCGTGTGTATGTATGTGTATGTGTCTGTATGTGTAAGTGTGTGTGTGTGAGTATATGTAAATATCTGTATGTGTGTGAGTGTGTGTATGTGTGTGTCTGTGTGAGTGTGTGTCTCTGTGTGAGTGTGTATATGTGTTTCTATGTATATGTGTCTGTATGTGTGAGAGTGTGTGTGTTTGCACACACCTTTCCGGCTGGCACCCCTCACGTGGGTCTGTGCCACTGGCAGGTGGGGGTGAGCAGGGCTGACAGGACGAGGGAAGGGAGGGAAGGAGCCGGAGGACTCCCGGGCCCAGTGCCCGCACGTCCTAGCCTGTGTTAGGGGGTCAGCTCAGTGGCACAGGGATGAGCCCAGAGCCCACGGTGACGTGGACATCCCCGCTGCCACCTCCCTCGCCCTCCCTGTCCCACCCTCACACACCCCCTCCCCACACCAAGCAGGTGTGAGACAGTGGATGACCTCCCCGGCGTCTCTTCCATGTGGGTCACCTGTAGGTGGACACGTCTTCAGCGCAAGCCTAATGGGAGGAGCTCCCCTTACAGGTCTGACCTGGGTCCCCACGTCCCCTGACAGGTGCCCCCTATTGACTGAAGGAACCATCCACCATCCCTGTCCCCGGACCACATGTGCCAGCACCTGGTTTACAGCCCTGCTGTCCCCGAAACGCAGGCTCCAGGGGGACATGGAGCGGCCTGAAGAGGCTGCCCTGGCAGCTTCCCCTTCAGGGTGGTGAGGCAGGAGTGGGCGTCGGGAGACAGTCGAGACGGCCAGTGGGTAAAGTGTCAGCCGTTACAGCCGAGCATCTAATTTAACTTGAAAGCCAAGGGATCTGTATCAAAATTTCAAGAGCGTTTTCTGGCTTACTCTTCTTTATTCTTTTGGGTTTCCAGTGCATAATAAATGATTGATCCAAGGAATATTATATACACACGAGGTCCATGCTGAATTTTAAACACTAGTACCTAAGACTCTGGCTACAGGGCTTCCCTGGTGGCGCAGTGGTTGAGAGTCCGCCTGCCGATGCAGGGGACACGGGTTCGTGCCCCGGTCCGGGAAGATCCCACGTGCCGCAGAGCGGCTGGGCCCATGAGCCATGGGCGCTGAGCCTGCGTGTCCAGAGCCTGTGCTCCACAATGGGAGGGGCCACAACAGTGAGAGGCCCGCGTACCACAAAAAAACAAACAAACAAACAAACAAAAAAAAACTCTGGCTACAAATTTACTGGCTCATAAGACCAATGAAGTAGGCAGTTGTGCATAGACTGCTGTCACTTGTTAAAGAAAAAAATAGTATGCTAGATAAGAAGACAAGCTTATGGGATTGGAACCCGTTGTTATCTTTGGAAGAAAAATGTTTCCAGTTTCCTTTAAATATCACTCAAATACTGCCAGTGTTCCTAATATAAGTTCATCTCTGTGGTTTAGGGTTTAAAGTCTAATTCAGCCTAAAGACTTTATAAAAGTGGTATTGGTCCTATGACTCAAGCCCTCAAACATTAAATGATTCTTCGCTGGTAAGAGTTCACCACAATTCCCATACAAAAATTACACTCGTTGGTATGCCCAGTTACTGGAAATTGATGGTAAGTTCTAAGACAGAATACTATTAACCACAGGATGTAAAGTTTTGATTTGTCCTAGTAAAGACACTCAGCATTTCCAAAGTTCTGCTTTTCTGGATTTTAGTCAAGTCAACATACCTGTGAAATTGATTATTCTTCCAAGGATGACTAAGTACGCCTGACCCTCACGTCAAGGGAGAAAATGAGACTTAACCCCTCTCTACAGAAGCCAGTTTCTAGAATATTCAGTTACATAAACTCACTTGTTTTCTCAACAATCCTGACACTTGAAACCAATATAAATTTGGGGGAAAAGGCATTTGGAAAAATAAATGTTTCCCCCGGACGCTACTTGTAAAATCTGCAATCTCTGGACCCATTTGCGCCTTCCTTGGCTGCCATATTGAAAGATGTTAGAAAGCTGAGCCCTGGCCTCGGGCATGTGTGTCCCTTGCTCTCATGGGGAAAGGAGAGGAACTAATTATTTTTCCTCGTGTGGTTCCAGCCACTAACCACGTGGGCATGCACCGGCCATGCCGGCTCTCACCAGGGGGCCCACCTGAGCACACGTCCTGCCCTACGAGAATGCAATCCCGGGCAAGGGGCGGGGACGACTCGGAAGATGCCAGCAGCCTGGGGAGGAGCCTTTAATTGGCGCTGAGGACCGAACCCATTTCTCCTGCTGAGCTGTGTGGGTGTTTCCTCACGTCTTAACAAGTGCTGTTTTGTTGGGCCCAGGAGCTCCGTGGGGAGGAACAGCGCTGGGGAGTGGGCGCGTATTCACGGAAACAAGGCTTTCTGCTTGAGTTCACCGTCTTGAAAGGCAGCTGCTCATGAGCTTGCGACAGTCTGCCTTATAGAGGGGCTTTGAGAGTGTGGATTTCCACAAGGACGTGCTGGTAAAATTACTTTTATTCCGGGCATTGAACCACGAGGAAATTCATAGGGATCGTCGTGACTGCGTTTGTGTCTGGGTTACAGGGACACCCCCTCCCCAGATGTGCATTTGCCACCCGAAGTGAAAATGAGGGCCACGGGCACGTGGGCAGTGACCGTCCCGGAGAGGGGGGCTCGTTATACCGACTGAGCCGTGGGCCGTAGCTGAGCTGGGGAAGCAGACAGCCCTCTACCCCGCCTGGGGAGTTTCCTGGGGAAGAGGCGTGTGCAGTATTGTTCTTTGTGTTATGATACAATAGGGTTTCTAAACAACCTAAAAACCAACGTTGTGAAATTGTAAGTTGATGCCTTGGCTCCAGTGTGGCTTTGATTTGGGGTGACTTCTGAGGGAGTAACAGGCAGGCTTTGATTCTTTGTGCTGGGTCAGCTCAGGGCTGTTTTCATTGGCACCCGGCAACCTCACCAGTCCCAGCTCCCAAGAAAGCAAAAGCCCTCTGGGTCTTCTGAGCAGATGAGCCTTTGAGCTGAAACTCTACATGTAACGTGTCCTGTCTCAGCGGAAAGAAAACCTTTGAAAAGCTGAATCCACAGGCACACGTTACGTAAACTTGGACGTGGTCTTCCGCTGTGAGTCGCCGGAAGGCAGGCGCCGTGACGTCAAGAGCACAACCCGTGTCACACGCAGGTTGAAGAGTTTAAGAAAATAAATCACATTTTCTGAACGAAAGAATTAGGAATAAAGCCTTTATGAGAATGTTTCTATCACATCTCTGTGCTTTTATACCCGGCAGTGATTGAGTGTTTGTGACAGAACGAGGAAAGCAATGAACGTAGTAGAAGACGTGGATTCAGGTCCCGGCTATACCGCTTTGCTGAGCGTCTGGCCTGGACTCCTCGCCTCTGCAAGGCGGTAAGAGTGCCCGCCCCCGGTGGCAGCGGGGACTTGGTGCCCAGACGTAGGCGGCTCAGAATCTAGAAGGTTCTCGACATGTGTCTCGTATCTGAGGTCTCAGCAGTGCTGTCCCGGCCGGGGACGCAGTAAGGCCACCGGACGCGGCTCTGTCCTGCGGGCTCGAGCTCTGCAGCGGAGACGGATGTGAAACCCACAACACGCAGATGTTTATTAAGTAATTTTTAAACAGCCGGTTCGTCTTAGTGACGAGTGACAGCAAAGGGAAGTACGGGAACTGTGAGGGTCTAACGGGATGCCTGACTCGGGGGAGGGTCTGGGACTGGACCACGTGCCCTGTGTTCACCAGGTCCTTGGGGCCTCTGGGGCCAGGGGGCCGCTCCTCAGGAGGGGGCGGAGGTGCCCAGAGGCAGGGCGCAGGGAGAGGCCACGTGAACCTATGAAGGGGCCACAGTCCTGTGGATGCCACAGACACTCACACGGACAATTAGCAAAGGGCTCAGGCAAGCGCGATGCTGGCAGGGAGGGCACCAGGGGTGCACAGAGCCCAGCGGGGATTCGGGCACCAACGGGACAAAGGGCCTTCAGGACGCGTGGTCTGGGGTCCTGGTGAGGTGACCCGCAGGAGGGAAGGCAGGGACCCTCCCCACTCGGCCCCCTGCCCGCCCTGTCTGCTCAGGGCCCAGATGCTGGAGAAAGTCACGTGGACCCGGACGAGGTCGCTGAAAACGGACACCCTTCCCCCCCAGCCGGTCCCCAGCCTTCCGGGTCTTCTCCGCTCTCGGGGGATTTGCCTCAAATTCTACACAGAGAAAACGGAGGGCACGGTGGGGACCCTGCCCTCTAGTTGGCATTGCCCTCCAAGCAGGACAGACCCCGAGGTCCGAGACAGCCACCTCAGGAGGCACCATGACCGCACACCAGGGGAAGCTCACCTGCCCCTCAAGGCCTCAGCCCCTCACCTTCAGGTCGTACCATCCTCACGTGGGGTTGAAAGACGAGACGAAGGGAAGCCCCAAGGCCACGGCCACAGCGGATGCACAGAGACGCCGTCAGCTCCCCCTCCCTCCCTCCCGGCCCCCGGCTCCAGCCTGTGTGGTCCGGGCCCTCCTCCAGCTCTGCGCCCGAGCTGGCACCCTCCGTGTGCCCTCCCCACCCCAGCTCTGCCTCGATTTCTCTAGCAGCCTCTCTCATCCCCCCTGCTCTTCTCCCCCCAAACCCCCTGGGAAACTCCCTGCACTGTCTCTGCCACCGAGTCCTCAGCGCTGTCCCAGCCGGGCCTTCCGTCTGGGCGCCGGTCTTGTACCCAAGGAGCACCTCCATCCCAGTGCCTGCCATTCCCAGGGGCGGTCTTGACCCATGCCTCCGAATCAGCTCTGCTGGGGTGGGGTTGCCCTCCGTTCTCCCTCACATAAGGAGCACCCGCTGCTATTTTATTGCTGAACCCCCGTGAGGTCAATGGCCCCCCACCTTCCCCAGGGACGCCTCGGTCCTGTCCTCACCGCCTCCCACCCAGACTCCTCCCGGCCTCCTGCTGCCACACTGCTTTCCCCAAGTCCAGGGTTGCTGGTGTGATTTCCTTACTTGTAGACCTTCAGAGGTTCCCGTTTTCCTACTGAATGAAGCCTGCGTCCACAGACGGGGATCTCAAGGATTCTGTAATCTGGGACCATCTTCATCCCCTGCCCTCCAATCACGCTGACGGGTCCCTTACAAACCACTTCCCGTTCCCCAGGCCCGTGATGCCCTGCAGGCCTCCCCCCAAGGCAGCCCTCCCCCCTCCCCCTTGGCCTGCTTTCTCTGCCCTGGGTGCGTCCCCAGCACAGACACCCCCCCGCCGGGAAGGGCCCCCCAGCAGCTTCGCGTTCTCTCTGTAACTCTCACAACCCCGGAGCGTTCATCCCACGGTCTGTCTCCCAGCAGCTCACACACCTGGCATCAAGGCGCCATGTGCCAGAGTCACTAATGTCTGTTAATTTGCACCTTCTGTGATTTTTTATTTAATAACATTTTCCCATGACATTAACTTGAGCTTTAAGTAGGTAAGTGTGTAGGACGTCTGGCTTTTTAAATTAACGCCAAGTCCGAAATGAACTGAGAGAGGTGCTAGCTTGCTGTCCAGGCTCCCTTCTCTTCCGGGGACAAGAAAGGTCAGAAGATGATGACAGCAGCTCCAGGGCCCCTAGGACAGGGCAGACGGTACACCCAGCCGCTGCGGCCCTGTGACAAAACGCCCAACTCTTTTCCATGCCCACATCTCAAGTACTAATCTGCTTTTTTGATTTAGCCTGAAAAACTTAAGTTTGCTCTTGTGACGAGAAAAGAATGCTGTAGGGGTGCTGGCGTCCCTTCACGCGTCTATAATCAAAGACGTCCTGGGATGACGCAGCAGTTAGAGGGAAAGTGATGTTTACAGGCTTAAGTGCTTAAAAACAAATTTCCGGTGGGACAATCATCTGAGCGCATCTGGTTCTTGGTGGGATCCAGCGGGGATGAGAAAACTGTAATTATGCTCCACCCTGGTGAGGACTGAATCCAGTGAGGGCGTCTCCCTGCTGTTAGGGGGCTCTCTGAAGCAGTGCAGAGCATGATGGGGAAACTCCAGGAAATTAAATACATGCTTCCATGTTTTAAAGAGAGAGAATTGGGGGAAGAAGTTGTTGTTGCCGCTCCCAGAAGCCCTCCCAGGACGACACAGCTTTCTTTGGGGCAGACGTGATTCTGTGGCACTGACCCCCGGGGATGCTGGGGGCTGAGGGCCGGAGCTTCACCCAGCGTCGGTGCTCACATGCCCATCCTGGAGACCTAGCCTGCTCCAGATGCACATCTAGACTGAGGGAGCGGGTGCTGCGAGTGGGAAAGGAAAAGCTCGTGTGTATTATCCTCAGAAGACAAGCAGCAGGGAGGCAGCTTTCTCTGCAGTGAATGAGACCCACACCTGGGAGACGTCAAAGGGCAGATTGGCATCCCCGTTTCCCAGAACTTGCTCACGCCACAAAGCCCACCTGGTCCAAATCCTAACCCTAACCCTAACGTGACCCTAACCCTAACCCTAACCCTAACCCTAACCCTTACCCTAACATTAATCCTAACCCTAACCCTAACCCTAACCCTACCCTAACCCTAACGCTAACCCTACCCTAACCCTAACCTGACCCTAACGCTAACATTAACCTAACACTTACCTAACCCTAACCTAACCCTTACCTAACCTGACCCTAACCTAACCTTAACCTTAACCTGACCCTAACCCTAACCATAACCCAAAACTAACCCTAACCCTAACCTAACCCTAATCCTAACCTGACCCTAACCCGAACCCTAACCTGACCCTAACCCAAACCCTAACCTGACGCTGACCCTAAGCTAACCCACCAAACTGCACACGTTCTTCAGACCAGTCAGAGGCCGCTCCTGACCCAGCACCTGGCCAGGCTGGCTCCTCGGGGTTCCCAAAGCTACCTGTGCTCCCCTGGCTGCCTTCCAGTCATGGATGGGGGGAAGCCGCTGCTCAGAGCCCCTTCTGCTACGCAGTGTCCAGGCAGCACACCTGGCTTACAGCCAACAAGAAGCGAGAGTTGTTGAGAAAATTAATTTCAAAATTTGTAAGTCTAATAGGAGAGTCCATACACCTTGAACACAGATCCTTCAAAACAGCCAGTAACGCCGTCAACAGCGATAGCTATTATTTTTGCAGGTTACTTTAGAGATTAATTCTTATAAATATATATAATATATAAATACATTTTACATAGTTCTTCTCTTTTCCTACAGAAAAAGTAGTGATCCATAGATCTTTACAGGAAGTTGGACAAAAAAGAGATTTCTTCCAAGGATTTTCCATCGAAGAATAAGGCGTGAAATAGTAAGGCGCCCACAGAAAGCAGAAGAGCCAATATCCTCGCCAAAAAGAAAACACACACACACAAGTGCCGTTCCATGAAATGATCGCTCGCCTAGTTCATTGCTTGTTTTGTGGACAACATATAAATAGCCCTTCTTCAGTCTCACTTGGAAATCCTATCTGGTCCTAAATAGAAAATGCATGACTGACTTCTAGAAAATTCATCCCGGGGGGAAGTCACACATCTCCACCAGGAACATGGAGGGAGGCCACACAGGCAGCAGCTCTGCAGCTCCGCAGGGAGACCCAGGGCAGCACTGCCCACTAATTGGCTCTGTGTGAGCCCACCGCCTTGAACCAGAGGCCTGCAGGGCGGCTAACTGGGGAGCTGTCCGTTTAATTGAGTGTCAATATTAAAACCAGACACACGTGCCCAGGGAGCTGAGTCCTCACTTGCAGGCTGGTGGGGGGGGGAGGGCATGGAAGCAGCCCTGAGGCGAGGTTGGAAACACCTCCTCAACAGCATCCTTTAGAGAGTCACTTCTTTATCCATGAGTCTGTGCACAGTGACCTTCAATCACTTCAGTCAAGAGAGATGAAATCAGAAAATTCCATCACACTTTTAAGGGATGTTGAAAGAAACTCCCAATGTGATGTTTCCTGCCCTGGTGAAGCCCCTTCCCAGGGGCTGACTCCCTCCTTTGGGGAATAAGTTTGGGTGGGTTCCCTCCAAAGGCAGGTGCATGTTAGCCTAGTGCTTGAGGCTGAAGGGAAAACACAGCCCCAAAGGACCCCCTCACTTGGTGAGAAATGGAACAGCTGTTACCTTGACGGTAAGCTGTGGGTACCACACTGAGACCAGGACACTGCTCAGAGCTGGGTGAAAATTACGTGATTTAAATATTTAGAAATAAGAAAAAAAGGCCCCAGACCCAAGCACACAGGGTGAGGACAGAACTGGGAAGTAGACAGGTTTCTACAAGAAAGTCCCAGCAACTCCTGATGGCCCAAGGGGATGCCCCAGCTGTCACCCCCGACAACCCTAGTGACCGTGGCCCAGAAATTCTTTTCTTATGGTTATTTCACATTATCCAGGAGCACCTTGCCTTCCAGGTCACACGCTTTCTCTGGATTCCCTAGTTTGCTCGGTCAGATGCCTACCCGACCCGCACACCCGCTTCCTGAGGCTGAGGGGTGTGACTCCGACCAGGGGTGTGACTCTCCCAGGGCGTCATTCCCGCCCGGCCCTGCCCCACTCTGTGCACTGTATTGCTCCTCGTTGACAGGGTGGAGATGTGGTCAGAGAGATTCTTGTGCCGGGATCAGGCATCTGGGTGCAGGATCCGTGGCTGCCTGGCCCAGGAAGTTCAGGCAGGGCGCTCAGGGCTTGAGGGGCAGGGAGACCCACCGTCAGCGTCCAGCCGCTGCACGTGGAGCCCCTGCACGGGCACTGCTGGGCTGCCCGGGCTCCTTGTTTGCGTGTCGGGACGGCGCTGAGCCTGGCCTTTATTTCCGCACCTGCCCAAGGTCCTCCCCTTGGACCTCTCAGAGCATCTTGACCCACACTGCTCGCCCTAACCTCCTCTCCCTGGAGGCTGAGCCGAGCGCTCGTGTGGAGAACGTGTGCCTTGAGGCCTGGATGCAGCACACACAGAGGAGACACCTGGACACCTCGCTGAACGTCTCCGTCCACATGGAATGCCGTGTGGACAGCCTCCCGTAGCAGAAATCTCTGACCCCGGCCGGCCTCGGCCACCCTGAGGGTGACCGAGCACAGAGAAGCTGGTGGGAGGAGGAGCCTGCGCTGGTTCTGAGCAGAATTCCCCAAGGAGCACAGCCCCCCCCAGCCCCTCCTCACACAAACATGCGCACTTCCGCTCACAGACCCTCACCAGACCCCTTCCTTCACGGGACCCGGTGTGGCGTGAGGGCGTCTGAAGGGGTGAGAAGGTGGACCCACTGCAGGACCCTGTGGGGTCTGGACCACCCAAGGAAGCAGGGCTGGAGTTACATCTCAGTAGGGGGTCCCTGTTGGGGTGAGTGTGAGATCCCCCGCATGCTAATCATGGGGGCACACTTCCCCGCAGACGCCCAAGGGGTGGGCGGCCTTTGAGAGCGAATCCACTGGACCTGCCGTGGTCAGGCGAGAGCTCCTCTGGGTGGTGGCCTGGCCTCAGGGTAGCCCCGGCCGGCCTAGTCCAATGCCGAGGCCGTGGACGTGGCTTCACAGGAACACGTCTGTGGTGGAGAAACAGGTGATGGGCCGTCTGGAAGGTACATTCTCCAGAAGAAACAGATCCAGCCAGATGGCTGTCTCTGTGACTCTCAGGGCTATCCCCCTGGATCACAGGTACTGAAAGCAACCAGTATCTTGGAGCAAAAAGAATGATCAGAACAGCGTTTGGAACAGAACCAGATGTGACCCAAGGATGCACCTTTCCAGCAGTCGAGATATTCCAGGATATGACCCAAAAGGGTGTGACGATGCCCCCACCGGGCGCTCCTGACGGTGGCGAACGTTCTCAGAATGAGAAAGTGACAGGTGGGACCACCTAGAGCACGTGAGCTGCTGCTGGTGGCAGCCAGGCTGCATCAACAAGGACAGACCTTCCAGCTCAGATCCGCCCTCTGCCGGAGTCCCTTCCTCAGGGCCCTGGCAGGGACAGAGTCCAAATGCCCGGAGAATGTCAGCCCAGTAAAGTAGGTTTTCCATTTAAAATAAATGTCCTTGGGACATTGGGGCCAATAACAAAGTCTTTTCAAGAAAAAGGGCTCTGCTGGGAAAGATCTTTAAACTGACACTTTATTACTGATGAAAACATGAAGGCTGTGTGCAGAGAGCCCCCTGCCTTGGAGCAGGCCGTGGCCGAGACAGCTCTGAAGGCCTCTTGAGGGTCCTCTGGTGGAAAGAACTCCTTTGTGCGTGGACGTCACCTGTCACCGTCCGACCCTGGCGTCAAGCAGCCGGGCCCCACGTCCACGGCCGTTTCCAAACTCACGCCCGTGTCTCTGACTTTGCACAGCTTGTCACAGAGCCTGTTCTGTCCTCGAGACGTTACCCGACCGCCGAGAGGTGCTGACTGGATTAAGAGGGGAAATCTGGAGCGCGTGGAGTGATTCAGCGGGAAACACTAAGATAAAACGCTCAGCAAGGCGTGTTCTGCCACGTCTGACCAGCAGCCCGGAGGAGGCCAGGTGGCCGGGAGCTCCGAGCTCTGTCTCAGAAGCTGGCACGGAGCAAGACGGGCCCCTGGGGCGGGTGCACGGGGGCTGGCGAGGGGGCAGGGGGGGCCCCGCGGGGAAGGCCTGGTGGCCTCTGCTCTCGGGAGACAGGAAGGCGATCCCCCCGTGTTTTAGGGGCATCCAACTGACCAGGGGTGTCTTCCCCCCTCCGATTCCATCCCCGACCGCCTGACGGTCAGTCCGATGGTGGTGACCTGAGCACACCTGCGGCTGCCCTGAGGTCTCCCCGAGGCGTGAAAAGCGGCTTCCAACCGGAGCAGCAGGACTAGAGGCAGGTGTTGTGTGTCCTTTGGAGCGTCCTACCGGGCTCCGTCCTGGCCGCAGCCTCAGCCTGGCCGGCCTGCGGTTCTGCCGCTGCTGCTTCCGTTGCTGGCTGTCTCCCGCGGGCCCCACAGGGCACGACCACACCCAGGATGTGAGCAAAAACAATAACCCAGGTGCTGATTAAGCCCTGCTGCTGGCCGCAGGCCACGCACCAAGGATGCAGGGCAAACTCCCAGCTGGCTGCCGAGGGGAGAGACGCTCTAGGGGACCTGTGCCCCGAGGACGGGTAACGTGGCCCTGAGCCGGCAGTCTCCCGCCCTGCCCCCCCACCCCCACCCCCCACCCCCGTCTCCCGCCCTGCCCCCCCACCCCCGTCTCCCGCCCTGCCCTCCCCACCCCCCACACCCCCACCCCCCACACCCCCACCCCCGTCTCCCGCCCTGCCCTCCCCACCCCCCACACCCCCACACCCCACACCCCCACCCCCGTCTCCCGCCCTGCCCCCCCACCCCCATCTCCCACCCTGCCCTCCCCACCCCCGACACCCCCACCCCCGTCTCCCGCCCTGCCCTCCCCACCCCCCACACCCCCACACCCCACTCCTCCACCCCCATCTCCTGCCCTGCCCCACCCGGGGTCCCGCGGCCGCAGCCCCTCTGTGCCAGCTCAGGAGGGTCAGTCTGTGCCCTCCACTTCTCCATGGCCATTCTAGGGGGTCAGCCGTCCACAGTCCCCTCCCTTTTCCACCCCTTACAGCTGTGTGGTCTGGGCACTGATCTGTTTCCTCATCCGCAGAAGGGGCCTGACGGCAGGCGGCCCCGGTGAGGGTCACACGAGGTGACGCCTGTACAGCACGTGGCACGGCGTCCCACGAACGAAGTGTCCTCGTCAGCGCTGCCACCCTTGTGACCCACGGAGCAGTGCCCGCTGGTCTACTCTTGCGTGTCCAGTGCAGCGCGGGGTGCGCAGGAAATATTTGTTCACAGATTTACAGTCCGTTCCTGAGCCCCAGGTCCTTATAGCCCACTGCTTCCTGGGCATCTTCACCTGGGTGTTCCGTGAGCCGGTCCTGGCCTCCCCGTTTCTCTTCTGTAGTTTACACTTTGGGAACAGACACAAGCCCCCCCCCCCCCACCTGCCCAAAGTTGAAAATTAGCCCGGACCCTCCCCTCCTTCGCTTCATGTCCAATTAGTCTCCAGGCGACTTGGGACCTGCCTGCGATGTTTTCCTGCCCCATTTCCGCTTCCCTCCAAAAGACAGCCCAGCAGACATCAGAAAAGATTAGACACAAAGTGTCTCACGACCCCTCGCTTCCCGGCCTCGGCCCAGCGCGGGTGGGTTTCCTGAGCTGCCTTCTACTCCCTGCAAGTGACGACAAAGGTCCTCGGCAGTGACACCAGCTTCTAAGACGCCCTCAGTCTGCACTCAGAGGCCACCCCAGGTGCCCACGGTCACCCACCAGGGTCAGCGCCCACGTCCAGACTGGCTCTGGGACCGTGTTCTGCCGTGAGTCCCTACCTGCAATGCTTCAACTGGAATCTAATCAAAATGAAAGGAAATTGATCGCATGTTTGAGGGACCAGCAAACAATTTTCAGTGGACTTTTAGTTGCTGATTTATTTTTAACTAATTATTGTTATGGGGACAGATTGAAGGACATATTTATCAGAAACAGTCAACATTAGGGACAAGACAAAATCCAGGCAAAATGATTAAAATTTAATAACAGAGCATGACGTTTCGTACACAGACTTTATCTCGTTTGATCTTTACTGGCACCAGATGAGCTCGAAAACATATTAGTCACAGAGGAGCACAGAGTGTAGGATTCCACTCATATGAAATCTCTAGACAGGGCAAATCCACAGAGACGCAAAGAAGACTTGTGGTTGCCCAGGAGTGGGGGAGGGAAAGGAGGGTGACAGCCAGTGGGGCAGGGTTTCTTTTGGGCGATGAAAATGTCCTAAAATTGATTGTGGGGATGGTAGCACAGCGCTGTGAATACACTAAAAGCCACTGGATGACACGAGGTATACGGACGGGCTGTGTGGTGTGTGAGTCATACCTCAGTGGAACTGTTTCTTAAGGAAAGCGGACTGTACCCGTAGCAGCCACCCTAGCCCACACTCAACATTGACTGAGAACGTTCTGGGTGCCAGGGCCTCAGCCACAGCATGTTACCTGCTCGACTCACAGCATCCTGCCCGCAGGTATTAACCCAAACTTTCAGAAGGGGAGCCCCGGGAGACAGAAGAGTGGGAATTTGCCCTGAGTCACAGAACCAAGGAGCGCCCAGTCCCCCCGGGGCCATCGCTGGTCCGGCCGCACCCCGCCGGCCCGGCCTCTCCTGCCGCTGCCCCTTCCTCTCGCCAGTGAGAGAAATCTTGGGGGGGTTTCGGAAACCTCTTGGTTTGACGCCTTCTCGTAGGAGTCGGCCGCATAAGCAGCAATGGGAGAGATTTCTGGATTCTTCTCCAGGAGATTTTCCATATTGGGCTTGTTTTATCATGAGGGACTTACCTTTCAAACACGGCAGCCTAGTCTTCAAAATAAAATGCAATTTGGGGAAATGTTCTCTTTTTGGTGAAAAGAGAGAATGGAATATGCCCTGCCACGTAACCGTGAAATGTTTTCACTTCATTTTATTTACAGCCCTGTACTGGGGGACGATTGACATATAAAAATCTGTACGTATTTGGTGATACAACCTGACGGATGTGGGGAAGAGTGGGCACCGTGACCTGCCCCACGATCCACGCCCCCCTCCCCCCGTGGAGGAGGGTCCGGAGCGTGTCTGTGCCTGGGGATCGTGGCGCTACTCCGGCCTCTCCTAGGCCACGTCCGCCCCCTGGGGACCCGGGAGGAGAGCTGAGTGACTGCCCGTGACCTCAGGCAGCCGTGGTGCTGGCCAGCTCGGTCTGGTGTCCTCTCTCCACACTCGCGCCCAGGCCACCGCCTCCAGCACCAGGGCTCACCTCCTGTCTCTGTGCAGAGACTGCACAGCTCCAGTGGCGACTCTCCTGGAGCCCTGGCTCCGGCCCCTCCCACGTCTTCTCGGAGGTGTGATGGGCAGATGTGTCTCAGCACGTCGGTGCCCCAAGAACGCCCCCCTCCCTCCCCTCCCCGGGCTCCCTCCCTGCTGCTCTGGCCGCCCATCTGGTCCCTCAGCCCCTCTTGCTGGCCCTGAGCTTGAACTCTGCCTGCACGGCACCCTGGTCCGAGCCCCTGCCTCGCCCCTGGACGCCTCCAGCATCACACCTGGCCTTCCTGCTTTCCCCTCACGTGACCGTCAAGTCCAGCACAGCAGCCCAAGCGGACCCTTAGGCCCACGTCACGGCCTCCCTCCTCGCCCTGCCGTGGCCCCTGGCTCCTTCTCAGAAAGAACCAGAGGCTCCCGTGACTGCCTCTTCCCCCTGCCGACTCCACTCCAGTCGTCCTGACCTGCTGCTCCAAGCTTATCCCTGCTTCAGGCCCGTGGCCGGTGCCTCGCCTGGGGTGCCCTTCGCACCTGTCCTGCACGGCTCACTCCATACCGCCTCCGGCCTCTGCTCACAGGTCCCTCATCCATAGGCCCTTCCTTTCTGCATCTCTCTCCCCCTTACCTGTTTGATTTTTCTCCATCACTTAGCACCTGCCGTATTCTGTAACTACTTGTCTTCCTCCATGAGCATAAAATCCCATGAGGGCAATGCCTTGGCTTCTCCTCTTCTCTCCAGGGTCTCCAGCCCCCAGAGCAGCTCCTGGCAGAGCGTAGGCGGCCGAGAAATACTTCCTCACTGTGTCTTTGCAGGCTGAAGCCACAGCTGTGCAGCTGAACTCGGGGGTGCGGGCCCGAGCCGGCCTCAGTTTCCCCTCTGGACCCTCGCTCGCTCCTTCCTGCCTCTGGAGCGCATCGCAGGGGATCCTCTGCTGTTCCCGCCACTTGCAGGTATTGGATGCGGCCGTCTCAGGCACTAACAGTCTAGTTCGGTCTGGGCAGAACTCTCCGCAGGCATCCGACCTGAGGCCCACCCTCCAGGCCCTGCTCTTACCGCCGCACCCTGCCTGGGGTCTCCCGCAGCGTCCGTGCTCCCCTGGGGGGCAGCCCGCAGGCACCCAGGAGGGACGGTGGGACGGGATGGCAACCTCCCCTCCTGGCGGACTCCCCACTCCCCCTCCCTCTCCCCGCACAAGGACAGACGGGGAGGATTCCAGGTCCTTTTATGAGAAGGACTACGCCCTTCAGAGGGGCCTTCGCTGGCTCCAGGGACCCACTTGCTCTGCCGCAGGCAGGAGGCGAGTGTCCAGTTAAAGGGTCCAGGGCCGGCTCCGACGACCCTCAGGAGGGCTCGCTGAGACGGTCACACGTCCCTCACGATGTAGGGCCCTTGTCAGCTGTCGCTTCTGCCGCGCCTCGGAGCCAGCAGGAAAACGTCCTCCTTCCCATCTGCTTAGAGACCCTCTCCTCCAAGCCTCAAAGCCATGGTCACCGAGAGTCCCGGCTTTCCTCAGTGGGGTCATCCTGATTCTGCCCGGGGGCACACTCAACCCCGCCCTATGTCAGTTGTAAACAGGGATGAAACAGGGGAACTTGGACTAGAGACCCTCCTCGACAACATGGCTGATGGCCACACCACCCCCATTCCCAGGGAGCGACTTCCTGCCACAGGTATTAAGCCTCCAGGTGAGACCCCTCCCCACAATGGCCACCGCTGCCCAGCCTGATTTTACATGGATGTGGAGAAAGCATCCCTCTCACTCCTGGCCTAGAGCTCTGGGTGTGTTTTTGAGTGATCTTACCTGTTCCAAGGTTGTCTCCCCTTGACGTCTCACCCTTGCTGCGTGCAAATACATATCACTATATTTATTCAATACATATTTATTCTATAATATAAATACAGCCACACTGGGAGACGGAGAGACCAGTGGAATAAATACATAAATCAAACCAATTTCAACCAACGTCACCAAACCGGTGCTGATGAAGAATTGAGTCCAATTTCAACCGCCATCAAGCTGAAGTGATACGTGTGCCTGTGAACGCTGTCACATGGTCCCTAGACACAGGCCAGCTGCTCTCAGGGGTCCTGGGGGACACGAGGGAAGCTCACCCGACGTGCCTCTCCCACCCACCACCCACCCCCAGGAGGAAACGCCAGCACTGTCAGCCTCACAGCCGCCCCCAAAAGAATCCTTCCCTTGGCCCCAAACATGCTCACGATACCCAATCAGTATTCACACTTCAGGTGCCCAGAAATAGACGTTTTTGTCCTTGCATTTTCTGACAGAGACAAACAAAAGTCTTTTGTTTATAAAGATAGCCTAGACCCTGACTCTGTTGATGCAGAAGAAAACTGTTCATAATAATTTAACGTTTTAAGAAGTTCTGAAAGATGCAAGGGGGAGCCGGGGAGCCTGAAAAGTCAGGCAAGTCCCACCGGGCAGCCACGCCAGTCACTTTGCTAACCTTCCAGAGCTACACCCTAGAATGCTACCCCACAGCGCGCACTCAGCCCTCATCCGTTCTGTTGAAAAACAAACACGTCTGGAGCCAGTGAGGGTCATTTAAGTGCCATGCTGGAAAGCTCTCACGGTGTCTTACACAACAGTCAAGGGGTCACCAGCCCGTGGCTTGCTCTCTCTCCACTGCCCTGTCTCTTCACAGAGAGAATTAAACCAAAAAGACCAGTTTTTACTTGAGTAGTTTCCATTGATTTTAGAATCATGTCCTAGACCTTTCAGAAAGGTCGTAGAAAAATAACCAAATTCCTTCCGTTCCACAACTTAAATGTCTCAGTGCCTCTCGCACATCCCTAACGATGCAGGGAACTGGAGAGAGGGACTTTGTAGGGAATTACGCCGGGAAAGTCTTTCCTTGGTGAGTCGCGTGCCTTCTGAACGCAATTCCGGTCAATCTGGAAGAAGCAACGGAGGGATCAGTGAGGAGACAGAACCTCCCTGACCTGCTGAGTCAGCTTGGTGGTTGAGAGGAAGTGGGGGTGTTCTGAGTGTGGTCACGTCCTCAGTGTATTTAAACTCCCACTGCCTTCACCTTCCTATCACTAGTCCTTTGACAGGTGAAAGTACCACCTAGAGGAAGCATCCCTTTATCCAATTCTTACAAAGGCGTCCTGCGGTCTGACGGGAGTAGCAAATGTCCATCTGACGGGATGGACACCATCCCGTCAGCCACCGCTCAGCTCCCCAGTACTGTGACTGGGGAGAAGACAAGGACCAGAGAGGCCAGATGGCAGAGCTACTAACGGGAAAGTGAGGGGAAAAATAAATGCCCTGACTCTTGTTTCCGCACACAATGGGGGAAGATGTGGATTGCCACTGGCTGAGTTTTGAGGACAGAAAGAACATATTTGGGCCGCATAATCACTGTATCACATAGTTAAATAACGCTAGCTAAGCTCGAGTCACTTTTATTCGGGTACCTAAAATATTTCTTAATGCCTAAGTTTTCTCTTTCTGGAAACCAGCACAGCGTGTTCAGAACATTCCAACATCCTGGGAATGTAAAACGCTGCAGTTCTCTCAACAAGCAAAACCCCTGAGAGCATGAGTCTTGTATGCATCACACGGTATGTTGTGGGTCCTCCCAGCGCTAAGAATCATTCTTCAAGATGTTCCTTCCAAAAATGACGTGTCAGGGAGGCATATGCCCTCCACCCAGGCTGGAGGAGACGGCGTCGAAGCGAGGTCATTCCAGAGCCAAGATGAGGTCCAGGTCAGGCCGTCCTGGACGGGGTGGCAAGAGGTGCTTAGTCACGTGACGACAGAGGGAAAACATCCTGCATGAAGCAAAAGTGACGTCATGCAATGATGCGGTCCTGGCGGCTTCAGGGAAGTGAACGCTTTCCAAACGCCCTTCAGTACTCACGGGGAATCATTAGCCAAACCCTCGGATCTCCCGCAATCCACCTTTTAATTAAGCGTCGCTGTGCTGATGGCCTTGTTAGCAAATACGACAGTAGGTTAAAAGTGGAAAAATAATTAGTAGAAAGTCAATGCTTTCAGCAATGAGCAAGTGGAATTTGAAAATAAAAGCACAAAGCCACTCATATTAGCATTCAAAAAAGGGAATAGGGCTTCCCTGGTGGCGCAGCGGTTGAGAGTCCGCCTGCCGATGCAGGGGACGCGGGTTCGTGCCCCGGTCCGGGAAGATCCCACATGCCGCAGAGCGGCTGGGCCCGTGAGCCATGGCCGCTGAGCCTGTGCGTCCGGAGCCTGTGCTCCACAACGGGAGAGGCCACAGCAGTGAGAGGCCCACGTACCACAAAAACAAAATCAAAAAAAGAGACTACGTAGGTACAATGTTAACAAAATAGGTACACGATCTATGTGAGGAAAACAAAACTCCAATGAGACAAATCAGATAATATCCAAGTAAATGTCCATGGGTGGCCAGGCTCCGTATTGTCCAAATTTCCCTTCTTCCCATCTTCACCGACAGATTCACTGCAATCCCCACCAGCATCCCGGCAGGTGATTCTGCAGAAATTGACAAACTGACTCTAAAGTTTATCTGGAGACGCAAAACCCCAGAAGTCAAAACTTTCACATTAACCCAAAGAAGAGCTTCTATCCACCCAGAACCTTCCATACCGTCAAGAGACAAAGAGATGAAGCCACTGACCGTGGGGAGAGAAAGACAAGAACAGAGTTACCCTCCCTTAGGGCCGAGAAAACGAGGCCAAATCCTCCAAATGCCAAATCCTACTAATCATCCAGAGAACAAAGGTCCTTAAGTGCCGCCTCAGCTATCGGAACACACTCTTCTATCCAGTTTCCAAGTCATATTTTTACACACCTCATTCTAGACTCTGTAGAACCTGGACGGTTCATGCCGGGTGATCCGTCCCTCCTCCAGCTAAGTCGCTGCTCACGATACCCCATCAATATTCACACTTTAGGTGCCCTAAAGAATATTGCAGATTCCTCGTCTTAAAGGTAGTGGATGGGAGTGGACATGGACGGCTCACTGCTCACTTCCACCCCAGCGCTGGATTCATCCTCTGTGCCTCAGTCTCCACATCTGTAAAGTGGGCCTAAGAATAGTACCCGCGTCACAGAGTTATTGCGGAAATGTGTGAGCTGACACGTAGAGCAATGCTTGATACTTGGTCACGACTCAACAAGTATGACTGTTATTTATCAACCCCGTGGTTGCTTGTTTGCCAGTACTGTGACCCAGGTCAGAATGTCCGATCGAGTTATGATAACCAGCAAAGGAGATAAAGAAAAGTTGTACAAATATGGCTGAACAGACATAATTCAAATACCTTATTTTAAAAAGCTAAATGCTTTCATTAAAATGCATCCATTTTTATTTATCAAATGATCCGTAATTTAATTTTAATTGCTCTTTTTTCCTATGAATAAGCTTAACAATACTTACTTTAGAAAAGTTTAGTTAAAAATCTAAATGTTGGGACTTCCCTGGTGGCGCAGTGGTTAAGAATCCACCTGCCAATGCAGGGGACACAGGTTCGATTCCTGGTCTGGGAAGATCCCACATGCTGCAGAGCAACTAGGCCCGTGTGCCACAACTACTGAGCCCACGTGCCACAACTACTGAAGTCCGCGCACCTAGAGCCCACGCTCCAACAAGAGAAGCCACCACAATGAGAAGACCAGGCACCGCAACAAGGAGTAGCCCCGCTCGTCGCAACTAGAGAAAACCTGTGCGCAGCAACAAAGACCCAATGCAGCCAAAAATAAATAAATAAATTTTAAAAAATCTAAATGTTACCAATAATCCAGGAAGTAATCCTCAAAATAGGAAGAAATGAATTTTCCATTTTTCGTCATCCTCCAAGATCTAAAGAAAGGACCGTCTCAATCCCCCATTTACGTGTAAGTGATGAGTAACTGGCTAACAACAAAGGAGGAGTGATGCTTTTCCTGCTTCTGTATAAACGCTGGTGAAGGTGCTCTCTGAACAAACCCAGAATCAGGACACTTGGAATCACGGACCCTAGAGTGAGGGGCTCCCCGAGCCCAAAGCCAACATCTAGGATTTCAGGCTCACAGCCATCAGGCCACCTGCCCAAGGTCATTGTCGGCAGCCAACACAGTCATGCTAGGTGGTCCCATGGGCCTCTCGAAAGCCTCAGATTATCCCAGATTCCTTAGTAGGCAGAGGACGGGGCCCGGCCACATTCTCCAAGATCCGCTGTTTGCATCACTTTTCTAATGTTTACATGGGATTAACAGGAAAGTGACTGGAAAATAATCCACACAGCTTGGGTTTCCAAGACACTGTCACAGACACGACTGCATTTCCGTGAACAAGTCTCTCAACGTTGGAAGAAGTTCCCGCTTCCCCAAAGCTCCTGCTGCCCAGACCTCTCCCCACTCGCCAGTCCCGAGCTGCTCAGTGGCTCTGTTGCTGCTGTTTCCCCCAAAACATGCGTCTGCAGCCAAGACACCACCCTCTGTCTGGGGGCGGCCGGCCCCTGACACCGGGAACGCACACGTGCGGATCCACGGGGCGGCCGGCCCCTGACACCGGGAACGCACACGTGCGGATCCACGGGGCGGCCGGCCCCAGACGCCGGGAACGCACACGTGCGGATCCACAGGCCAGACAGCTCAGGAGCAACATTAGCGTTCTGTGCTCTAAGCAAAG
The DNA here is from genome assembly GCF_963455315.2 of Globicephala melas. Lineage (NCBI taxonomy): Eukaryota > Metazoa > Chordata > Mammalia > Artiodactyla > Delphinidae > Globicephala > Globicephala melas. The sequence goes on along the minus strand of NC_083327.1, from coordinate 87,038,896 downwards.
GACAAGCCTCCCCCGTCCCACCACAGCCCCCCAGCCTCCTCTTGGCCCCGACACAGAGGTTCTGCCCGTGAGCCTGGTTTCCATGCAGAACTTCCGCCCACCTCAGTGGGTCCCAGAGCACAGAAGCCATGCTTCACTCGTGCTTCTGCCCTTTTCTGGGTCCAGTACCAGACCTCGGGTCAGTAAGTGCTGGCTGACTTAAACTGTACCAACAAGAAGAAGAGGAGCCCAGCAGGCCAATGCCTGGCTGAGACAAGGTCAACCCACGTCACTCTGACCCCCGACATCTCACTCTCGACTCTTCCGGAAAACAGAGACACAAAAGAAACCAACCACAAGAGTAAACAGATGTGCATCTGAGCTGGGAGTTCTGACAAAAAGAAGTCACAAAAACATACACTATATCCGAATTGAAGAAAGAGCCACTCTTTTTCTTTCTGTGTGTTGGAAAAGCAAACACCAGGATATAGGCCGTAGTTAATTCTGCTTTTTGTTGGAATATACAAACCTGTGGCACTTATTTGAGTCTGGAGATGGGATTGGAGACCTTGAGCAATATTCTGGGAGGGTTTTTTTTTCTTGTTTTACTTTTTTTTGGGGGGGGTGCTGTGTTGGGTCTTCGTTGCTGCGCACAGGCCTTCTCTAGCTGTGGCGAGCAGGGGCTACTCTTCGTTGCGGTGCGCGGGTTTCTCATTGCAGTGGCTTCTCTTGTTGCGGAGCACGGGCTCTAGGCGCGCGGGCTTCAGTAGTTGTGGCTCGCGGGCTCAGTAGTTGTGGGGCGTGGGCTTAGCTGCTCCACTGCATGTGGGATCTTCACAGACCAGGATTGAACCCGTGTCCCCTGCATGGGCAAGCGGATTCCTAACCACTGCACCACGGGAGAAGTCCCTCTTGCTTTACTTTTTAAACAAATGTGAATTACAGTAGGCAAATATCTTCTGTCATAGCACAAAGGATGTTGTCTTAGAAAGAAATGAATGTTGTCAGAGGCCATCATCACATCCAAAGCTTTAACTGAGTTGGTAGCATTGTGAGAAGGAAGGTAGTGTCCCTCTGTCCACAGAGGAGCTCCAGCCACAGCTCGCGTTCCAGAGAAGATGCGGCGGCTTCTCTACGCCAACGATGGATGGACGGAACCACATCATCATCTTGAGAGCCCTGTGTCAGCGGCACTGGGGGAAGCAGTTTCCCTCTTTTCCAACCACTGCCCCTCCCTCCTCACTCTGACAAGGTGAAGGGTCCACCGTTTCCATGTGTGACAGCGAGATGCCTTCAGATAGCATCCTGCATCCAAACACGTGTTCTACTGAGCTTCCTGGGGGCAGGGACATGTGAACATTTGGGGTCCCCCCCACTGTAGAATGCTTACTGTCTGAGCATTGGGCTGCTGTAACAGAACACACCATGCTGGGCGGCTTATAAACAACAGACATTGATTTCTCCCAGCTCTGGAGGCTGGACGTCCAAGATCAAGGCCCCCGCAGATTCCATGTCTGGTGAGGACCCACTTCCTGGTTCACAGACTGCCGTCTTCTCCCTGTGTCCTCACGTGGAGGAAGGGGGAGCTCTCTGAGGTCCCATATATAAGGCACTGATCCCCTTCATGGGGGCACCACCCTCCTGACCTCATCACCTCCCAAAGGCCCCACCTCCTGCACTATCAGATTGGGGGTTAGGGTTTTAACATATGAATTCTGGGGGGACACAAACATTCAGTGCATAGCATCCATCATCTATACCCATTACAGGACTACAGTGACCTGCAAACAGTGCAACAACTAGAAATGAGCCCACCCCCCAAACAGCCTCTGAATCAGGGGGCAGTGCCCCTGACTGAGAGGACTGAGAGCAGGAACGGTCAGGTGAGCTGGTGGCCCGTGGCAGGCACAGCATCTTAGCTGAGCAAACATTCCTGCCACACAGATCGGTGACTCCTCCCGAGGAGACTTCCGATCAGACGGACCCAGAACCTCCACTCGCCAGTCGTGGTGATGGAGGACCCGCTCCTCGAGGCAGAGCCCTGGGCTCCTGCACTGTCCTTGCCTGGATCTGAGCACAGGAGATGCTCCAGAGGTACTTTAGAACCTGGTGTGTTCAGTTACTTAGTCACTTTCTTTTTTTCTCATTTGAAAGGAGCTTTTAAATAGAGCAATTAACATATTTCCCATAGGCGTTCCAAGTTTAAGTATTGATTGATGGACTTAGGTGTTAAAAAAAAATCTCTAACAGGTGGAAATGCCATAGAGATCACAGCAGAAATTACCACTTCCACCTGGAAAGGTCTACTGCTTTTAATTTGTAAACCAGCCGTCTTCACCCCAAGGTAAGGGGGGTGTATCCTCAGAAGAAGACGAGCAGAAGCCGTGATTAAGAGCAGCGCGCGCACGCGCGCGCGTGTGTGTGTGTGTGTGTGTGTGTCCGTGGGATACCATGGTCTCGGGTTCAGCATTGCCTGAAAAACAAGTGCCTCGTCATGCATATTTTGGTCACATTGAGGGAAAACCTGAAGTGAAGTCACCAGGGTGTGGAGGAGTTAAGGGAACAGCCTTCAAATATCTTGAAAATTAAAATGATTCATCACAATTATTCAGTTCACTGATATGCCCTTCGCTTCAGCCGTCAAAATGGAAAAGTATCAAATGCAGAAGGCGGTCCGGAAGGAAACACACTGAAGCCACTTTTCAGAAGATTAAGCTGTGAGCACCGTTTCTCAGCCCAAAGGGAGAAGCAGAGCTGACGCCAGGCACAGGGCCACTGACGAGCTGTCACCACAGCCCAGGGAGGGGGCCACGGGAGCGTCCCAGGTAGGAAGGGAGGCGGAACAAGGTGTGGAGAGCCTGAAGTGATTGCGACCAGGAGCCCTAACGGGAAGAACAACTCGGACGCCATCCTGGATCTGTTTCTTTCACCTTTGTTTTCTGTGGCTTTTGCTACAAGTTAATCACTAAAGGGATGCTGCTTGTAGCTTAAAGTGTGCCTCATGGCCCGTCTCTGGGAACCCTGCCCCCAGGCCTGAGTCATAAGCTAAAATACTTTGTTTCACTCCCAGGAAACACCCTGAGCTGTGAATGGCTGCAGGAAGGAGGAGTTTGGCACATCCCCTGAGCCCGGCAGGAGCCAGGAACTTACGGCCACTTTCACTTTACCTCCTCACCTACGCCTCTCTATTCTATAAAGGAAATGAGCGAGACGGGTCTTTGGGACACGAGTCCACCCGCTCCTCCGTCTGCTGCTTTCCACGTGAAGTCACTCTTTCTGCCCCGACGCCCTGTGTCTGGATGGATTGGCCCGTCGTGCGGCAAGCAGGATGAGGCTGGACTCGGTAACACAACGAGACCTGAGGCAGGGCGTGAGGGGCAAGACGGGGACGGGAGAAGAGTGACACGGAGGGAAGACCAGGACTGTAGGAGCCTGGCCGGGCCCCTCACCCTCGCCAGCAGTGCAGGGAGCCTGCTCGAGGGGGAGGTCCCAGCACGTCGCTCATGGCTCACTGAGCACTGTGTCTTTTCTACGTGGCATCCTGTCTGGAGCCAGGCTGCTTCTTCTTCTCAGTGTGGTGCTCACGCCCTGGACCCTTGGCCTCCTCAGGAGGGAACCTGGTGACGAGTCATCACTCCCAGTGAGGGGTGTTGGGCCCGAGGGGGGCCTCAGCAAAGCCCCGCAGATAAGGAGGCCGAGGCCCAGGCAGTAAGCAGTTCTCACGGTCACATTTACGGGGTGGCTGAGACCGGCCTCTCACGCAGGCTGTGCTTCCTGGGGGCCATGGCACCTGCCCCCCGGCCCAGAGCTGCTCTCCAGGGGCCCAGTCAGTCCAGTTCCGGTGCTCGGTAGATCCTCTGTCCTCGCTGCCTGGGGACAGGACTGTCCACCCGCCGACTTCCCATTGAGCTCTCTCAGCCCCCTGGAAAGCAGAGACATTGTTCCTTCTTTGTGCATAAACAGGCTGAGACTCAGAGTTGAGACGCCCGAGTTCACAGATGTGCTGAGCGCTGCAGCTGGAATTTAAACTCCGTCCCTCTGTCTGTCTCTGCAAAGCTCGGGATCTTTTCAGCACATCAGGGTCCTCAGTCAGGGTCGCAAACAGACAGCTCAGAGCTGAGAGGGGAAAGGCAACGGCGGCCGGGCTGAGTGTGTGTGAGTGTAAGTGTGTGTCTTCATCTCTCTGGCCACACAGCATGCGGGCTCTTAGCTCCCCAGCCAGAGATTGAACCCAGGCCCTCGGCAGTGAAAGCGCTAAGTCCCAACCACTGGACCACCAGGGAAGTCCCTCATTGGTAACTTTTTGCATTACTGGTTGTTGGGCTGAAACTCCTTTTTTGATGAGAATGTTTCCCGTTGAAAGAGGTTTTCATAGCAGAAGGCGTTGGCTGTTCAGCCAGCATTGCCCAAAAGGGGGCCCGTTTACAGGGGGTTCTCCCACGGCTCAGCCTTGAGAACCTGCACCGCCTGGCTCCGTCCAGGTGAGCCGAGGTGCGTTCACGGACCTGTCGGGGGAGAAGGCTGACGTCGGGTGCGGGTCACAGAACGTGCTCTCCTGTCGGCCAGGCATCCTCTGTGGGATAATGGATGCCCGGGCAGTTCACACCGACGTGCTTTACTGCTCAGATGTGACAGCTGTGCTGGATCAGTCGCCTTTGGAGAAAACCATTTGGTTAATCAGACGCAAAAGACAACTCCGTGACTAAATGGTTTCCCATCTCCTGGGCAGCTGAATCTGTCGCGAGGCGATGCCAGTGTATTTGCGCCTTAGGGCAAAAATGTCCCTTCCAAGAGGGGTGGGATTTGGGTGTACAGTTGCCGCTCTGCCCTCCAGCCCTGGGAACCAGTCGTGATCTCACCGTGAGGAGGGTTGGTTTTGGCCACGGAGGGTGGCTGCTCTGATCCACCAGCGGGTCTCCTGTGGGGAAAGGTTCCTGGGATGGGGGTCTCCGCTGGGCAACCCGCTCCTCCCTCGGAGGCCGCAGAGCTGCTCCTTAGGTAGGACGGCTGAAATGGTGCAATGGCTTCCACTTGTAAGATAACATAGGAACACTTCCAGCCAGCGGTGTTTCATGAGTCTGCAGGTTTACTTCTTACCGGAGATGGGGAGAGGGGAGTCAGCCCAACTGCAGAACTGCCGACACAGCGATGAGCTTTATAAAATGTTAACTAAATTGAAGAATGCCTGGGGGACCCCTCTTGAGTTAAAAATCCAACACTCATCTCGGTTCACCCAGGCTCCTGCAGCCACAGACACACATTTTCCTAAATCTCCCCCGTCACCTGCCTCTATAGGAGACCTCCTTTCTGGAGTTCTCCTGCCAGCTTTTATTCTGATAATGACAGCTACCTCTGAGCTTTCCTGCCTTATCTGTCAAAGGCTGAGAGGGAATCGCGGCACCTTGCCTGGGATGGGGGCCAATCCACGGAGCCAAAGGCGCACCAGGAGGGGGGGACGGTGTGCAGGGACCTACATGCCCGAGGGGCAGGCTCCCCTGGGACCAGAGGGCAGGAGGGGACCCGACACTCCTCCGGGGAAAGCTGAGAGCTGCACCCACGCTGTGACTTGCTGAAGGCTTATCAGCAGAAACGCATAGAGGCAAGATTAGCTGTCTGACAGGGGCAAAGGCTGCAAACATCAAGAGAACAGGGAGGGGTGCGGAGGTGTCTGCTCGTCTGAGTCAGGAGGACTGACCTGGAAGGAGCCACGGTTTAGGTTTACAGGCTGAAGCAAAGGGATTAGCGAGCACGGCTCAGCGCTTCCTCCCAAGTGGGCTCAGCCCTGAAAGGGCACCCGGGTGGGGATTTTCCGAGATGCCCGCAAGAGGGCCACGCAGCCAGGACGGAGGAGGTGACCCTGTTCCCAAGTGTGCGGAGAAGCCCGCGGAGTGAGTAACGCTTAAATAACGCCCAGGCCGTGTTTCAGTAAGGATGTAACGTTAGCCCTGGAACGAAAACCGTGTCCTATGACCCGTCCTCACGCAGGCCGACTCCAGATTTGCAGGGGCCACAGGTCCAGGAAGGAGATTTGGAAAGCAAGCGCTTGTAGACACTCGCTCACCAAGGGCCACACTGAAACGCGGAGTATTTGCTACTAATTCAAGGTGTTTTCAGCAACTCAAGTCGGGCTCATCTGACAGGACAATCCTTTTCCCCAAGAACCGCCCTGTGACAGCTGAGAAACAGGCTCAACACAGAAGAGACTTCGTAAAGTTTACCCGGAAACATTTGGAGGTAAAACCCAGGACTCTTGGGGGACGACTTTTCCTTGAGTTCGTCCAATCCAGACAGAGCCAGGACATGGACAGTGACCAAGGTGACAAAGTCTCCAGGACAATGTTAAGGGTCGACCGTGGTGAACAATCATCGGCGTAAGGACTCCCCCTGCACCTGGCTGGGACCTCGGACACGAAATGCAGCAACACCTGCGGTCACCACGTGACTGCAGCCTGCCTGCCACCGTGTCCACACCGCCCTTCCCTGTGTCTCTCCCTGGGGCCCCGGGAGGCCGCCGTGCCCACCGCTGTGCAGGTAGCCATGGTTTCCTCCCCCTGGAATGGCCCTCTTCCTCCTCATGCCCTGAGAAACTTCCAGGTCTTTCCAGACCACGTCTTCACAGGTCTCCCCTAATCCCCTCCCACCTTCACCCACACGCCCGAGCCTCCCCACCCCTTCGGAGTCTTCCCAGCCTTTGTGCAGGTCTGCGGGGCAAGGGGCGGTCCTTCCTCAGTCTCAGCTACCTAACTGTACTCGAAAATGACAAACCTGGGAGAAAAACGCAGCTCTCTCCCACCGCAGGGGCCTGACTCCAGCGGGACTTTGCTTCTCCTCTGCCGTCCACGCCGTCCATCCAAATCGGTGGAAATCTCCTCCCTGCACCTGCCCCCAACATCGTTAACACCTTTTCCCTCCTTTTTCTAGTATTTTGTGGTTTCATTGTTAAAAGTTCACCTGTGAGCCAGCGGCACATAGCTTCAGTGAAGGAGTGAAGTGCGCAGAGCTGTTTTAGAACCTGTAACTCTCTCTCTCTGCAGCTTTAAGCTTGTCAAGAGAGATGCAGGTTTTTGAAAAAACAGAGAGGCTGCAGATTTTCTAACATTATGGATTTTTCCTTTATAACAAACTCAGAAAACCCAGTGAACAATGCTATCCTTCTGCTGAAGGCAAGTCCCCTGGGAACAGTCCGGGAGTGAGCACAGCACTTACAGGACTTGGCTGGACCCTCACCCGACACAGATGACCCCCCGTGCCCCCAGGGGCCCACATCGCGGTCTTATTTGCAGGCTCGGACTGCCACCTACTGGAAACAGGCAAACACAAGACAAAAAGCAAAAAGGAAAGCAGGCTTTGCCCAGAGAACCTTTCACTCTAGGCAGGACCCGTCATGACTTTTGTCCTTGGAAACCTAGTGCCAGAGTGAGGAGTCCACACATCTCAGTGGCCGTGGGATGGGAGCGGGGGCCCAGCTCAGAGAGCTTCTGCACGACGCTATAACTTAACCCACACACCGCGTCAAAGGACTCAGGGATCCCAACTGAACATGAAGCTATCCGTGAGGAAATTGATGCTTGAACAACCTGTTGCACAGGGAGATATCATAAGTCACACAAGCACGTGTCCTACGTGAACTCTAAGTACATATTTTTAGCCTCAGTAATTTCTCATTAAATGGAGGCCTTTTATAGTCTCCTGATAAGACCGAGGTATTTTAAATACCCTTAGAAATAGGATCCACATCCCATAATTTACAAAATTCCCAGCAAGCCTCTCCCTTGACCCTGAGACTGAGGCCCTGCGGGTGGTGACAGCGACGGCGTTGGCGACGGCGGCCGCTGCTTGTCGAGCACCCAGCTTCCGTGCATCACCTCCTCGGAACCTCTAACACGATGAAGGGGTGGTCCTGGGGCCATCTTCATTCGACAGGTAAGGAAACAGGTATAAAGGAATTAAGGAGCTTTCCTAGGGTCCCACACGCCTGGAATTGGCTGAAACGGACTCTCCGCTTTTGCAAAATTTAATCCTGGAACAATTCATACTTTCCACAGATGTGTGAATCGGGAATCACGGATGTTTCAAACTTGACCCAAGTGGTACTCTTTGGAAGATACTTTTCCAAAGGGAGAGAACTGCAGAACACATCCCGAAACCAAATATAGAAGATACTTAACACGCGTGTTGTTTTGTTGAGGCGTGCATTGCTCTCCATCAGGGAGATGTTTGAAGTCCACTCCAGACCTCTCCCCCACTTCAAAGCACAGCCCACCCCTGCATCTCTGAGGCTCCTCCATCCCTTTCAACGTGTGAGGCTTGTCGGATTATATCCAATCGAAACGACCCACTACGTCTGCTCCGTTTGGGTCTGTGGTGCTTTGTTACTGCAGCTGGAGAAACTCATACAGCAGCTCAGACTAGGGCTGGGGCTGTGTGGTCTGAGCTCCCCCCGTGGCCCTGAGGCGCAACAGGAAGCTAGAGGACCCACAGGCCCCTAAGGTGGTGTGCAGTTTCCATGCCCAGTGATCCTTGAGGTTTGTAAAGGAACATGGGCCTCTTGACCTGGGGGTGAAAGAGTACCCATCACATGCATCGATTTTTGGCTGCTCTGTTTCTATCACGTCCGTGTAACACACTCTGTGACATTTCTCTCACCTTTTACTAGACTTTAATCCTGTGCTGGGGTGTCCCTTTAGGCCCGACGCGTCGCCCGGCGCACGGTAGGCCCTTCATAAACATTTGTTCACTGATGCAACAAACACTAGTTGAGTACTGACTGGTCGTTGGGATTGGAGGGGTGGGTTACAGAGAGTCTACGTGATGTCTGGGAAGTCTGACCTCCTCGGTCTGTGTGAAGCAATGGGATGAAATGTAGCGGAAAAAGCAGACGCAGCGCCTTCCGGCATGTGATGAGCAAAGCTCCACCCCATGTACGAGAAAGCGTCCAGGGAGCGTGGGGTGTCCCGCTGTCCCCCAGATTCCTGAGGGCCAGTGTCCTTGAGCGCCCAGAGCCCAAGGCTCTCTAGACCTCACGCCCAGGAAGTGGTCAGGGAGGTCACCTCCCAGCAGATTCCTGAAAGGTTACCCAGCTGTTCTCGGTGGGTGTCAAATTCGGTATGTTTACGTTTCGGGTGGGAAGGATCAGGTTAACTTCCTTTGATGTCTTCCCTTAATCTTCAAAGCAGTCACAATATTATTAGATGACTCCCAAGACCACTGCTTGGCGGTTCTATCTAATCCAAGCAATCTTATTAATTGAGGGTTTAGGATGGTTTGCGGGGGCTACGTGAGCTGAGCTATTCGATCAGCAGATAGGAAACGATGGGTGCACCCGGCGGAGGCCACGCCGTGGGAACATTTTCTCACTTCTCATCTCCAAAGCACACACTTCAAGTCCTATTCGGACTGGAAATCAGACAGGAGTCTGCCACTGACTTGACAGTTTTTGCGTTTCTTAAACAAATGTTTGATCACAACTTGGTGGCCATATTAGAATACGAACGTACAGAATAAAGACTTTAAGCCCAGCTCTGTGTCCTCCACCGTCCCTCCTGGGCAACACGGCGACACCACCCACGGCAGACCCACGGCTGAGACCAGGCCCAGCTCGGGCTCAGTCAGCTCACGTGATGCAAAATTCCCGGCCCCAGACTGGACCCCGCCCTCTTCTGGCAGCTGCCTCACCACAAAGTTACTGTCACAATACCCCACTTACAGGAGGGGGCTCGAAGAAAATACCAGAGGGTGTGGAGGGGATGAGACCCCAGAGCCGACACGAGCTTCCGGCTCCCGTACACCCGGCTGTCCCGGGAGGAGTGCTCTGGGGGTCAAAAATGAGCCCCGGCTCCACCCCGGAGCCCCCTGTGCTGCCCCTCCCCCCTCCCCCTCCTCAGGCGTCGCGTCTCGTCTCGGAGGCCGGGGCTCTCGAGCTGCTGAGGCGAAAGCCGGCACCTGCGAAGGTGCGCGCGCGTTGCCGGAGGCGCGTTGCCGGAGGCGCGTTGCCGGAGGCGCGTTGCCGGAGGCGCGTTGCCGGAGGCGCGTTGCCGGAGGCGCGTTGCCGGAGGCCTGCCGAGGGGCTTCTAAGGATCCATGCGTCTTTCTTCCCATGCCTGATAAATTAAGTTTTAAGATTTATTCACTCAGTAACCACTTATCCAGCATACGTTGTATGCCGGGGCTGGTCCCAGCCCGGGGCGTCTGTCCAGGAGCAAGTTGGGGGCCAGGCGTGTTCTCAGCGGGAGAGGTGGCCGCGACGAGACACAGCACAGGGGTGTGGCGGAGCCACGGGGGAAACAGGGCCAGGACGGGGGAGGCACGGGCACTGCTCTCCCAGGAGCCGGTTACGGACGGCCGTCTTCTTGCTGTGTCTTCAAGTGGGGGAAGGGCGAGGGGCCTCTCTGGGGCCCCATTTATAAGGCACTGACCCCATTCATGGGGCTCCACCCTCATGACCTCATCACCTCCAAAGGCCCGACCTCCTCACACTATCCTGTTGGGGGGTTAGGATTTCACACGTGAACTTTGGGGGGATACAGACATTCAGACTGTAGCAGCTGGGGTGAAAGGTGTGTGGAGAAGAGTGAGGGGTGCCCTCAGAAAGGCCAGCAAAGAGGCAGGTGCCAGGCCTGGCTCCTGGAGCCCCTTGGCCATCAGAGTCCGTGGTGAGTCATTCCGGGGGGTACAGGGTCTCTTGTTGAGATGGGGGAGTGTTCTGGAATTAGTGGATGCACTGGAAGTCCCTAGGTTGCACACTGAAGATGACGATGTTTATGACATGTGAATCATAATAATCCTAGCAAAAGTGTTCAGAAATCCAACGGCTTCTTGTCTCGCTCTGAGAAAAAGCCTGTGTCCTCTTCGTGACCTCTGACGGCCCCGGGCCCTGTCTGCTCTGCCCTCTCCCTCTGCCCCTCGCTGGGCCTGCTTCCCCCGTCCTCTCCCAAGAAGCAGAGTGTACCCCGCTGAGCGCCTCGACTGCTCCCAGATGCCCGAAGCGTAGTTTCCCATATTGTAACCATCTTATGACGGATCATCGTGCAGTCTGGAAAAAACACCTTAATAAGAAGTGTTAGGGGCCAAGAGACACGCTGAAGAAATAACTCTGTGTAATGAAAGCATGAGACATAGTGGTACAGTCCGTCCAATCTTAACCACGTCAAGTATGCGCGTATGTAAGAAAAGTCCCAAGGAAGGTGCTGCAGGGAAACGTAAGGAAACCCCCAGATGGAGCCCTGGACACGTGGCTCTGAAGGTCAGGACGCTTCTCCCAACAGTGAGGCCCCTGGTCGGCTCGTGCCTCCACGGTGATGCCGAGGCTGCTTTCGGTGGAATGGGCGGCGTTTGCACACCTGCCTGAGACGAGGCAGCACGTCTGCGAGGTCCCTGCCTGAAGCCCTGTGGACGGCTGTGTGCTCGTGGGACACTCCCGTCTGACAGGTGGGAAAGCCAGGCCTGAGAACGGTGAACACAGAGGCAGTGGGTGGACCTCACCTCGAGCCCACAGCGCCTGCCCTGGAAAAGCAGGAGGGGATCCGCCCTTCTCATCGGCTGTTTCATTGCAGTCAGGACTGAAATGCAGAGAGATCGCCCACGTTCCTCAGACCCCAGAAACGGGAGGTCTGTGGCAGAGGGAAGTTGAGGACGACCAGTGTCTCTCGGGGACACTTTCCCACCTTTTTATGTTGAGCTTGAGTACCTCTCGTGGGCGGGGAGGGGACGCGAATTTCTTACCCCGACTCTAGTCTTCCCCTCACGGAAGCCTTGCAACCGGCAAGCGCGCTTAATGTCAGCCTCTGTTAGCTCAGCAACGCACAGCAGGAGACAAGGGACAGTGACGAAGGCGGGCTCCCCTCCCTCACGGTCTCGAGGCCCGTGGGAGGCGGGCTCCGCAGGACCTCACTGTACTTTTCAGGCTTCATCTCGTGGGAGCGGCAGCAGGGCCGGGATGAAGGGCTCGTGCACAGCCAGCATCCCCCGGCGTCCCTCCCTCCCGCGCCCTTCACCTGCGGACTTAGAGCTCTGCCCTCTCGTTTCCCACAACGCAACCAAATCATCTCAGCGCCTTCAAGACACATCACACCCGTGCCTGAAAAGGCAGCTCTGCCCCTACGCCCTGCTGCCCCACCAACTGTCGTGGTGCCCGTCCTGGGGCAGAGGCCTTGACGGTGCCCCGGGGCTCAGCTAGCCCGGGGTCTACATCCTTAGGTCGAGGAAGGCCCCTCCTTTCAAGGGAAACATGAAGTCAAAATCCAGGGTGTGAGCCGCCCCCAGGGAGGGCGTCCCCGGCGGGACACTCGTGCAGGAGGGTCGGGGTGCTGGCTGACCCTCTCCAGACCTCTCATCCCACAGGGGAACAAGCTGAATAGTGTAACCAACAGCACAGAATGAGCCAGGATCCCCCACGTTGCCGGGCTCGGCCCCAGCATGTCGGACCCTGTGGGTCTGGGCTGAGGCCCAGGAAGCAGCATCTCTAACAAGCTCCCAGGTGATGCTGAGGGCGCTGGCCTGGGACCACGCCTAGAAATCGCAGAGTTAGAGGCATGGCAGGCTCAGAGCTCAGGCCTCCTACCTCCTGGGCCAGGGCTTTTTCTGTCCACAGTACACATCTTCTTTGACTCCGATTCAAAAACTCTATCAATGAAAGAACTAATATATCAAACAGAAGGTTGAAATGTGAATAAAGAGACACTTGGCCTTGTCGACACCCCACTGTTTCCTGGAGGGTCTGGCAAACACACCTTTGTGACCCACAACTAGCATTTATTGAGCGCACATGAGGCTTCATGCTGAGAACTATACACATGCTCCTGTTTCACCTGCACAAGCCCTCGTAGAGAGGTACCATTACTGTCTCTACTTTACAGATGAAGAAACTGAGGCCGGTAAAGTTAGAGTCCACTGGGGAAGGGTGTGTATGTTCTGAAGTCATCATTAGAGTGTGATGCAAACTCTACCACGCAGTAGTTTTTTGGCCTTAGCCCAAGGAGTTGATGTGACAGTGATGATGATGGTGATGGTTGTGATCATGGTGTTGATGGTGGTGATGACGATGGTGATGGTGGGGATGGTGGGGATGGTGGGGATGATGGTGGTGGGGATGATGGTGATAATGGTGGTGATGGTGGTGACAATGGTGACGGTGATGCTAATGGTGATGGTGATGGTGATCGATGGTGGGGGATGGTGATGGTAGTGATGGTGATGGTGATGGTGGTGATGGTGATGGTGGTGGTGATGATGGTGATGGTAGTGATGGTGACGGTGATGGTGAAGGTGATGGTGATGGTGAAGGTGACAGTGGTGATGACATATTTTTGAAGTGGAAGCTGGTGTCTGCAGCGAGACACTCTGTACTGCTGGGTAATCTGACCACCCACATTACGAGGAACATTACTGGCCTTTCCAAAAGAATGACATGTTAGGAGAGAAGAATGTCTGGAGCCCAAAGCAGAGCCCTCTCTAGCAGCTGGAATGGAAAGTTATCGGCCCAGTGGTAAGCATGGCAAACAGCGAACTCCGTCAGAAGGCACCTGTGGCATTTCTGAGCACTTGGTTTTGCCCGCAAGAAACAGCCCAGACAGGCAGGTGGTTCCCATGGCAGCCGAGCGTTTATCCTGCCCTCACAAGTCAGAGCCGGTGGGCCGAGTGCATCTAAGGCGTCGCTCTGATAGGTTTGGGCAATTTCCTTGACTCTGAAGGATGTAGATGAAGAGAGCACACCTGGATCCTCTCAGCTGGGCCCCTGGTGGTGGAGGAAACACTCCTGGGAGGACAGAGGGTGACGTAAAACAAAGCCTGGCCTGGAAAACTGCCTTTAATTTTTTTTGGTATTTCTTTTATTTTTTAAGTTTCTTTTGTTTTTTTGGAGTATAATTGAGTTACAGTGTGTTAGTTTCAAGTGTATAGCACAGTGATTCAGTTATAGATGTGTGCTCTTTTTCAGATCCTTTTCCATTATAGGTTACTACAAGATATTGAATATAGTTCCCTGTGCTGTACAGTAGGTCCTTGTTGTTTATCTATTTTATACATAGTAGTGTGTATATGTTAATCCCAAACTCCTAATTTCTCCCTCCCTCTCCCCCTTCCCCTTTGGTAACCATAAGTTTGTTTTCTATGTCTGTGGGTCTGTTTCTCTTTTGTAAATAAGTTCATTTGTGTTGTATTTTAGATTCCACATCTAAGTGATATCGTATGACATTTGTCTTTCTCTGACTTACTTCACTTAGTATGATCATCTCTAGGTCCACCCATGTTGCTGCAAATGGCATGATTTCATTCTTTCTCATGGCTGAGTAGTATTCCATCATATATATGTACCACGTCTTCTTATTCCATTCTGTCGAAAACTGCCTATAGAGGCTTTGGAACGGCACACAAATCATCAGGCCCAAGAAAGTAGAGGCAACATTTCAAACACATTCCCATGAAATCGCTGTGGAGATGATTTTAGTTTTAAGCTAATTTACAGATACATGTTTCATACGCAATGCAGTTAAAAGTCGAAACTGATGTTACAGCAATGCTAGTATTGAAAGGAGAAAACATATAAAAAGCCAAATGGTTGTTTATTTTTCAGGGTAGGAAAGGAAACAGGCACGCTGAGACAGGGTCTAAGAGACCAGACGTCTCAGATGTACATGGCTTTTCAAGGCCTTGGAGGTTCAGCACACTGGTTCCTGGGGTAGCTCTTTCTTTTCAAAGCTGTTTTCCTTTCTCTTGGTTCAGGTATTCTGCACGAGAGCACGCAGGGTGAGGACAAACGGGAGGATGCTACTGCCCAGCAGAAAGGGACTCAAGTACGAACTGTGGACAGAAGGAGGAGGGCGCTTCGCCTGTGGACGTCAACCCGAGAGAGAAGAAAGTTGAAAACCTCCCTGCAGCTTGTATGCTGCCACCAGAGGGCGCCCGAACCCACCTTGCCTGGTTGCTCTAAGTAATTTGCAAAGTTAAAATACAATTCTGCTGTGTAGCCAGGTACTTACAGTACAGTAGTTCTCAACTCAGTATAATACAACCTGTATTAAGATCTCATGATTCCATAAGGTGGTGCAGATTTTTTTAAAACATACATTTGTCACCCCAGATGAGACCGAACCTTGTTTAGTCGATTGTGATCAGTATCTTATTTTCAGTCACTCTTTCTCAGACTCTTAATCTGTCTTCCCCTCAATTTATAGTTGACCCCATTCAGCATCGACAGGAAAATATGTTTTAGTTCCAGTTTCTGTCACCGGAAGCATTCGTATGTGTGGGGCCTTTTATGTCTTATTCATCATAGTCTGCGGTTGTAAGAATCGGATAAGCCTGGTTGAGTCGGGGATGCTGGTAACAGTGTTGCCCCACTCACGGAAGTGAGTGACCTCTGCCCTTGTGAAAGTGCCCTTCTGGAGGAAATCCTGGTTCCACTCATGGTTCAGAACCGACCTCCACTTGTACCGCCGTCAGCAATCCCACTGGAAACGGGCTCTGAGCGCATCAGCCATCAGCAGACAGGCTGGCTGAGCACACGGTGGTACCCCGAGGCCAGCAGTTCATTAAGGTCTGTCATCTCAGCCCGGGCGGGGATGGAAACGCAGTAGTAACAGGTGTCCGTCTAAAGCCCACCCCACCACCCGGTGTGGTGCTGAGAGACGGGGGAGGAGAAGCACGGAGGGCCCATCCCCACCTGCTGGAAGCGCAGCGGGCAAGAGACAGACGGGCCCTCCCGGCAAACGGTCTGAGTTCCTCCCCTGTGGACCGATACTCCGATACGGGAATAACAGGACAATTGAGAGAGGAGGCTGGCCCTGCCCAGACAGGAGATAAGAGACCACATATTCCTCATTCTCGAAGTCAGGAGACCTCCCCAACTACACATGCGCAGAAAGGTTCCTTGGAAGTCAAAAGGTGAGTGATGCTAAGGGATGGCAACTAATGCTCACTACCCACAGGCCTCTTCCGTAGAATCCATCTTGGCTAAGAGGTGCACCCGCACACATGGGGAAATCCTGAGCTACACCAAATATGGACTTTCAACCAGGCAAGTCAAAATGATTAGTCAAAAGAAACCCGGAAGAAATGCCCCATAAAAGTGATTCCAACTGCCACGAGGGCACGACTCTCTCTGAGTCTGCTCGTGTGTCTTCCACACATACTCTTTTTTTCTCTTAATAAACACTTCACTTGTTTCACTACTTTCCGTCTGGTCTAGTGGCTAGGACTCGGTGCTCTCACCGCCTCGAACCGACCTCAGTCACTGGCCAGGAACCAAAACCCTGCTTCAAGCCACTGCAGGCCGAGGCCGCCAGAGGTCAGCAGGACCAGACACCAGGCGTGGTCCCACGATGGCTGTGGGATAAGCCGTCCTGGTTAATTTAACGCATGACGCTCTCAAAGTCAGAGTGCTTCCACGTGGCGAGGCGGACGACCTAGCTCTGACTTACGGACGCCCACGAGCCACCACCGTGCGTACACGGGCTGCTCAGAGCTGACCCCGGACACCTGCTCGGGGGCCGATCGGGCTCCTGGCAGAGCGGGGTGACTTTAGCTTCAGCCTGGAGTGAGCGGCAGAGACCTCACCCCTGCATTTCCCGGTGCTGTGTGGTCAGGCAGGTGGCTTCCGTCCTAAACCTTGGCTTCATGGTCTAGACAATGAAAGCAGAAGAACCAACCCTCAGGCCCCAGGAGACGGAAGTCAGGAGATGCCACGCCAGCAGAGGGACACACCTGGGGTGGCAGAGTTGCTCGCCTGTTGGTCAAGTCGCCTCAGACTGAAGTGCGGGGATGCTCAGAATAGGTGTTTAGGAGACAAAGACATCGGTTGTTACCTAAACAACAACTAGGAGGTCAGTTATTAAATTGGAGGATGTGCCCGAAATAGGACACTTTGTAGCTACTATAATGACGTTATCACTATATGTTAATAAAACAGAGGTTTGCGATTTGTTGATAAGTAGGAAAATAAATCGTATGACAGTGTGATCCCATTTTTGAAACAAAGTCACATAGGTATGTGCACACATGAGCAGGAAGGAGCTGGCAGGGTCTGCGTGATGCTAGTGGTGGGTATTGGGGGTCGTTATTAAGATGTTCTTTTTCTGCATTGTCCGTGGATAATTGTGTTAAAAAATAATTTTCAAGGTCTGAGGATGTATGTAAAACATGGTGACTATAGCTGAAACCGTACTATGCATAATTGAAATTTGGTAAGAGAGAAGAACTTCACTGCTTTCACCAAAAAAAAGAGAAATATGGGACTTCCCTGGTGGTCCAGTAGTTAGGAATCTGCACTTCCACTGCAGGGGACCCGGGTTTGATCCCTGGTCAGGGAACTAAAATCCCGCAAGCCGCGCGGCACGGCCAAAAAAAAACAAAGAAAGAAATACCTAAGGCAATAAATGTGTTCATTAACTAGATGGAGGGAATCTCTGCACAGTGTTTACGTTTATCAGATCATGTTGTACATTCTAATATCTTACAATTCTGTTTGTCAACAATACCTCGATAAGGCTGAAAAGTAAATGCATAAATTCCTAGGAGGTAAAAAATAAAAGTGATTTTCAAAGGTTTGAATAAGTGCTACTGAGCTCTCTTGATTTTAGAGTTCTATGCCTGTTTTGAGCACATTGGTATGAACCTAAGAATCTGAAAAGAAATACACGTTTGTGAAAATCCATGTTCAAACACTGGACGGCAGGAGTTGAACTTTCATGAAAGACAAATTTCTAATCTCTGATTGTCTGCCGGTCTCCGAGTCCCAGACCACCGTCCAGCTCCGTTTCCTCTCTCACACGTGGTCCACGTCTGTGAGCTTTCCCTGGACCGGTGACTGGAATTAAGAGCATCAGACAACCTTCTCGGCAGGGCCCAGGGGCTCCCACGTGGCCTGAGTCCACGCGAGCCGCGGGGAGACTGGGGCCATCCGTCCATCCTTCCAGCCAGCGCTCCTGTCTTCTCACAGGTGCCGCCAGTCTCTTCCGGAGATGACAGCCTGACCCCCCGTTTCAGCGCGTCCACCACCAGCCCCCAACAGGGATGGGATCCGAGGCGCGGGCCTCAGGAAAAGACAGGTTCCAGAGCCTCGGTTCCTGCTAAGAACTTGAAGAGCCCTTTCCTTTCTCAGCGCTCTGCAGACCTCAGGAATCATCTGGAAAGACCGCCGATGGGGACTGACCAGGGCTTCAGTGTCCAGACACTGGTCGCCACCGGGAGTGCTGGTTAAGGGCTCGGAAATGAACTTATATGTGGCGTGACAGCAGCAGGCTGCCCAGCCAGGAGGCCCTGCCAACAGCGAACACTGTCCCAGCTACACACGCTTGGCCACTAGCCGGCCCCGCATCTCCCTGCAAGCAACACCTTCACCGAAAAGAGGGATCCAAACTCGGTGTCACTCCAACCCAGCTGCAGGGCCTGAGATGCTCGCTTCTGCAATAGGGGAGCAGAAGCGTGGGGCGTGGGGCAGCGGGGGCCCACGCGCACCCAAGGGCCCATCGTCCCCATCGCCCGCCGCCTGCTCCAGCCAACTCGGCCCAGCTCCAGCTGGTCTCTGGGGGTCCCCGGGTGGCACTCAGGTCCAAGGAAGACACAAGCCCAGACGTGTGTGGGCTCAAGCCCATGCCTTCGGGGCTGGAGGAGGCCTGACGTGCCCACAGACTCAAGCCCTGGCAGAGGCCCCGGGGGGCACTCAGAGACCCCGGGACACCGGGAGCTGCCCTGCCATCCCCACCCTGTGCCCTGCTCCTCTGTGCGGGCCGCAGGTTCCAGGCAGCACCCTCGGCCCGCGGTGGTAACATCTGTTCAAGGCCCTGGCACCTCTGGACGGGGACGGGGCGGCCATGTGCTGAGATGGCCCCCAGGGACCTTGCACGTCCTGGGTCCTCACCCGCTTCCTCTTTCCTTCCAGCATGTTCCTGGAACATCCTCCTGCTGTGCCGGCCCCTTTGGAAACACCCCCGAGACCCAGTCTGTCTGAGCCACCTGGGAGAGGCCCCCCTGTCTCCCTGGAGCCTCTGCTCTGCCTTCACCCTCTGGCTTCAAACCAAAGGCCCTCAGCGTTTTTTCCCTCCCAATAGTTCACCTGTATTTTTTAAAGCTCGTTTCTGCAATTCCTCTAACCTGGCACCTCTAATCCTACCCTCGGTATCTCTTTATTTTTCTCGTGCAGCTTTTATTTCTTTATTCTCTCCTGCAGACTCCCGAGGCTGTTTCCATTTGCTTTCTATTTTATTCATCCATCCTGTAGGTATCCACCTGCGATATTGTGATTTATTTTACACTTATGTATATATTTGGTCTTCCTCTGTTCCAGGCACAGGGGTCCTAAAACTGTTGGAGTTTCCTAACTGATAAACTATAAAGCTGTCTTTTGTTGTGTTAATGAGGTCACTTTAGGAAAGCTTCTAAGGTTGCAGGTTGGTTGCCAGGAGACCAACCACGTGGTTACAGGGTTGGAAATTTCAGTCCCACCCCCGACCCCCAGGGAGGGAAGAGGGGCTGGAGACGGAGTTCAATCGCCAACCACCAAAGATGTAATCAATCCTGTCTGTGCAATGAAGTCTCCGTAAACCCAAAAGGATGGAGTTTGGAGAGTGTCCGGGGCGGTGGACACCTGGAGGTGCTGGGAGCCTGGCGCACCTGGGCAGCATGGAAGCCCTTCCCCAGAGCCTTGCCCTTGCATCTCTTCTCTGGCTGTTCCTGAGTTATGCCCTTTTTTAATAAACCCATAATCTAGTGAGTTTCCTGAGTTAACTGGTCAAACCAGTTTAGCTGGTTTCCTGAGACCTGTGCGCTACTCAAACAAATTAACAGAAACCAAGAAAGGGGTCCTTGGAACCTCAGATGTATATCCCATGGGTCGGAAGCACAGGTGATGACCTGGGCTTGGAACTGGTGTCTGAAGTGGGACTGAGCCCTTACCTGGTGGGGTCTGACACCAGCTCCAGGTAGATGGTGCCGGATATGAGTTGAACTGCAGGACCCCCAGCTGGTGTTGGGGCATCGCTTGGTGGGGGGGAGTCCCCCCAGGGACTGGGTGCAGCTCTTGCCGCTGTAAGCGATGCTATCTACGTGTTCTCGTTACAGAGACTGCATTTTTCATGCTGAGTGTTTCCACTCGGGCCTTTTTATTTCTTGGTTTTATTTTGTACTGATAAATCTTCTTTATCTGCTTAGATGTAGTTAACATAGTTATTTCCAATCCTTGGCCAATCCACTTTAATAAGGCTGATTTACATGATAATCTTGTCTATTTCAGGGTAGTGACCGGCCCATGCTTCCGTGTGAATTTTAAAAGGCAAAACCCTTTTTTAGTAAACTTTGTCAGATGAGTATACTATTTATTTCTCAACAACTACTACAACACATAAAGTCAGCCTGTATAACTCGTACAAACAATTATTAAACATGAAATAATAAAAATTTAAGTTTTAATCACAATAATTAGAAACTCTATGGCACTAGGATATAATATTTATACAAACATGCCTTGCTTTTGGCTGAGAAAATTTTCAAAATGCATTTCATTACTTACTGGCTTCAATATTGCATTTTACAACAGGTCCCTGATTTGACAGTTTTTTGTGACACTGTGGATCACAGGCAGTTTTAGGGACATTTTGAGAAGCTACACTTTCCACTAGCAAATGATACCGGCATAGTTGTGTATGTCCTGAGAGATTCGAAATTATTTAGAAATGTATCCAATAAATTACTGCCGCAAATCTATCTTAGGACTTGAATGGGAGTCATCCAGTTTTAGAAAACAACCTGAAATTCCTAGATTCTCATACACTGGTCCCCCGCTCCACCCACCCACCCCCAGCTAATATCACCTTCTTACCATGTTCAGCGGTAGATTCAGTGTAGACACATTTTATGTACTGGCAGAATTCAATTCATCTAATTTTCAGATTTCATAAGGCATCTGGAAAACTGGAAAGGCCATAAAATTATTTCAGTCTCAAAACTTTATTTCAAAATTATTATTGTCTCTAACACAGAAAATAAATTATTCTTACATTGTTTTACGTTTCAAAGATGGGCTGAATATAAGTTGCACAGGTAGAATGAGCATTCTTTTCTCTTTTCCTATTATTTTCTTTGTCGGCAAACTTGGCATCAACTGTCAAGAGGCTTTGTCATCTTTATTTTAACATTAATAATATGTCATTTTGTAAACATGATTGCTTTCTTTTTATTGAAATAATTTCTTAATCTTTCAATAACTTTCAGGGCACTGTGTGCATTGAAGTTTGGTTCTTGCATAATTTTGCTACAACATTACTTTTATTTAAAATATTTTTTCAGATCAGTACAGAGCAAATACAATTAAAAGTGAGTAAAAAGGTATAATTTTGTTGTGTGCTGTATACTTTCAGTAATATCAATAATTTCCAAAGGAATGTTGGGCACTGCCTCTCACTGATTTCTTGGATATCTCACAAGTATCTCAGAAACAACACATCCTGAAGTTAAGTCCAGTCTCGACACCGTCACCCGCCTGCTTCCCTGCAGGGCATGGCAGCCCGTGTTCACGCATCCCTGACACTGGGAAACAGCATCCTTGAATCCCTTCCGTTTTTACTTTCTGAATCCTTAGCAGGTCTGCTGACTCTGGCCTTTCCTAGGTTGGCTTCCTTTGACTGGAGGCTCTGGGTTCTCTAACCCTAGAGTCTACCGGATTTATGTATTGATTAACTAAGGCAGTGAATTCACTTACAGACCAGGGGGGAATTCCATTTTCTACAACACATCCAAGCAGGTTCCCCAGTGACTTTCCATCACGGACTCCGCCATTTTCCTCCTCGCTCTGCAAGGAGCTGTAACACACTCGGCAGCATGTTTCCTGCCCATGTCCCCACTGCAGGGCACGACGAGCTCCAGCAGGTAGAGAGACATGCCAGGTAGTTTGCAAGGATGTCCATCTGGATGCCACTCCTAAATGGATAACATTCCTGAAGTTTTGAATTGTAGAGGCTAAGTATCCACATCTAGGCATTTGCTCCCTTCCAATACCAATTTCCCAGGGGTGCATTTCTGTAATCTTCTAAGTGCTGGATGGGAGGTTCGAGCTGGATTCCATCTGGTTTGTTGTCTGAGGTCAGTGAAACCCCAGACACTGGTCCCAATGTGATGTTAGTCTTTGTTCAATGAGGAGATGGTCTCTCCATCCTTTGTCAGCCCCACACTGGAGACGTGGAAAGCTTGGGTTCACCTCCCGCATGCCGTGCTTAAATTTCACTTTGAAGTCTTTCCCCTTGAACGCCGGCACCCACTGGTATCTGATGGTGCTGATAACGTCGCTGTTTCTAAGCTGGACGCTCACCCAGGCTCCTGGTGGCGCCAAGGGACAAGGTAGCCACACCGCAGACCACTGGAGCGAGAGCAGCCAGCACGGCCGCTGGGCTCCAGGGCATCGGATGTGGGAAACCTCGCGGCTCATCTCCCGGCTCAGGTGGGTTGGAAGCCAGATCTGTTCTGAAAATATTGCCAATTTCGTCTAGGAGAAACCAGGGCACCTAGTTCCTGGCATTTGTGTTGCCACCTCCTAGTTTAAGCCTAAAAATGGGGATTAAATCAAATCACCTGGGAAGCAGCTTTTATTTTGCTCGCCTCTACCCTGCCCTGCCTCACCTTTGACCCTTGTCCTGGTGAGAACACCCACGGGTCTAGAGAAACACAGAATTAAAGAAGGAGAGATGGGGGATTGCTTTAGGTGTATGTTAGGGATTCAATTGTGTCCCCCCCAAAAAAGATATGTTGACATCCTAACCCCTGAGACCTCGGAATGTGCCCAATTTGGAAACAGGGTGGCTGCAGACTTAATTAGTTAAGAGGAGGGAGGGCCCTAACCCAAGCGGGCTGGTGTCCCTAAGAGAAACGGAGAGAGACACGGGGAAGGACACACGGCCCACTCTCTTTCTCCGTCGTCACACAGCCTTCTCCTCCCTGTCTGTGTGTCTGTCTTTGCATCTTTCCTCTTCTTACAAGGACCCCGGTCACGTGTGATCATGCGCCGCCCCGTGCCCCCCCACCCAGCATGGCCTCACCCTAACTGAATGACCTCATCCTAACTGAATGACCTCATCCTAACTGAATACACCTGCAAGACTCTACTGGCATATAAGTCCACTTCATTGGCACCGAGGCTTAGGACATCAACACGTTTTCTGGGACACAATTCAGCCCACCAGTATCCTTCGTGACCCCATCCAGGGCTCCAAGTGTCCCCCCAGGGGGGCGGGTAAGCGCAGCTCCATTCTCCCCCCTCCCGCTGCCAGGAATCCTGTCCTGGCTGCTGCCCCCTGTGGTTTCCAGACCACCCAGAAGTCTTGCTGGAGTGTCTGCACCCCAAGAAACTCTCCGGTCCCTGCCCTGTCGGTCCTCCAAACCTCACACAGGCACAGATTCCGGAAGGTCGCCACATGTCGAGGTCCTTCACGGTGACAGAGAAGGGCCCAGATTCTGTGGGGAACCAGCTGGAGAGGGCGTGGCGGGGCTGAATCCTTGAGCAAAAGGGACACTGGGGGCCTGGGGACCTAAGTGCTCGGCCCAGAGGGCCTTTCCAACAGAAACACACACGCTGTCATTTCAATACGTAACTGGGATTTTAAAAACTAATAAGATACTTTGCATATTTTTCATGCTAAGTCTTCAAAATCTGATGTGTGTTTTATACTTAATGTACATTTCACTTTGGACCAGTTCTATTTCAGGTGGTCAACAGCCGCTCCTGGCTGGTGGCTGTCACGTTGTCCAGAGCTCCAAAAGCTGCTCCAGCGCCGCCCGCTGAGTGGGGTGAGGACCTTAAATGTGTCCACAGCACCTCTGCTGCTCCTGCTTCCACTTGGGGGTGGGCTAGACTCCCTGAGCCGCTCTGGCCACTAGAATAAAGGGGGACGTGACAGGGTGTGCCTTCGGAGACTTGGTCCTAAAGGGGACTGGGACGTGGTCCTCATTGCCCTTGCTGTCCTGTTGGGAAGACACAAGCCCCCTTCAGAGGCCCACATGAGGCGCGGTGAGCTTGGCTATGAGCCAGGTACGTGGGCCGTCCTGGAGGTGCACCTCCTGCCCAAGCAGGCCTTCGGGTGACCCTTCCCCCAGCACCACTGCTTCCCAACCGCTTTGTTCTTTAAATGGTGCACAGGGCCGCTCGCCTCTCTACCACCTGGAAAGATATCCTACAAATGAGAGAGAAGGGAAAGAATTTTGTCAAAGCGATGGTGAAGAGATCATGATTTTGACATTTTTTTAACTCTTAAGTCTTCAAGAATTCTCTTCTATGCCCGCCCTCCCTTTTAGTACTTATTTACATGGGCACACATCCTCGTCAACCCACAGCACAGTCCCCTTCTGAAAATTTGTTTTGAGCAATTTTAGGTTTTCAGAAAAAATTGAGCAGAAAATACAGAGAATTTCCCTATACCCACCTCATCCCTCCTCCAATTTCCATATACCCGCCTCATCCCTCCTCCAGTTTCCATATACCCGCCTCATCCCTCCTCCAGTTTCCATATACCCGCCTCATCCCTCCTCCAGTTTCCATATACCCGCCTCATCCCTCCTCCAGTTTCCATATACCCGCCTCATCCCTCCTCCAGTTTCCATATACCCGCCTCATCCCTCCTCCAGTTTCCATATACCCGCCTCATCCCTCCTCCAGTTTCCATATACCCGCCTCATCCCTCCTCCAGTTTCCATATACCCGCCTCATCCCTCCTCCAGTTTCCATATACCCGCCTCATCCCTCCTCCAGTTTCCATATACCCGCCTCATCCCTCCTCCAGTTTCCATATACCCGCCTCATCCTTCCTCCAGTTTCCATATACCCGCCTCATCCCTCCTCCAGTTTCCATATACCCGCCTCATCCCTCCTCCAGTTTCCCCTGTCACTACCGTCTTCTACTGAATCAGCACATTTGTTACAACTGATGAGCCAATGTCGATACATTGTTATTAACTGAAGTCCAGGCATCGTTTGCTTCAGGTCACTCTTGGTGTGTACTTCCCGTGGGTTTGGACAAACGTATAATGACACCGTTACGGTATCATGCAGAGTAGTTTCACTGCCCTAAAAATCCCCTGTGCTGTGCTTATCCCTCCCTCCCGCACCTCAGCCCCTGGCATCCCCTGATCTTTTCACTGCCTGCATAGTTTTGCCTTTTCCATATAGTTGGAATCACACAGTACGTAGCTTTTCAGGTTGGCTTCTTTCATTTGGTCGTATGCGTTTAAGGTTCCTTCATGTCTTTTCATGGCTTGACGGCTTGTTTCTTTCGACTGCTGAATAATATTCCATTGTCCGGATGAACATAAATAAAACCAAGGTTTATTCTATTCACCTACGGAAGGACATCTTGGTTGCTTCCAAGTTTGGGCAATTATGAGTAAAGCTCTTATAAATATCCATGTGCAGGTTTCCTGTGCAGACATAAGTTTTCAGTTCACTTGAGTAAATACCAAGGGATGTGATTGCTGGATCGTATGGTGAGAATATGTTCAGTTTTGTAAGAAACCCCCAGACTGTCTTCCAAACTGGCCGCATCATTTTGCGTTCCCACCAGCAACGTGTGAGAGTTCCTGTTGCTCCCCCTTTAAAAACAAAAGCAAATAAACAAAAAACATCTTCTTGATAACTGTTCTCTTTAAGAGGGAAAAATCATTTGGAAAGGCAGTGGAGCCACCAGGGTCCAAAGAGAGAAGTCTACATCCAGAGAAGCTTTTTGAAACAACAAAACAAAACAAGCCTGGTACCAGGCTTCTGGAAGAAGCCCACCCTGAAGCAGAACCAGCAGTTTGTGGGCCGGTTATTCAGGGAATCTGTAGAAACAGCTGATCAACAGTGAGATGGGCCCCGGGTGGAGCTGGAGCTCTGCGCCTTGAGGCAAGGACAGTTCTCCTCACCGGCATCCTTAGGCGAGGCTGCAGTGACAGAGCTGAAATTCTGTTCTATTTTTGCAGCTAAAAAACTGAGGATGGAGGAATCAACCAGCAATTTATCTTGTTTCCTGGAACTAAAGCATTCCCTCTTCCAACAGGTTGTTGGGTGTTTTTCTTTGTTAATTCTTATCAAGTAAGAAATAATTTGATACTTATTATTTATTTGATACTTATTATTTACAAATAATTCTTCTTATTACTGTTGAGAATTATTCATTAACAAAAAAGACAAGCTAAAAAACCCTAAAATCTTACTACTTTTGATGTGTGTTCACGTATTTCCATCCAGACATTTTTCTCTGTAAATATATAATTAAAAAAAATTATTTTCCTTCCCTCCTCTCCAGGCTGGACATTTTATATCTTTTTCTAGGGAGAGAGAATCATTAAACTCTCAGCTAGAAAGGTTAACAGCCATTGCTGTTTAGCATATCATGTTTATCACACAGGAAATTGCCTTGGGCCTCAGAGCTGCATCTCCAGGCTGGTGGTGCGTTCCAGCAAGTGCACCAGGGCAGCACCAACTTGTTATTTTAGCACCTTCTAGGAAAATGAAACTGTGTATCTTAGACTGAACTTAGACTAAGTTCACTGTTGCCCAGTTATTGTGACGCTGAAAAGGTCACAAAGTGAATTTTAATTTCCTTCGTTAATTATGTAAGATAATTGTCACCATGTGTAATAACTGCTCATGGATATTAACACTGATACTTGGAATTATATGACAACTTTCACAAAACAACCTCAGACATAGAATTGCGTGCAGGGCGTCTTGTGACAATTTGGAGCTTATGAAGATGTAAAAGGAAGGGAAACATTGAGCTAACTCACTCAGAGGGGGGATCCCAGCCACCCCCTGCTACCCAGTGGAGCATCAGGAAGACTGATGCCCTTCAGCCCCATCTCTGCTGAGGACAGGACAAAGGGGATGAGCAGATCAAGGCCTCCTGGAGATGGGTGTGGACTGTACCAGTGCAGATCTGGATGGCCAGCTAGGGATTCCAGACAGTGAGCCTGGGCAAATATGGGAGTTGTCACGGCTCCCCTACAAGCTTATAAACCAACACAGACAAAACCAGAAAGCACCCAGACAACGCACATATCCAGGCATCACGACACCTGGACTCCAAGCCTTCTTGAGGTTTCTGGAACATGCTGGTCTGTGCTACCCTGTCCCCAGCACCAAGGTCTTCACCGTTCATGGCACCGTTCTTGGCACAATGGCAGGGGCCATCCTCATTGACGTGGGTCTTTGCTCTGTCACCGCTGCAGCTAGAAAGGAAGTGGAAGGGCTGGAGCTCCTCCCTGTGAGGCAGAGGGCCCGGTGCTTTGCACGTGTTTTACGTTGTTGATCTGTTCTATCTGCAGATTGTCTTGTTGGGTGGAAAAAAGGAGAGAGGCCAACGCTTCCTCAGCCCTTACATGCCAGGCACTTCTGAATGTTTTACAAATATTAACTCAATTAATCCTCAGACCCCTCTATGAGTAAGTACGATTATCATCCCCTTTTTAGGCAAGGAGAGGTTAAGTAGCCTAAGATCACATAGCAAGAAAGTGACAAAGCCAGGTTTTGGACCCCACAGTCCGGCTCCGGAATCTACGTGCTTAGCCACTGCGTAATACTTCCTCTGCCAGTTTTCACGTTGGGCTGATCCCATGAGATAGTAGATGAAGCTGTTTTGAAAGGTGTAAATGTAAGGGCAGAATTAAATAAGTGTAAGGGCACAATTTATAATGGTTTTTGCTAATAAATTCATTTATTCAACAAGTTTCTGCCTGCCGACGAACGAGACTCACCCGCTGAGTGTTGACTACATGGTGAAGGGCAAACGCAGCAGCAGGACACGGTGGATCTCTAGGCTGTGCAACGGGGGAAAGCCTTGGGCCCCCTTACCCGAGTTTCGATCTGTTCCAGCCCTCACTGTCCTGCTCTATAAAATAGGAAGATTGGTCCCTGTCTTGCAGAATTCAGCATACTATTGAGCACCCAGTAGATGGTTGGCATTATGAAAAATACCTTGTACCCAACTACAAGGCTCTCACCGTTGAGTGGGGGGGGGGGGCACCTGAAAAATCACACTGCAACTGAGTCTGTGAAGTAATTGAGGTTTGCAGTGCTGAGAGCGTCCCAAGGAAGCCGTGAGTAAATGGAGCTGGGGACAGCTTTACCCCAGTTGTCGGTTTGAGTGTGACCCCGAGGTACGAACTTACTCACTGAACAAACAACCGTGAGCTGCCAGCCACTCTTCTAGGTGTTTGGGTCTCCGCAGCAAACAAACAGAAATACCTGCCCCGGTGGGGGGACTTGATCAACATGAAAGAGTAAATAAGGTAATATACTAGAAGCTGACACGAGCTATGAAGAAAAACAAAGCTGGGAACTGGTGAGGTTTAGGGTTCAGGACTGCTCCCTCGCAGCCCCTCCCAGGGCCCTGGGCCTACTTTTCTCTCGACATCATACCCCAGCCCTTCCTCGGGGTCCCGCGGCTGCATCAGCTTCGGGCCCTGCGGCACTGGAAACGGCGTGCATCCCTCCACGCGCGCGCCGGGCTCCACCACTACCGCCTCGCGCGCGTCCCACTGGTGGGTTCTGGGTCCCCCCGCAGGTCACCAGGTCCCTGGGCACACCTCCGCTCGCCAGGCACCGCGCTGCGCCTCCAGTGCGAGCGGGTGCGCGCTGGCTGGTGGAGGTCCGGCGGGACGTTTCCACCAGACACCACCGGTGCGCCCGGGCCCGTGCGAACGCCGGAGAATGGGACCCAAGGACCTTGCGACCCCGCGAGGCTGCACCCTCAGCAAGGTGCGACCCGGGATGCTCGAGCCCCGCGGCCGGGCCGTCCAGCTGGTCCGGCGGGGAGGGAGGAACGCGGTGGTGGGGGCTGAGGAAGGGCGGGGCTGGGAGAAAGGGGGAGAAGGCGGGGCGGGGGCGGGAGGAAGCGGGCAGTGGCTGGGGCGCCGGCCAATCCCGAGCCCGGGCACCTCCCCCTGGGGATCGTCCCCAACCGCCGCCCCCGCGGGTTCCAGCCTGACTGCAACCGAGCTGCGGCGACGTTCAGTCCGCCGCCCCGGGACCCGACCTGGACCCTCGCCCAGACCCTCACCCCGACCCGGATCCGGACCCCGACCCCGAACCGGAGCCGGACCCGGAACCGGACCCGAAGCCAGACCCGGACCCTGACCCAGACCCGGACCCTCACCCCGACCCGGACCCCAACCCGAACCCAAATCCTGACCCCGATACGGACCCCGACGCCCACCCAGACCCCGACCCGGACCCGGAACCGTGAACCCTGTCTGGACCCCGACTTTGATCCCCGCAGGTGAGCGTGTCAGTCTCCGCGGCGGGGGGCACCCCCTTCCTGCGACCCCGGCCCCGGCCCCTGCCGGGGGTCCCGGGGGTCGCGGGCACCGGATCCGACGGCTGTCACCTCACGGCCGTCGCCTTTCCTGGTTTACGCCTCTAGGTCCCACCCAGAGGCGGAGGTCGGGACCCTCCCCCGGGCCTGCTATCGCCCCTGGGCGGCTTCTTACTTAGAGACCCGGTCCGGGCCCAGGCTCTGCGCGGAGCGGTCCGGCGCGTCCCGGCCAGCCCTTCTAGAGGAAGCCCCCGGCCCCCCTGGCACCCCCTGGACCCCCGGCCCCTCCGGCCCCCCCGCCCTGCACTCCTTCCGCGGCTTCTCGCAGCCCCATCACCACCACACCCACACCCCACAGTGGCCCGTGCTCCCGACTCAGTCCGGGGCTGCGGCGCTGGTCTGCATTGGCGGCGCGGCCTCCTTTATCCGCCCCCCACCCCGCCCCCCCCCCGACTCTCCATCCAGGTGCGGCCTGAAACGTGGGCTTTCTGAGCTCCTTTGGAGAGGGCGCGACTCTGAACGTTGCCTGAGGCTGACCTGGAGAAGCCTGGAGGACCGGCCAAAGCACCGAGAGGCAGACACCCAGGTGAGGGGTACCTGCCTGCCTGCAGGGTATGGGATTCCCAGGGGGACTGGAACTTCCCAGGTCACAGGGTCGGGCTGTTCTGGGTGATTTGTGTGTGGGGTGGGGGGGTGGCATTGGCGCAAGGCAACAAAACGACATTAGCTGTGAATCACCAAGTTGAGGGCATTCCTTGGTTCAGCTGCGTGGCCACAGCCCCTCTCTTCTTCCTCCCCAGAGAAGAAGGCTGGAGCAGAAAGCGGCTGGGGCGTGGGGAGGGGCCGCGGGGGAGGGGCTGCGGGGGAGGGGCTGAGGCCAGCGCTGGGGTCAGTGGGTGAGTGTGTCTTCTTCCACCTTCCGAGTTTCCTTGAAAGGCGAGCGGACTTCTCTAGGACGCTGCTGGTGGGGAGCTGGGCCTTTCCATCGGGAAGGGGGCTGCTGGCCACTTGGCCCTGAAACACCCCTGTCCCCGCTTTTCTGTGGAACCTCGGCCCCCTGCGTCCATCAAATATGGACGAATGTGACTGAAGACAAAAAGGGACGTGTGTCCCGCGCCCACCCACCCAGTCCCAGTGTCCTCCCAGCAGAGGCAGGCAGACAAAAGGAAGTGGGGGGAAGGCCCAGCCCAGGCCCCGCGGCTGTGCTTACCTGGGGGCTGGGGTGCGCAGGGCCAGCTGCATGCTTGACACGAGGAGGCTCTGTAAGCCACGCCCCACGTAACATAGTTGTGTCCAGTTCATTCCTCTTGGACTTTCAGGGATCTTCTGGTGACCAGGATGTGGTGACGCGAGGGCACAGAGGCCCCAGCCACCTGCTGGCCTGGGTTAGGTTATTAAAGTGGTGACCTGGTGGGCCCAGGTGGGCATTTTGTGGCAACCCCTTCCTGGCCTCTGGGCACGGGCTGGATGGCTGGTGGGTATGTTGAGGTCCACGCCCCGACGGTGGGGCTGTAGGTGGGACGTGCAGGGCTGTTTGCGTGGCAGGGCCCTGTGGCCCCCAAGTGAAGAGTGGCTTTTCCGAGAGCAGCTGTCATCAGGTGCCGGTCCTCCCGGACTCCGGCCTGGCACCGAGCAGTCCCTGCGGTGAGCGGGAGACGTGAACCTGAACCTCAGGAAATCCTAGGCCTCCCAAGACTGGGAAGACAGGCCCACTAGAACCTCAACGTGTTTTTCAGCAGGACACGGCAGGCTTGGGTGGCCTGCCGGCTACTCAGAGGGCAGGGCCTGGTCGTCTGTCACCTCACCCCAGCCCCACTTTAGCCAGGACTGGTCTGCCCCACGGGGACTGTTTGGGGCACCCTGCCCTCCTCCTAACAGGGGCCTGCAGAGGGCCCCCATTTCCTCTCTTCTGGAAGCAGTAACTCCCCAGGAGCTTTAATCCGCCAGCCGTCGCTGCGCCATTTTACTCTCGAGAAGGGCGGGCTGAACGCCAGCCAGCCGTGTTGACAAGGTGCAGGCCTGCGGGTTTCCCGTCTCGGCCGCCTGATCCCGCCAGGAGGGCCGTTTGTGCATCTTCTTAGGCGTGGCTGCCCCCCCCCCCCCGCCCCGCAGAGGTGGCTGGCACTGCACAGATGCACCCTGTGCTCAGGGCAAGCAGAGCTGCTTCTTGACTCCTGGCCCGTTGGTTTCACGGCCTCAGCCTTTTTAGGAAGGTGGTTGGTTTGGAAAAGTACAAGACTTGCCTACACAGAGTCGCTGGCTTCCTTAAAGTTTGAAGTGTCCCTGACGCAAAGACCGGGTACTTTGTACTTGACAAGAACTGTGCCTTGTTTTCGAAATGACTGGATTTTGAGGAGCTGGTCAGGTCTCTGCCGTGGCAGGACCGCGGGGCTGGGATGTTCTCAGATGACACCTGCTGTCTGAGGGCGGCTGTCACTCAGGAAAGCCTCGGGGTCACCTGAACCTTGTTCTCCCCCATCCTTAGAGCACACAGTGTGACCCAGGCACCTGGGCACGGCTGAGGGTGGGCGCCAGCAGGGAGGAAACGTCTCTGATTACGGGAACCTTGTATCTCCCTGCACCCTGCGCTCGGCCCCCTCCCCAGTCCCTGCACCCCTGCGCTCAGCCCCCTCCCCAGTCCCTGCACCCTGGGCTCGGCCCCCTCCCCAGTACCTGCCCCCTGCGCTCAGCCCCCTCCCCAGCCCCTGCACCCTGGGCTCAGCCCCCTCCCCAGTCCCTGCACCCCTGCGCTCAGCCCCCTCCCCAGTCCCTGCACCCCTGCGCTCAGCCCCCTCCCCAGCCCCTGCACCCCTGGGCTCGGCCCCCTCCCCAGTTCCTGCACCCCTGGGC
Source organism: Globicephala melas (assembly GCF_963455315.2). Lineage (NCBI taxonomy): Eukaryota > Metazoa > Chordata > Mammalia > Artiodactyla > Delphinidae > Globicephala > Globicephala melas. The sequence continues at coordinate 87,006,803 of NC_083327.1, read as the reverse complement.
TGGGTCCCCTCCCCAGTCCCTGCACCCCTGCGCTCAGCCCCTCCCCAGTCCCTGCACCCCTGGGCTGGGTCCCCTCCCCAGTCCCTGCACCCTTGGGCTCGGCCCCCTCCCCAGTCCCTGCACCCCTGGGCTGGGTCCCCTCCCCAGTCCCTACACCCCTGGGCTCGGCCCCCTCCCCAGTCTGTGCACCCCTGGGCTCGGCCCCCTCCCCAGTCCATACACCCCTGGGCTCGGCCCCCTCCCCAGTCCTGCACCCCTGGGCTCGGCCCTGTCCCCAGTCCCTGCACCCCTGGGCTCGGCCCCCTCCCCAGTCCTGCACCCCTGGGCTGGGCACCTCTCACCCTGCAGTCCACACCCCCCTGTGCCCCTCCTGGGAAGCCCGGCGGGAGGCTGGTGGATCAGTCAGCGAGGGGACTCAGTGAGCAAGTGCGAGAGCGACTGTGGCCATCACGACACAGATGTGTGGACGGGGGTGGGGAAAGGGGGCCGCGCGCCCTACACCAGTGTCAGCGCCCCAGGGACCCCGCCCTCTGCTCCCCACACAAGCCCAGACACGGCCTGCGTGACCATGCTCCCTGTCCTGTCTACAGAGCACGACAGGGCCCAACACCTGAGGCTCCCTTCTCTAGGCACCCGTGGAGGGACCCCTGACGGCAATGGGCAGCAGCCCCTCTGGGTGGGTCTGGGTGGCCGCTGGTTCCTGGGGCACCACCTGCACACACGGGCTTGACTGTGATGATGACATTAAGCTTCTTTCATCACCAAGGGGGTCGTTATTCCAGTTACTTCGCTCGACAACATAATGGATCAGGATGCAGAGAGGTTTACAGGGTGCCCGCGGGCCCCAGGACCCCAAACCCTGGCAGAAGGACACCTAGAGTGTGATCCTGATAGCGCGGCACATGCAGGAGGGAGGCTGAGCGCCGGCAGGATGAGCCCTGAGGCCGCGGTGCCTGCCTGTGCGCCTGGACGCCCAGGGGACCCTGCCCTTGGCCGTTTTCTCCTCGTCCCCTGAGGCCACGGCCAAGACCTCCTGTCGGTGCCTCCCTCCCAGCCCCACCCAACAGGGAGAAAAGTCTGGGGGGAGCGGGTGAAAATCAGTCCTTTCTTGGAGGGGATCTTCACAGGTGCATGCCCTGTGCCACGAGTCGCGCCCCTGCCAGGACACAGGGCTGAGCGGACCTGCCTCTGCTCTTGTAGAGGAAGCCACGGGTGACCCTGCAGCTTGTTCTCTGCTCCCGAGAGAGGGACGTGGCCCTGGGCTTCTCATGCGTGTGCACCGGGCAGCTGGGCCCAGGGGCAGCGAAGCAGCCGGTCACAGACCTGCCCTAGGAAGTGTGGGGCGCAGCACGGGAGACCAGCCCGAGGACACGGGGGGCACAGAGGTCTGGCACACAGGAGTCCACGTGCCCGTGGAGATACAGGGTCGGTGCCAGGTGGCTGGCGGCCAGAGGCCAGTGGACGGTGGGAAGGGGCCTTGGCCTGAGGTAGCGCATCCCAGGCGGAGGGAACGGTACTCAGGACGGCGCAGAGGTGGGGTCCCCAAGGTGGGGGGACCCTGAGGTGGGGAGCCCGTGCGGGCCATGGTGGGAAGGCCCCGTAGAATTCTGGACGCGGAGAAGGTGAGGGGCTGGGCAGGAGAGGAGGAGGTGGAGGACGACAGAGCCCAGCCGCTGCGCCAAGTCAGGGGGAGACGCCCTGAGGGGCAGGGGTGCCTTTGGAGGACTTGCCCTGGGCGGGCGGCAGGCGCATCCCACCCTGTTTCCAGACGTCTGTCTGGGCAGCTGTGAGGAGAGGGAGGGAGGGAGGGACGGCAGGGGAGCAGGCTGCTTTGTTGGCCCAAGCGGGACATGTGGGCGGCACAGGCCAGGCTGGAGGAGAAAGGAGGGAAACAGCCAGCGCGTGGCACAGAGCAGAGAGGAGGTGGGACGGGTCTGCTCCCCTGGACCTGGCAGGCGGGGTGCCCTGGAAGGGAGGAGGGCAGAGGACCGTGCAGGAGCCCCCCACCTGCCCGCGTGTGTTCCGCGGGGCGTCACCAGGAAGCAGGAATGTGGGTTTAGATAAATAGAATGGGTGTCGAACATGGGGCTTTAGTCGTGGCTCTCCGGGAGAGAGCTGCATTTTGAGGGGCTGGGTCGCGACTGAGTGGCGGGCAGGTCTGAAATCCACGGGGCGGGCCAGGTGGCAGGGCTGCAGACCCAGGAAGAGCTGACGCTGCAACTCGAGTCGAAGGCCGTCTGGAGGAGAATGGCCTCCTCCAGGGACCTCAGTCTTTCCTCAAGGCCTTGGACCGCTTGCGTGCGGCCCGCCCACACTGCGGAGGCTCACGGGCTTTGCTTAAGTCAGCTGTTTAGACCATAACTTCACCCCAAAACCCCCTCCGAGCAGCCGGACACCGGCTACGTGGCCCAGCCAGGCGGACACACGAGGGCTGGGCAGCCACGAGGCCGCACGTGGTCCTCTAGGCTGGGCACGGGCCTGTGGGCCCCTTTCGGGTGCTGGGGCCCTGGGGTCTCAGGAGCGGCCAGCTAACTCGTGACTGGGACCCCGATAAGTAAAGGTTTCCCCCGAGCCCTAGCGCACGCTCCCAACGCGGGAACAGCGATTTCAGGGAGCGGCGCTCACCGCGACCCACCCAGCTTTGCCCCTGGCCGGTTCGCAGGCTCGGGAGTTTCCCGGGTGGCATTTGAAGTTGGCTCCGTAAGTGGAGGGCGGGAGAGACCAGGAAAGAGGCAGACACCCGGGCGGCAGGTGCAAGTTTACTAAGCAGGGACTTGGGTGCGACGCCCATCTCGGGCACCCCGCCCGCCAGAGTCTCAAGTTCACACGGAGGCCCTGACGGTCGGCTGAGTTCACCTCCAGAGGGCCTCAGCCGCGGCTCTGACACTGCCTCTCCTGCGGGAACCGGCGGCAGAGCCTGCGTCCGAGGGCGGGTACGGAGCGTCTGGGTCCGGCTGGTGGTCAGCCGGTGGTCACGTTCTCTCGATGGCCGCCTCCACCGTGGGGCGTCCGCTGGAGGCCTCGCGCTTCCTCCGGGCCGACACGCGTGTGTGACCCCGATCACAGGTGAAACGTGCTCCTCCGGGGCCATGGTCGATGAGCCAGTGCAGCCCTGGGGGCCGGCAGGCAGGGGCTGGGACTCGGGGCGGGGGCACCGGGCTGCTGGCCGAACCCCTCCCAGCGACCCCGCAGGCTACGTGCTGGGTGCAACATGAAAGGTGATGGAGACCCTTCGGGGGCCCCCGTGTAGGAAGCCTCTGCTTCCCCAGGAGGTGCCCCCCACTGTGGGCCTCAGGCCACTGCTTCGTGAGGTTGGGCCCTGGACCCTCCCCAGTCTGGGGACCTGTGTGTCCTGGGCTGACCCTTGACTTTGCCTTTGAACGCGCAGGGGTCCCGGGGCTCACCCTCCAGGCAGAGGGAGCACCGAGCAGCGCACACCTGCAGCAGGGTCAGGGCCCCAGGCCAGAGCAGGCCCCTCCCCCCACGCACCCCCCCCCCCACCCCCGCTCCCGTAACCTGAGGAAGGTCTGGGAAGCTCGCAGGCAGCAGCCACTCCCCGCACCCGCCAGGGCACTCCCCCGGCCCCCCGGGGTCCACACTGCGTCAGGCCTGCCCCGTGCGGCCTGGGCACGTCCTCGGGGCACATGAGGCCCCATCGGCGGAGTGGACGCCCACTCTTCTCGGTGCTGGAGCCCCCACTCGGGCATCTGTCCATCTTCCCGCATCCGCGCCTTTCCCAGAGCTCTTGCCAGGTGACTAGTTAACCAGATAAGCTGGTCCCTGACAGGGGCGCTTCCCCGGTCCCCCAGGACGCTCTGCCCCCGCGGCCTCCCTTGCCTCCTCCCAGGGCGCCTCTTCCCCAGAGCAAGCGTCTCTCACCCCGATGCTCCTTAGGTCTGAGCGGCTCTCTCTCAGCTTCGAGGGGTTTTGCCGTCGGGATTCGTCCTTTGGGTTCCGGAAAGAGAGGGCGTTTACTGGTGCTGGACCCGGAGACCGGGCTCTGGGGTGGGTGTCTGTGCCCCGCCCACACGTGGAGCACCCTCGGAAAACACCCAGGGTTTGGAAGAAACATTCCTGCTCCCTGGGAATAGGGTGGGCTGTCGGCTTCGGATAACTGGTCACCACACACGCCATTTCCCGCCCACCACGGCTTTGCCCTTAAACCAGCGCCGTTTCACGAATAATGGTGCGTGTTTCAAACTGGAACTGTTGGCTTGATGCTGTTGGTTTGAAATTGGTGTGTATTTGAAATCGTTCTCGATTCTTTGCATTAACAGCAACTTGGATCAGTCATGTCTTTGGAGACGCGCGCTATGCAGAGGCTCCCGCCCTGGCTCTTCCCTGGTCTCCCGAAAGCAGGCACCAAGCGCGGCTTCTCCGCTGGGCCTGGGCTGCTGCAGGGCCGGGATCTGGGTGTTCTGGGGCTCCATATGACGAGTGTCAGGACCCGCTGGGCCTGGGCTGCTGCAGGGCCGGGAGCTGCGTGTTCTGAGGCTCCATATGACAGGTGTCAGGACCCGCACACCCTCAGCAGCAGGAGGACGAGCAGAAGAGCCAGGCGTCGGAGCCGCGAGCCCGGCGGGCTGGGCACCCCGTCTGTGGCCAGCCTGCCTGTACAGGCCCAGTGTCCTGGCGCCCAGGGGAACGGGCCCAAAGTCGCCTGGAGCTTGGGCCGGTCTGGCCTGAGGCTCAGCCTTTCCTCAACACCGTGCTTTCCTAGCTGCGGGCTCAGGTTTTCGTTCCACTTCTCAGCCGCCGACAGCTCTCAGCAGGGGGCGCCACTGCCTCGGCGGAAGGGTCCCCCCGGGGAGTCATGCAGCAGGGAGGGGCTGACGTGGGCGTCTCTGTGCCGCGTGCCGGGCGTTCTGCCTGCGTGCGGGAGCTCGGTCTGCGGTTTTCTTGCTGCTCAGGACCCTGTCTATAAGCTTCCACCCCTGGCTTGTAAACTCATAACGTGAAGTCGAGGAGAAGCAGGCGCCGTCCCCTTTCACTAGAGCCGTCTTGTTCATTCTCTCGGGAATTGCAGGACGCCTCATTTCCTGCTGCAGGGGCTGGGGAGGCTCTGCCCCTCTGTGCACCTCGGGGAGGTCTGCACTCAGGACTTCTCTGGTCCAGAGCGAGCCAGGGCCCCTCAGAACACACGGAGGACCCGCCCGGGCATCCGGGCTGGGAGGCCCCTGGCCTGGCTAGCCCTGTGGAGGCAGGGTGAGAGCAGCACCGGCCGGGTGTCTCGGTTCTGGTCTCGGTGATTGGTTCTGTTCCTGGGCGCTTCTCTTGCCCCTTTTGTCTTACGGGACGGCGTATAGAAAAGCGTTTGCAAAAGTTTAAAGTGTAAATATACAGAAGTGAAATGTAAAATGCATTATATTTAAAGAAAGTATGAAAGTGCAAATGTGAGGTCTCAGCCAGGCTCCCCGGAGGTGGAACCTTGCTGGGAAGGGGCAGGAGGCTGTGTCAGGCGAAGGTCAGGCTCTGCTGAGCAGGGAGGGGTTCAGGGACTCCTGAGTGGGAGGGGTTAGCTAGCTCGCCAAGGTCCCCTGCCAGCAAGTGGCTGGTGAGGACACGCGTCTGTAGAGCACACGCACCTCTTACACTGAACGAGGGGCGCTGAGGTCACAGCACACGACACATGAGACAACAGCCTCGTTTCACTCCACCCGCCAACAAGAGGAGCTTATGTGTTGGATCCCCCAGCCCCAGAACTCAGCTTCCTAAGCGAAGAAGCAGAAAGTTCTGGAAGAGCAACACTTTAGGTAGCTGTTCCGAGTGTCTCATCATGAGGGAGGGTCCAGATCTCGTGAATTCCACTCCCAACACGTGCCCTTAACAGCATCTCCAAAGACTTCCAAAGACCTTTTGGCCTCTGAATGCCCTGGTGTGCTTCTCCGACCTGAGAATCCATTGGCGGTTCTGAGAAAAGCCTCAGTCCACCTTGGTTTACATTTCTCGGGTACTGCTGTGACCTTGAGCAGATGGAAACCTTGGGGTTGGTCCAGGGAACCTGAGCCACCTTGTAAAAGTCAGACAGACCTATAAACTTGGAAGGATCCTTGTCAGGGTCTACAGTGACACTTCCGCCTAGGAAGTGGGTTTGGTCGTGGCCAAGTGTAATACCAAGTGCACTGGTCCACCGCCACTGACAGGGCTTCTCTTCAGGCCCGGAGAAGGGGGCGGGGGGTGGTATGTGGGATGGCCGGATGGCCATGACCTTGAGTTCTCAAGGAGCGGGGGCGTGTGATGGCCACGGCCTTGAGTTCTGAAGGGGACACAGGCCAAGGTCCAGGGGCTTGAAGGCCGAGGTAACTTTCAGGACTCCGGTCTCTCCTTGGTGGGAGGTGTGCGCCGTTCTCGGGCTTTGAGCTGGAGTGCGTGATCTGCCCCGTGTTTTAGCAAGAATTGGGGGCTGAGATGTTAAGAGCACAGGGCTGGGGCCTGAGAGAGGAGACTTTGGGAGCCCCTGCGCTCGTCCAGGCTAAAGATGAGAGGGGTGTGGACCAGGCAGTGGAGGGGGGCGTGGCCGGAAGGTGCTGGGCGTGGTTTGATGATAAAACCGTGAGGATTTGCTACCGTCTGGACTTGGGGTGGGAGAAGAAAGAAACCAGGCCACTCCCAAGCCTGCTGTCCAGAGCAGAGGGCGGGAGGGACTGAGCGCGTGGCTGAGGGGCTGTTTTTGTTTCCCAGGGACTCGGGCGGCACCTGGCAGCTCGTCTGTGGGCTCAGCAGACGCCTCCCGGATCAATGAAGGGATGGATTCCGCCAAGCACAGGGGTGACCTGCCCCACGCTGCCCGGCCGGCACCGCGTGTCCCGTGACCTTCTGTCTTGGCCGAGGTCCTCACGCCTGTTTCAGGGCAGAGTCCTGCTTTCAGATGAGCAGGGCCGCTGTGGCCAGGTCTGCGTTTGGGTCTCCGCGGCCCGCACGGGACCCTCAGAGGCCTCGGGCGGGTCTCCCCCGAGCGGGTGAGATGCGCTGCCCCATGTGTAGAGGATTCAAAGGAAGCAATAAAACGCACTGGACAGGTCTGCTTTCCTGCCACCGTCCACGGCGAGTGTCAGCCGCACACCCCCTCCGTGTGGGGTGGGCCGTCCCCACCTCGCCCCTCTGCCCCGCGCCCGCCAGGTCTCTTAGCACAGGATCTGCGGAGGTGCGGAGACTCGGGGACCCCTCCCCACGTCACCCCGCTGCCAGTGGCCAGTCCGGGGTGGAACCCGTAGCCTGGCGCCGGTGTCAGCACCTTCCCTGCCCCGCGCGGCCTCCCAAGGGAGACAGCCCCAGCGTGTGGCCCTGGCACCTGGACAGCCTTTTGCCAAAATCCACTGTACTTTCCAAAGTGTGTCTTTCTGCTGAGCTGCAGCTCCAGTGTCCCTGTGCATCAGAGCAGTGGGACAGCGTGGGCTCCCAGCGAGGGTAGGCGCTTACCCAGAAGAGCCGGCAGGCAGGCCTCGAGGAGCAGAAACGAGTCACCCAGCAGCAGACAGACAAATACGTCACAGGCACCTTGGTTTGGACCACTCACAATTGGGAAGAAGTCAGCTTCGCTAGACGGGGTCGAAGGCAGGCGCTCCTGCAGCTGAGCTGCGTGCATGGCCGCCCACTGGCCAGGGCTGCAAGCGTGGGTACTGAGCTGCTCCCCAAAGCCCTTGCCCTCTGCTCCACACGGCCGGGCAAAGTGCCACCTGTGCACAGCCAGCTTCGCTCTTCTGGGCGTGTTGGGGGCATAGGGGCTCTAGTTCCTAAGTTCACAGTCATGGCAAGTTCAGCACAGAGAGGAGGCTTCGCTCTTCTGGGCGTGTTGGGGGCATAGGGGCTCTAGTTCCTAAGTTCACAGTCATGGCAATTCAGCACAGAGAGGAGGCTGGCGGGGAGGGAAATCCAAGAATCTGCTCTCGGGGCAGAAGGGGGAAACGGGAGCTGGGGGTGGGGCTTGGGCCACTGCCCAGCTGTAGTAACTGGCCGAGTCCTGTCCTTTCCTGCACTCCCTCCTCCCATCCTGGGTCGCCCCAGAGCAAGACTGAGGGTTGATGCAGGGCAACCCCAGGGCTCCTCTGCTGACCTTACGGAGCTGGTGACCGCGACAGGAGGTTACAGCTGGAGCAGCAGAACCCCGAGTCCCAAACTGGAACAAGCCCCAGTGTGCCTAGCCAAGTAACAGCTGCAGCCTTTGGACGAGCCCCCGGCTCCTCCAGCCTCAGTGCTCTTATCCCTGCAATGGGAACAAGGAAGTCCTTGCCCCCAGCTTGTCATAAGATGGAGGGGGGCCATCAGCGTGACTCAGAGCCAGCTCTCCCCAGGGACACCCCAGCCCTGCCGTCCTGCGGCGGCGGGGGTGGTTTCTGCAAACACCAAATTCTGTCCACCGCCAACACCCTCCGTCTGTCTGTGACCCACACTCCCTGCCCCGTTCCCAATTTCCAAGTCTCTGCTCTGGGCGCACAACTTAAAGTCCGGTGCAGGAGGGGTGGAGGGCCCCAGCGGGTGACGGGGCCACCATCCCATCCACAGGGGAGACCCTACCAAAATGGAGGGGGTACGAGGACAGTGTCTTGCTTCACCCCTTTAAGTGACGTGACCCAAGGAGAGCCGACATTAGGGGGAAAGTAACTGAGGGCCTCAGGACCGCTCCCCCCACGCTGGCCCCAGCTGTCCCGTTCTATGCCTCAGAGGGGTTGGGCTTAGGGTTCCCCGCCTTGCTTGCTGGCAGGAGCCCCGCTGGTGTGCGCAGCTCTCACAGTGAGAGGTGAGATGAGACCCAACTCAGTGGTGGGAATGCAGGGATGAGATGGAAAATGGGGGTGGGGATGTGCTCCGGGGCGGCTCAGGGGACTGTGACCAGAGATGCTGGGACGGGCAGTCCCCCCAGCACCCGCTCCCCTGAAATAACACAGTCCCAGCTGGGGGGGGGGGAGGGGAGGTCCGAGGCAGCTGCAGGAAGACGGGGGGCGGGGCCTGAGCAAGGAGGTGGGGGGTTGGGAGGATGACAGGAGGGCGCAGTGAGCACACCGCCACAGGCTCCATCCAGAACTGGGGCCCCGGCTGGGGGCGAGGTTCACCCCTAACGGCAGGGAGCCCTCTTTTCCTAACTGATGTGACCTTTACATTCTTCCTGATGTTCGAAGTTACCCCCATCCACCGCGCCAGGCGGAGATTTCGAGTGATACGCTGTTCTGGGGAGGTGGTGTCTGGAGGGGGAGGGGCGCTGGGCGGCTGGGAGCCATGGAAGGTCAGGGAGCAGGTTTGCTGGAGCAGCGGCAGCCCCCCTGCGTTTCCCACATCCCGTTGTCATGGTCTTCAGGGCCGGGCCACGCGTCCCTTGTTCTCTGCAGAAGACTCGAAACCTTCGCCGGAGTCCCTGCAAATGACAAGCGTCCTGCAGGACAGGCTTCCTGCCTCGGCCTCACATCAGCTTCCTCAGCACCCCGCCCAGCCTCGGAGCCCACGTACCGTCCCCCTGGGCCCCGCAGGCTTTCTGCGTTCATTCACAGGCACCGCTGACCACAGCCGTGTGTGCGTCGGTCCTGGGAGGACAGGGCCCGTCCCCAGCCCCCTGCCCAGTGGGACCTTAGCTGTGGCCTCACTCCCAGCCTTCGCATCCAGCCCCCTAAGACCAGAGGCGGCTCTGCAGCCCCGTCTGCGCATGCTCAGCGCGTGGCCGTGGTCTCTGCCGGAGGGTGACCATCCCCCGAGTCAGCCCTGTAATGAGGTGGGAGCTGCGGAGGCGTATCTCATGGGGCTGCTCGCACCTCCTTCTTTCCGTGGACTCAAGCCCTTGGCAGGAGTGAGCTCGCCTCGACCTTGTGGTGGGCACCACCCTGTCGCAGGGGCCCCGCTCCCCTCAGACGGGGAGAAACGAGGCTGTGGCCCCAGGGGCTGCCTCTCAGGTTCGAGACCTTGTGTCCCTCTGCCTTACAGAACTGGGTCCCGGGAGGCTGCTTTGTTTCTGCAGGGCTGTGCACTGTAGTCATCTAAAGGGCACAGTGACTGGAGCTGGGACTGACGCAGAGGGAAGGTGTGGCTCCTGTGTGGGGGGGAGCGTTTCCTGGGGGCGGGGGACGGGGATGGCTTCTTGGGGCCGGGACAAGCGCAGTCTGTTTCCGGGGAGCCTTGCTGATGCGGGGCACCGCACACACCTCCACCCACGCTCCCCCTTCCTGCGGGCTTCGTCCTCCTGCAGCCCACGGGAAGGGGCAGCGCGTTCAGGGCACGTTGTGAGCATTTGCTGCCTTGGGCTTTCTTAATCCAGGGGTTATGAGGTTTTCACACTCGTGAAGCACAAACACAGCACGCGTCCCAGCCCGGGGTGCAGATTTAAGGAATCTTTGCTACACGCATCGCTCCGATATTTCCTACTCAGCTCCATTCCCGGCCCGGTGACGGTGGCAGCAGCAGTGTGACGGGCTTGTTTTAATCTGACGTCCGTAGGGGCTGGTGGTCCTGGGACAGGCTGTTTCCCGGGGGAAGAAGCAGAGGCCTGAAATAGAAGTTTCCTTCAAATCTTGCCAAGGCAAATTGAACACGTGAGCCAGCTGACCTCACCAGCCACCGTAGTCCTTTCTGGGGCTGCCGGCTGGCCCCCGCCTCACCTGCTGCTTGGGGTGAAGGTCCCCGGGCACCCCCTGTCCTCATCCCCTCCACAGGGCTTCAGGGCAAGTGTGGGAGACCCTGGCTTAGGGAGTCTTGAAAATAAAGTGTCACACGTAACACATGAGTTGATTTATATTAAAGACTAGGAAGGACTCGGGTTTCACGGAAGAGGTGTTTCACTCTGCTGCCCCCCAGTGTGTCCCCATGGGGGCCGGGCGCTGGCGGACTTCCTGCTGCCAGCCCGCACCCTAGTGTGGGCGTCCAAACCTGCTGAGCCCGAACTCCGGGGCCCAAACGGGCCCCCAGCCATGTCCACGCCCTACACGGTCGGCCCTTACGTGTTCCCATGTCTCAGCAAATTCTTCCAGATCCATCTCTGCGCCCAGGGACGCGGGGACAGGGCAAACCCTCCCACGATCTGACAGTTTCACTGTCCTTCCCGCCGTGCTTCTCAGATGCCTTTACTGTTCGGGTTAATTCATTTATTTAATTTCTTGTTCAACTAGGTTGGCTAATTTTCTGACTTCATAGAATTTTGTTCGCTATGATACATTTCTCTGAAATAGAAACCATTCTAGAACACACGAGAAAGGCATACATCCTTGAGATACGCTTCTCTGCCCCAAGCTCTCGTTTTCGTGCCTCCTCTTCCTGGGAGCTGCGTGGACACTAACAACGCAGGTGCCCCACAAACGGGCAGTGGACCCGGGAGCTTCGTCGCACTGGCATCAGGCCCAGGGAGCAAGCCCAGAAGCAGGTTCCCTCGCTCACAGCAGCTCCCCGGCTGGACTGGGGGACCCGGCAGGAGCTGCGGTGCCAGGGCGAGTTACTGGGTGGCTTGGTTTTAGAGAGTTGCGTGAGAGGGACATGGGAGCACAGCCTGGGGGCAGCGGTCTCCGGTGAGTGCTGGGAGGTCCCTCCCCAGGGGCCGGGGGCCTGGTGCTCCTGTAGCTGTGGTGGGTCTGGCCCTCGTCCCACTGTGTCCGCTAACGCGGTCCCTCGGCCCCCTTCCTTTCTTTGTCTGTCACCATCGTGTCCCTGGATCTTAGCCTGAGAGTAGGGCCCAGAGGCGCCCTGCGATGTGCCGTGTGAGGTCTGTGGGTGGCAGGTGAGCCCGGGAGCCCTGCTTCCAACTGCGTGGCGGTGGGGGGGGGCGGGGGGGCCGGTGCCAGCACTTGCTGTTGGCAAATGAGGAGTTCGCCAGGCGCTACTCCCCGTCGCCAGGCGCTACTCCCCGCAGGGCGTTGCTTTGGAACCCTGGCCAGCTGTCAGCTGGAGGAAAAGCAGCTGGCGCACCAAGGGGTGGACGATGGGCTTGCACGCCGCCCCGCACCCTGCTCTTGGGCCCTGGGTTTTAATGGAGGTCAAGAGGTGGAGGGGGCGGCAGACGCAGCATGGCCCGCCTGCGTGGGCAGCAGGCGGCGCTCCAGCCAGCAGGCGGCGCTCCAGCCGCCTAGCCTCTCCTCTGGGCCGGCTCTTCTCAGCCCCACAGGCACCCGGGCCCTGGACACCCGCGGGGCGACCCCTCCAGTGTCTCCGTCACCAGGCTGGCGCGGTGAGGGGCCCTCAGTTCCCGTCGCCCAGCAGAGGCACATCAGGGACCCCCCAGCACTCCGCACCCACCTGCAACTCCCAACGGCAGTCAGACTCCTGCGCTTCCCCAAACGCTGACGTCTGTCATTCCTGAGTGCGGGAGTCACCCTGGACGTGTCCGTGCGAATGAGCACTTGTCACGTGACTCTGGGGGGGTTCTTAGAGACGCTGTAGCCAGGGGCCCTGCACAGCATTTGTTTCTCTGTGCCTCACGTTCCCTACGGATAAAATGAGCAAAATACGCTGCATCTGGCCAACCACCTTTTCAGGAAAGGTGACAATAAAAGAAGCACTTTAAGAAGCGGTGTGAGAACGGCCCAGGGCGGCTGGGCTGGAATGGGCTCTTCACTGAACGCCAGATGGGTCAGGCCGGAGGAGCACCAGAGGGGGCGGGCAAAGTGCACGTGGGCGTAGCAGTGGGGCGGAAGGCAGGCGGGCCTCCCCTCCCCGACCGCTAACTAAGACCCCTGAACTCCCTAAAATGGGCCATTGCGGCCATCAGAACTGGCTCCGTAAAGGGCAGGCGAGGCACACGGGGAAGGGTCCACACGCGGTACTGACGGTGCAGGAGAGCCTGTCATCAGGGCACTCACACGTGCACACGCCCGTGTGCGCACGCACACGCACACACACACCTGCTGGAAGGGGCATTTCCGGCAGATGGTTGCATTGCATTCTGTGCCATTGACTGATGACTTTTTGTGGGTTTCTACTATTTTATAACATGTATTTTAGTAGCCTTATTGAGGTAGGATTTACATACTGTAAAATACGTTCATTTTCAGTGAACAATTGAGTGAGTTTTGGTAAACTTATGACTGTGCAGCCTCCACCATCTGACTGTGGCACGTCCCCACGCCGTGTGCAGGCTCCTCCCCCCAGGCATCGCACACCTGCCTCCTGTCTCTGTGGACGTTGCCCCTTCTGGACATTTCATGGAATCACGTAAGATGTGTTCTTTGGGTCGGCATGACTGACGTTTGTCCACCTACCAGTATTGCTGAATGGTTTTCCTGTGTTGTTTTGTGACATCTGTTCCTTACGGGCTTATGGTTCAGAAGCTTCATTTCTAGAACATTCTTGGCAGGTCCATCTCATGCTAGAGGATGCTTTCTCTCATCCAGAGAAAGGCAGGCTGCACAGAGAAGGGGTCCCGGGGCAGCAGCCCTCAGGAGGGCCCAGTGCAGGGGTGGCCCTCCCCCCAGACCCGGAACCACAGACTCTCAGCAGGTGGCCGCTTCCCACCTGAGCACCCACCCGGCTCAGAAGACGCGAGTGGTTTTTTGTTTTGAATTTTATTTTATTTTTTAAATACAGCAGTTCTTATTAGTTAGCTATTTTATACCTATTAGTGTATATATGTCAATCCCAATCTCCCAATTCATCCCACCGCCTGCTTTCCCCCCTTGGCGTCCATATGTTTGTTCTCTACATCTGTGTCACTTTCTGCCCTGCAAACTGATTCATCTGTACCATTTTTCTAGGCTCCACATATATGAGTTAATATACAATTTTTGTTTTTCTCTTTCTGACTTACTTCACTCTGTATGACAGCCTCTAGCTCCATCGACGTCTCTACAAATGACCCAATTTTGTTCCTTTTTATGGCTGAGTAGTATTCCATTGTATATACGTACCACGTCTTCTTTATCCATTCGTCTGTCAATGGGCATTTAGGTTACTTCCATGACCTGGCTATTGTAAATAGAGCTGCAATGAACATTGGGGTGCATGTGTCTTTTTGAATTACAGTTTTCTCTGGGTATATGCCCAGTAGTAGGATTGCTGGGTCATATGGTAATTTTATTTTTAGTTTTTCAAGGAACCTCCATACTGTTCTCCATAGTGGCTGTATCAATTTACATTCCCACCAACAGTGCAAGAGGGTTCCCTTTTCTCCACACCCTCTCCAGCATTTGCTGTTTGTAGATTTTCTGATGATGCCCATTCTAACTGGTGTGAGGTGATACCTCATTGTAGTTTTGATCTGCATTTCTCTAATAATTAGTGATGTTGAGCAGCTTTTCATGTGCTTCTTGGCCATCTGTATATCTTCTTTGGAGAAATGTCTATTTAGATCTTCTGCCCATTTTTGGATTGGGTTGTTTGTTTTTTTAATGTTGAGCTGAGCTGCATGAGCTGTTTATATATTTTGGAGATTAACCCTTTGTCCGTTGATTCGTTTGCAAATATTTTCTCCCATTCTGAGGGTTGTCTTCTTATCTTGTTTATAGTTTCCTTTGCTGTGCAAAAGCTTTTAAGTTTCATTAGGTCCCATTTGTTTATTTTTGTTTTTATTTCCATTACTCTAGGAGGTGGGTCAAAAAAGATCTTGCTGTGATTTATGTCATACAGTGTTCTGCCTATGTTTTCCTCTAAGCGTTTTATAGTGTCCAGTCTTACATTTAGGTCTATAATCCATTTTGAGTTTATTTTTGTGTATGGTGTTAGGGAGTGTTCTAATGTCATTCTTTTACATGTAGCTGTCCAGTTTTCCCAGCACCACTTATTGAAGAGACTGTCTTTTCTCCATTGTATATCCTTGACTCCTTTGTCATAGATTAGTTGATCATAGGTGTGTGGGTTTATGTCTGTGCTTTCTATCCTGTTCCACTGATCTATATTTCTGTTTTTGTGCCAGTACCATACTGTCTGGATTACTGTAGCTTTGTAGTATAGTCTGAAGTCAGGGAGCCTGATTCCTCCAGCTCCGTTTTTTTCCCTCAAGATTGCTTTGGCTCTTCAGGGTCTTTTGTGTCTCCATACAAATTTTAAGATTTTTTTGTTCTAGTTCTGTAAAAAATGCCATTGGTAATTTGATAGGGATTGCATTGAATAGATTGCTTTGGGTAGTATAGTCATTTTCACAGTATTGATTCTTCCAATCCAAAAACATAGTATATCTCTCCATCTGTTTGTGTCATCTTTGATTTCTTTCATCAGTGTCTTATAGTTTTCTGAGTATAGGTCTTTTACCTCCTTAGGTAGGTTTATTCCTAGGTATTTTATTCTTTTTGTTGCAATGGTGAATGGGAGTGTTTCCTTAATTTCTCTTTCTGATCTTTCATTGTTAGTGTATAGGAATGCAAGAGATTTCTGTGCATTAATTTTGTATCCTGCTACTCTACCAAATACATTGATTAGCTCTAGTCGTTTTCTGGTGGCATCGTTAGGATTCTCTATGTATAGTATCATGTCATCTGCAAACAGTGACAGTTTTACTTATTTTTTTCCAATTTGTATTCCTTTTACTTGTTTTTCTTCTCTGGTTGCCGTGGCTAGGACTTCCAAAACTATGTTGAAGAAGAGTGGTGAGAGTGGACAACCTTGTCTTGCTCCTGATCTTAAAGGAAATGCTTTCAGTTTTTCACCATTGAGAATGATGTTGGCTGAAGACCCGAGTGTTTGAAGTGTGTTTATCTCACTCCCACCTTCCTGAGAAGCGAGAGGACAGGGGTCCCTGACTGGTGGGAGCGGGCCCTGGGGCACCTGGTGCAGCCCCTCTGCAGCCCCTCCGGGAAGTGCACCCACTGCCCTGATACCTGATACATGATGCAAGGTGGAGCATTTATCAACAAGAAGCAGCCTTTCTTTTCCTTTTCGTCACTGGAGGTGTTTGGAGCCCTTTGCCAACTGTCACCTACGACACAGCCAGCACCGAACAGGCAAGTGAGGCACCGTCACCCAGCGCTGGTCAGAGGAGCACAGCTGGGATGGAGCATCTCGCCCGTGGATCATTGAATGCCCAGCGGGGGCTGACGTCCGTCCCCGACACCTTCCTCGGGAGAAGCCCCACTTCCGTGTCCCTCCGTCCACCACCTCGGGGTTCCTCTGTGTGTGTGTGTGTGTGTGTGTGTGTGTGTGTGTGTGTGTGTGTGTGCCCACGCTTTCTGCAGCTGCCCGGTCACCTCACGTCCTCCCTGTTTGCTCCTTATAGCAGGAGCGCCAGGGACCTCTCGTCAGTGGGTCACAGGACATCTCGGCCAGTGAATCGAGCAACCAGGGTGCACGTGCAGGGGATCACGGGATACAGCATCTGTTTTCAGGCTCTTTGGCCATTTTAAAAATCATTAAGTTGCCGGTAAAAAGGACACACACATCTCGGAAGAGAATAATTTTGCATTCACCCTGGAGAGAAAAAGATAGGGCGGCAGCCTCTTCAGATTCACGTGTGACCCGTACAGCTGGGCGGGAATCACAGGCAGATAGAGCCAGCAAGAGGTTTCCTTCTCTCCATTGTGTTCCCCACCTTCCAGCCCCATAGGGCCAGACGTAGGGACAGCGGGAACCGAATTCCTTAGGACCTGCCCAGCTGCCCCTCGAGGAGCTTCCTGTGTTTGTCAAATAAAAGCCCCTTGGAGTCCCTCTCAAAGAGGGACAGCTCGGGACCCTTCCAGGCTCACCCCGTAACAGAAACACGGGGGTACCAGCCGGCCTGTGGGAGCAGAAACCGCGTTCAGGGGGCTACAGGGGCCCCGCCCTTTAACACTGCTCTTCCCCGCGGGTCAGAGCTCACGAGCTCGGCAGGTCACCGGCTCAGGGCCCGGCAGGAGGCTGTGACCTCGGCCCGAAGGGATCAGAGCGGGCCTTCAGGGAGACCTTGTTTGGGGACCAGTGTCTGCTACCTCATCTGCTACCTCGGGATTCGTTTCCAGACGCGAGCGGCAGGGGCTGTAGTGGGGACCGGGCGTGCCCAGTGCTCGCGGTGCCCCTCCAGTGCCCGCCACGGCAGCCCTGGGTCCGGGGTCTGTGCCACGGGCCTCGGGTGGCCCTACTCTCGGTCCCTGAAACGGAGAAGGCGGTGCGTGGGGGAGTTGGCTTAGCTGCAGCCGGCAGTGCCAGCCTGGCGCGTTGTTTATTTGCATTCCAATCAACCTGCACGTAGCCGGCTACTTAGGACCCTGGACCTTGGCCTGGCTCCACTGCGGGCGGTTTCCCAGCCAGGAGCTCAGCAGGGTGCCTGTCCCCAGGGAGCCCGGAGCTGGGTGAGTCTGGGGGCGCAGGGCCGCACCTGTGTCCGCCCGGTGGAAGAGGGCCCACGCGTGGTGACACACGGTCCTGTGCCTCCGGTGCCGCGCCCCTGACGAGCTCTCTCCCGCAGGGCGGATGGACGGCTCCTGGTCCTGAGACCCCATGTGAGGCTGGCGGAAGTGGCCCTGGGACAGCGAGATGCCCTCGGAGCGCAGGGACGTCCTGGTGCTACTCCCCACGCGGGAACGGCTGCGGCTGGCTGTGGGGGTGAGCGCGGAGGAGGGCCGGGTGGGCGACAGCGGGGGGCAGCAGGGGCCAGGGGTGAGCCAGGCCATGTGTGTGGGGTGGCCGTGGGGGTGAGCGTGGAGGAGGGCCGGCGGGCGACAGCGGGGGGCAGCAGGGGCCACGGGGTGAGCCAGGCCATGTGTGTGGGGTGGCTGTGGGGGTGAGCGCAGAGGAGGGCCGGGTGGGCGACAGCGGGGGGCAGCAGGGGCCAGGGGTGAGCCAGGCCATGTGTGAGGGGTGGCCGTGGGGACCACGTGGGGCCAGTGTGCCGGCGGGCCTGCCCCCTGGGACCGCACTGTGTTCTAATCACACCACTGCCCCCCAGCTTAGAGAAACGGACGCTGGCCCTGGCCACCTTTACACAGTGTGTGTCCCTCTCGGTCTGCAGCCCCCGGCTGTGGCCCAGGCCAGACACAGTCCGCAGCGTCCGGCGCCTGCGTGGGCAGATTTTGTTCCGAGGGGCCCATCCCTTCTGGAGCCTCTTCCCATGACCCGGGCGGGGGTGGATCTGAGGGCAGCTGCGTCCTCGGCCTGGAATAAACACTAAAGCTGCTGAGGGAGCCAGATTCAGACCTGGCAGATGGGAGTCAGGCCGCCCACACCTTGTCTGCGGGTGACCGTGAGGTCCTGCCTGGAGGGGCGAGGCCGCGGGTCTGTCCTCCCAAGAAGGTGGCTCCCGCCTTCCCTGGGAAGGGCAGCCCCGAAGCGCTGGGCTGGGGGCAGCGGAGCAGGGGTTCGCTCGACAGTGTCCGTGAGAGACCCTGCTTGGCCTCTACCTGATGGCCACGTGACTCAGGTTGTCCTTTCAGGGGAGATGTGAGTTGTCGCTTAGGCGTCCATGGCTTCACTCCACACGCAGGATGACACGCAGGCGCAGGTACAGGACGGAGGCTCTCTTTAGGAAGCGTGTGACTCCTGCAAGCTCCCACCAGACAGTGCAGCTGTTTGAAGTCAGAGCCATTAGCTAAGAAGCTCGTCACCGAGGTGGCGTGTGCCCGGCTTTGAATGCCACCTCGTCTGTGAGGACCAGTGCAGCCCTGGGGACGAAGCTCGCCTCTACCGCCTTCCCCAGGCCCCCGGCCACCCCGGGACAGCGGCTGCCACGCAGACGTCTTCAGGGCGCCCCGCAGGCCCGCCTCGCCTGCCCCTCCCTCCCTGTGAAGGAGCGCCCAGAACGAGAGAGGGGCTGCGCGCTGGCCCCGCACAGGGACTCCCAGCCCCGCAGAGACCCTCCCCGACGGGACCTCCCGGGGAGCGGGGGTACGGTGAGCCGGGGAGGGGAGCCCCCGTCTCTGTACAGCAGCTGTAGGGGTGCGTGGGGCCTGGCCTGAGCACAAACACCCGCGGGGACACACCGGACGAGCCGGCCGTGCTGTGGGTCCGCTGCTGTGCCCCACGGCAACTCAGAGCCTGCACCGCGGGCTGCCTGCGCCCCAGCTCCGGCCCTCGGGACACGGGGCGTCTAGTGGGTCCGTGCAGGGCCAGGTCGCTTCCAGCCAGGATTTTGACGTCTTTCCACCTCATTCCAGTTGCCCGAGAGAAAGTGAAGTGGCCTGAGCCCTCCGGTGCCAGGCGGTCTCTGGAGCTCGGTTGTAGTGGCCCTTCCGGGCGTGTCTGAGCTGAGGTCGAAGTCTCTCTTCCCCATCGCGGCCCGGAGCAGCTCCTCCTGCGCTAACTGGTGCCCCCACGTGTCCGGCTCTGCCCCCTCCCTTAGCCCTCTCCACGCGCAGCCGGGGCCCTGCCCCCCGCTGGTCTGATCTCACAGACGGGAAACTGAGGCCCAGGGTTGGCGAGCACTTGGTGCCGAGCTGGGGCTGCAGCCTGGGCCGCCTGGTTCCAGAGCCCGTCTGCGTTCTCGCTGTAGGTGTAGCCCCCCGCCCGCAGGGGAGCAGAGCCAGGGGGGCAGGGGGCGGGTGCTCTGGAGCCCCAGACCCCGTCTTGGAGGCACGCCGGGGAGGGGTCAGCCCTCCCATTTGGCCCGTGAAGGGAGTGTTCCTGATAGACGTTGCTGACTGTGAGAAATAAGTTCCTGTTTCTGCATCTCCTTTCTGGGAACGCGGGGTGCAGGGTGCGAGGGCGACGGAGAACTCGGGAAGCTAACGTCCACGTGGAAATGTCTATCTCATGTGTTCGGCCATCGCGGACGCTCGGGCTGTCTAGGGCCCAATCAGAGGAAGACGGAATCTCTGTGTCTGTCTTTCCTTCCTACTCTCACCTTGTCTGCCTGTCTTAGTTGAGTTGAGAGGCAACGGAAAGCGCCCATAAAGTGGGCGGGCCCCTGGGGGAGGGCGTAACCTCACTGAAGGATGACTGCGGTTTGTGAAACGCGGCACTTGAAGTGGGAGGGGTCTGGCGAAGAGCGCTGGACCCTGCGGGGCTGGTTTGGGGCTGCCTTTGGGAGGGGGCGGAAGGGGTCTGAGATGCCCCACGGCTCCCGGGAATGTCTTGCCTGTGTCCTGGGAATTTCTCCTCTGCTCAGGGACACACTTCTGTACTGGAGTCAAGGTCCCCAAGCCTCAGCGTCCCCATCCAGCGATGAGATGCTGGAGCTGATCGATGGGCTTCCCGGGGGTTCGCTGTGTCCTTAGAGGTGCCTTATGCCACGGGGAGGGTGCAGCAAGGGGACCTGGGGCGGGGTGGGGGGAGGGGAGGTCCTGGGGCATTGGCCCTGCCCTGTGGGAGCCTGGTTCCTGGGTGAAATTCACGGGAAGGTCTTCCTGAAGGACCGTGCAGCCGGAGCAGAGCTGAACCCTCTAGAAGGAGACGTGGATCCTGGCTGCGACGGGGCCCACGGAGCCAGCCTCCAGTGCCTGTGGCCTCGCCCTCCTGGCCCTGCCACGCGGAGCCCAGAGGAAGTTACTTCCGGGGTGTGCGCACTGGGCTAGCAGTGAGGGAGGAGCCCGTATTTAACTGTACCGCGTGCGGCTTCACACCAAGCATTAGGAAGCCATGGGCTGGGAAGCCTTGCTGCGAATACGCGTCACCGTCATCGCGGGCGGAGGGATTGTCCCTCACCAGATCAGACGGACGATGACAAGGCCGGCCTCCCGGGCACTGACCACTAAGAAGTGGGACTCCCCGAGTCACAGGAGCTCCGCCTGTCCCCAGGAAGCCTGCGACCAGCGTCCTCAGGCTGCCCGGCCGTCGCACTCCAGCCCCTCAGCTGCCCCCGGTAAATGGGTCTCCGTTCGGTGAACCCGAGCCTCCACCAGCCGGCCTCACACACACGGACACGGGCGCCAGACGGCAACGTAGGTCTGTGGGGGCCAATCACCGGCCCAGGAAGCACAGAGGACAGAGGACCAGACCCACCAGGGAGCTGTGTCGGCCACGGGATAAAGGGCCTGTGTGCCCAACGAATCAACGGCGGGGAAGGTCCCGGGGTGGGGCCTTCCCTGAGTCTGGATTCAAATCAACAAAGCACGAAAACGCTGACGTTTGTGAGACAACCGGAAATTTGAACGTGTGGGATGGCTGATATGAAGATGTTGTTAACGCTTTAGGTGTCACGAAGCATTTGTGGATAATGGAAAGCCGACTGGCTAATAGCTGTGGTGAGGGCGAGAGCCCGCCCTTCCGTGTACACACACCGATGCGAGAGAGACCTCACTCGTGCAGGCGTGGACGCACACCCAGGACTGGGGCCGCGTGGGAGCGGGGAGGGGCGGGGAGGTGACGGCGCTGGGGCTCGGCCTGGGCCCTGCAGCCCGGCAGGAGGTTCCTGTGGGGCAGGACGGCTGCTGTGGCAGAACTGGGCCGTGGGGAGACATGCGCCTCCCCTGCAGCACACGCCCCTTTCAGGAGTGCCCAGACGCCAGCCCCGCTTTCAGGAGTCGCCTAGCGATGCTGGCTTCGAGTGAGGAGAGAGCCCAGTGGGGCTCCTGGGGACACGGAGCCTCCCACACCCCGTCCTTGGAGGGAGCAGCCTCCTGTCCTGGGGTCGGGCACGCCGCCCCTGCCCTCGTGAGGGTCTCACCCTCTCACAGGCGGCCTGCTGTGTTGGGGGGACTTCTAGCCGTCAGCCTGGGGAGTGACCAGGGACCCCGAGCCCTGACCCTGCTGAGCGGGAAGCCCGCTGAGCCAGACCCCCTGCCCACCAGCCCGGCTCGGTGGACCCTCCTCTGGACTCCCTCCTCTTCCAGAGGTCGCCCTGCTCAGCGCCCTGAGCACCTCTGATCTCTATCGCAGGTGCAGGCTGCCGGGCACGAGCTCTTCCAGCAGGTGTGCGACCTGGCCGGCATCAGAGAAGCCCACTTCTTTGGCCTCAGTGTGATAAGAAGTAAGCAAGCGTCGCCCGACGACCCTGGGCCCCCCGGGCCCCTCCCAGGGCAGGGAGGGCGGGTGCTTGGGGCTGAGTCTGAAGGAGACCCCAGGCCTCCGCCTGGTGCCGCCTGGTGCCCACGTGTTCCGAGGGCACCAGGGTGTCTGGGCGATTCCCCCTCGCTGCACCGGAGCACAGGCGCGTGCACTCATGCTCACACATGCAGATATTTACATAGTTGCACATTCACACACATGCACACTCAGGCACACACATACATGTTCAAGTATTCACGCGCACACGAAGTACACAAACACACATAACCACACTCGTGCACACTGTCTCACATACTTACATACTTAACACATTCACACGCGCGCACTTACATACTCACACACGTGCTGGCACACTCATACCCTCACATACTTATTCACACTTATAGGCACACACTCACACGTATTTACATGCTGTCACACAGGTGCACACATGCACACACACACATATACACTTGCACACTTCCCTCCTCTGGAGAGAAAAGGTGAGCAGGCTGGAAGCTTGCTTTCTGGAAGCCCTGGGCTCTGCTGGTGTGCAGGGCCCAGTTCAGAGCCGGGGGTCAGATGGAGCTTCCGTGGACCCCTGGTGTGAGGAGGGGCAGTGCTGGCAGACGAGGTGGGGCGGCCGCCTTGTCCCCCCGTCCCAGGTTCCCTCCAGGCCCCCAGGCTGAGTGGACGAGCACAGGGCAGAGCAGGGGAGCTTGATCCTCCTCCTGGATCCCCCAGCCTGTGCACCCCAGGCAGGCGTCCAGGTGGGGGCCGAGTGAGATGGGGAGACCCCATGGGGACATGGGCTCTGAGGACCTGGCCTCTCCCTCGGCGGTCCGTGCAGCGTGTCCTGCAGACTCGTGAGCATTTCTCCGAGGGAAACAATCCTGCGGTGGCTCCCCCGTGGTGACCCAGGCCTTCGTCCCACGTGGGCTCCCTCGGCCCCAGCCGCAGAGAAGCTTCCGTGCTTGGGCCGCCTGACCTCTCCGGGCCCGAGCACAGCGGTGGAGGCCCCAGTCTTGTCACTGGTGCGACTCCCGTCTCCGCCAAGCTCTCTTTGGAGCTTGTAATTTCGTCTCAGCGTGACTGAGAGCCGAGCCCTGGGACTTCTGGTGGCCAAGTGCCTAGGGACTTGGGGGGCGGGTGGGGGGCGCGGACGAAGCAGGGAAGAGAAGGAGGATGAGGTGGGGTCACTGGTCAAGGTCCCCATGGGAATTCCTGCCCTTAGACCTGGCCGTGCGCCCCCTGGCGTGGACTTGGGGTGTCCCGTGTGGGATCCCCAGGCTGGCCCGGGGGAGGTGGTAGAGCTCAGGACAACCGCCTTTTCTCCTGTCAGGAAATCGCTCCCCAGTTCCGGGTCCCGGACAGAATCGGGGACATTGGTGAGACGGTGCTGCAGGCAAGGGGCCCGGCGCCTATCATGGGGTTCATGTCCTGGAGTAGCAGCTTTGGGTTAAATTTTAATATTAGTGGACTTTTCCCGGTTTGCAGGGAAAGCTCAGTTAATGGGTAGCTTTGCCCCAGTTTATGCTTCTGTCCAGAATCGCCGTCTTAGCCGTTGGCCGCCGCCGCCTTGTGCCTGGCCCTCGCAGACAGCCAGTCAGGACGCGATGCCTGGCCCTCGCAGACAGCCAGTCAGGACGCGATGCCTGGCCCTCGCAGACAGCCAGTTAGGACGCGAGCGTTTCTAAGAAGCTTGGTTTGTTTGGGGGAGGGGAGGGTTGCCAGTGCCCATTCCTCAACAAGTCTGTCGTCTTGTTCTAGAAGTTTCCCGCTTCATGGAAATGAAGTCCCCATTGTTCCAGAGAGGGTCCTGGTGGGCCTGGTGGAGGCTGAGCGGGGGGCTGGGGTAGGTGGCGGGACCGCTCACTTCGCGGCACAGGCCTCGTGGCGTAGGACCGGGCACACGCGGGCAGTAAAGCAGAGAGAGGGCACGCACACGCGTGGTGACTTCGTGCGGGGACTCGTTGAGACCCGGAGCCCTGGGGGGAGGGGGTCACAGGCTCTGGGGGGCCCCGACCCCTGGGACGCGGTGGTTGGGTTCAGGGGTACCTCTTCCTCCTGAGCTTTGTCACTTGGGAGCCCGGGCCTCTGGAGCATCTGGAGGTGGCTTAGCTGAGGGCGCGTGCCACTCCGGGCCTCTCTGGTCCAGGACAGCTGCCAGCTCTTGGGTCCCCCCGCCAGGGCGTGAGGTGCAGTGCCGCCACCACCTGGCCCTCCGAGGCCCCGCTGGGGTCTGGGTGTGGGACGTGCAGGCGGGCTCAGACTCAGTGGGTGGGCACGTTGGGGGCTCCAGACGCGGAGTGAGGATGGACCTGAAGCCCGGCCACCGGCAGTAAAGCAATCGAGGGACGTCGGGAGAGGGGTGGCGGGCTGGCCGCCGGAGCAAGGAGGTCTCAGAGGGAGAAGCAGGAGGCCAGTGGCATTCACAGGCCCACCCCAGTCTCCCTCTGCCCAGGACGGCGGGCCGCGCAGCCAGCCCCCCGTCCGGCAGGTAGCCCTGCAGGATAGAAGAGAGACGCAATGCTCATTTTACTGAAACAGTACTTTGAGGATTTTCCGACATCCCTGGAAGTAGAGACAACAGCAGCAGTTGCCAACCTTTTGCCAAACCTGCTCCATTGAACCCGGAATGTTCTGCTGATTATTTAAAATAAATCCCAGGCTTCGTGATATTCCATCCCTAAATACTCTTTACGCATCTCTTGAAAGAGAATATTTTCTTAAATAGCCACAATGCCATTTGTACACCCAACAGAATTAACAATTTCTTGATATTATTATTTTATTTTTTTTATTTATTTATTTATTTTTTTTGCGGTACGCAGGCCTCTCACTGCTGTGGCCTCTCCCGTTGCGGAGCACAGGCTCCGGACGCACAGGCTCAGCGGCCATGGCTCACGGGCCCAGCCGCTCCGCGGCATGTGGGATCCTCCCGGACCAGGGCACGAACCCGCATCCCCTGCGTCGGCAGGCGGACTCTCAACCACTGCGCCACCAGGGAAGCCCCTCTTGATATTATTTAATATTCGCTTGATATTTAAATTTCCCAGTTGTTTCAGAAATGTCTGTTTATAGCTGCTTTGTAAGAATAAGGACCCAAATAGCATCCCCGCGTTGTGTTTTGTCACCTGGTCCCTAAACCTCTTAGGATCAGAACCAGCCTCTGCGCAGCCTGCACGGCCTCAGGTAACAGAGGCCTCAGACCAGGTGGCGTAAACGACAGAAACCTGTTTTCTCGCAGTCCGGAGGCTAGAGGTCTGAGATCCCAGGGTCAGTGGGGCCGTTCCTCCTGAGGCCTCTCCCCTCGGCGTGTACTTGGCCATCTTCTCCCCTTGAACTCACGTGGCCAGCCCTCTGTGCAGATCTGTGTCTGAGCGCCTCTTGTTATGTGGACCCCAGTCCCGCCGGATCAGGATCCACCCTAATGACCTCATTTTAACTTAAGCACCTCTTAGAAGGCCCAGCTCTAAATACAGTCACGTTGTGAGGCCCTGGGGGTTTGGGCTCCAACATAAGAATTTGGGGACACATGCGGCTCCTGACACCCCTCCCCTTTTTCATGCCAGTGGCTCGCTGAGGCCGGTGCGTCCACTGTCCCACTGGCAGCCCCACACTCTAGGACCCCGTTTCCTCCCAGCATCACCTAAATTGGCTCTCACCCCACACTTCCCTGTCCTGGAAGTTGGCGGGACCGCCCAGTCACTCCACTCAGCCTTCTGGGTGGGACAGCATCACACGTACTGCAGGGCTGGCCCTGGGCGTGTCCGTCACCGGACGCCACGTCTGGGCCCTACTTCTAGTGGTGCGAGATTGGCCCATGGGTTCAGGTGGGCAGTGCTGGAAGCCCACGTCCAGCGGGTGGGCTGCAGCTGGGGGGCTAGTGGGCGACTTTGAGAGCACATTCGATCCGTTTCTAGCACCTTTGTCGTCTAGGTTAGTGATGCTGTCGGGACTTTTCTTCTGGAGCTTGAACTTAAGCTGAAGGTGGTTTGTTTCTTTCTGTTCTTTATCATGAACTTGGCGGGGAGCTTGGAAGGAGCAGGCAGGTGATTTGGATAATCACATGCGGAAAAGGACCCTCGCAGCCCTTGCAAGTGGGGCTTGGCTTTTCACACCTGTTCCCACGTGCAGGCTCCTTCGACAGAACCCCGATCCTTTAACAGCGCCACCAAGGTCAGACGGCACGCGATGGCTAAGCCTGTGGGCTCCAACCACCCTGGGGGAGCCTCCCAGACACAGAGGATGGTCTAGATGAATGAAAAGCAGTGCTTGCTCAGAGCAGAGGTGGGCACGCTTCCTGTACAGGGCCAGGTAGTGAGTGTCTCTGGCTTTGGAGCACGAACGCAGCTACAGACATTATGTAGCAGAGGAGCCCGGCTGTGCTCTGCTTGGCCCAGGGCCCTCCTTTGCTGACCCCGGGCTTCGAGGGTCCTTGGCCTGGGGACCCCTACCAGGGTTTTATTAGCCGTGTGACTGGCGTGCTTCCAAGCCTCTACAAGGCCCGGTTTCCTCCTCTGCAAAGTGAGCAGAGATAACAGCCGAGGTGTTGAGGATGCGGGGGTTGGCTCAGGGTCCCAAGCCCAGAGCCTGCACGCGGCAGGCACACCCCCTCCTGAGGCGGGGGGCTGCTGAGTGGTGTGGCGGGCCCCGCCCTGGTCCCCTGGCACCGCCCTGTCTATACCCCGGAAGGCTGCCTCGTAGAGCTGGGAGGGGTCAGGCTGTCCTGCTGTCCTCAGAGAGGGGCCTGCAGGTGGCGCAGTCGAGGCCCTGAGAGTCACGGGTTCTGGAGCTGAGCCTGACAGTAACGGAGGGAGGCCGGCCCGCCCCACGCTCCTCTCTAGAATAATCTCATTTTTCTCCAGCTCACAAAGGAAACACGTGGTCGTAATAGTCCAAAAACACAGAGCGTAGAATTTGGAAAGAAGGGTCCCATGACCATTCCCAGCATTACCACGTTAATGTGACTTGACTTGAAGTTGGGGAGCTTGGCCCCAGGTTTACAGGCCTTTCCAGTTTCGAAGGACTCGGTCTACAGCTGGGAGAGGGGCTGTTGGGAGGAAGACCCTTCCGGACGGTCACGCTCCCGGCAAGGACCAGCTCTAGTGCCGTCGCGCTGTCAGTGTCTAAAGATTCCGCACTTTGGAAAACCACCCGGTAAAGCCTGGACGTCAGGAGACACGCTTCTCAGCCTGCCACCCCAAGGAGGCCACCGCGTGTGACTGCTCGCACACGGGCCCCTCCCAGCACGCTCTGCTCCAGGCCCTGCTTCTCTCTGTAGACAGCGAGCACGTCTTCATGGATCTGGAGCAGAAGCTCAGCAAATACTTCTCAAAGGACTGGAAGAGAGAAAGGCATAGAGTGAGCTAAACTGCCAGGCGGGGGAGGGCAGGGTGGAGGGGCCCGGGAGGCCCAGCTGCTGGCCCCCGCCCCAGGTCCCGGCGCGGAGTCTGCCGGGCGCAGGGAAGCCAGCCCTGTGGGTGCAGGTGCAACGCCCTCCAGTGTTCTGGACATTTGCCCCGCAGTACAGACCTGAGCTGTGGCCTCCGGCTGGGTCTGAAGCGATGCAGATGGTGCTCCCTCCTGAGCACCAGCCGGGGTCAGCCCCCTCCCCCCAGGTCTCAGCACCGCCTTCTCTCACCCTTCCAGCCCCAGGGAAGCGGCAGGCCCGGGGCCCCCTTCGTGGCCTTCCTCAGGGTGCAGTACTACGTGGAAAACGGAAGGCTTATCAGGTAAAGTCGCTCGCTGGTTCTCTGGCACGTTCCCGGAAGGGTGACCACCTGTCAGGATGCGGTATCGCTGTTGCTTGGGGGGCAGAGGCGCAGCCATTCTTTTTAATTAACCAACATGTAAAGACTAGGGCAGAAACAAGAGTGTTTCGAACACAGGTATTTTATGCCCTAGGGTGGGGTTTCCCAGGTGTGTGCTGGAGGGTCTGCGGATTCCTCTGTAAGCGGGGCCTCCTCCTGCTCTGGTCTGCGCGCCCAGCTGCTGGTGCCCGTCCGGGTGGGAAAGGACCCCAGGCTGGCACACCTGCAGGGCCTCCTTCTGAGTTCCTGGGCCTACTTTCCCGAGAGAACCCCACCAGAGCATGTGGGAAAATACAGATGCTGGGGCGCCCCCAGAGCGGGGGCGGGTAAGCGGGGCCCGTGTCCCAGGAGCCCCCTGAGCAGGTGCAAGTGGGCCGGGGTCCCCACAAGCCTCCCCAGGCAGAGAGCTGGTGGGGGGGAAGGTTCTGGAAAAGTCTCGGAGGGGCGAACAGGCAGGTTGCGGGGAGGGAGCGTGGCTGCCCCGTGCTGTGGGGCCAGTCGCTGGTGGTAGTGTTAGAAGATCTGAACTTGTTCTTCCCAGGGGCCCTGCTCCCTGTGTGTGTTGGGAAATTAGCAGAAGAAAGGGGCCTGTCTCTTAGGAGGCGGCTATAAACCAGGTCGGCCAGTCCTGGGTCCCAGGAGCCCTGCCCAAAGTCAGGCTCACCTGGCTTCTCAGCAGCAGGGGGGCGGCAGCATGTCCACCTGTACCTCCCCCGCTTCGGGGCCCTGAGGGTCCTGGGGCCCTGGGGCAACGAGACGGGGCGTGGCGGGCGGGGGGCGGTGACTGGCGGGGTGGGAGGCCGCAGGCTGCAGGGAGACGGCGCTCCCAAGCCCGCTCGCCCGCCAGCGACAGGACGGCCAGGCACCTGTACTACTGCCACCTGAAGGAGCGGGTGCTGCGGTCCCAGTGCGCCCACCGGGAGGAGGCCTACTTTCTGCTGGCTGCCTACGGGCTGCAGGCCGACCTGGGCAATTTCCGCGAGCCAGCACACTCGGGCCGCTACTTTGAGCCGCAGGCCTACTTCCCGCAGTGGGTGAGGCCCCTCTCTCCATCCTGGCCGCCACCCCCAGGGGCGGGGGGGGGACCCCGGGCTGGAGGGGGAGCAGGCTGGACAGATGGCTGGCGGCTCCCTCCTCAGATCATCACCAAGAGGGGCAGCGCCTACATCCTCAGGCACGCGCCCACCCTGCACCGTGAGCAGGGGGGCCTGAGCCCCAAGGAGGCCGTGCTGCGCTTCATCCGGGAGGCCTGCCGGCTGGAGGACGTGCCCGTCCATTTCTTCAGGCTGTACAAGGTCCAGCTGCGGGGACGCCGGGTGGGGGAGGGC
Source organism: Globicephala melas (assembly GCF_963455315.2). Lineage (NCBI taxonomy): Eukaryota > Metazoa > Chordata > Mammalia > Artiodactyla > Delphinidae > Globicephala > Globicephala melas. The sequence goes on along the minus strand of NC_083327.1, from coordinate 86,977,933 downwards.
GGCTCAGGCCTGGGACGCACCTCCCCAAGGGTCCACAGGGCGGCCGGGACCCCGACCCAGAACAGGAGGGACAGAGTCCCCACGGCTGTCCTAGGGCCGGGACCCCCAGCCAGCATCAGAGGGGAAATGGGAGGAGGCCCGGGGACCCCACCTCAGCCCTCAGGCACCCCTGGTCCACCAGCGAGGGTCTGCGAGGGGGGCCACAACCCCAGGCCAGGGGCTCTAGACCTTGCCAACGTCTGTGTCCTCTTAGGATAAGAAGGAGGACCGACCTACCATTGTCCTGGGACTGACCCTCAGAGGGGTGCAGGTCTATCAGGTGACCGGCAGGGGCCCTCCTCCCCCTCCCCTCCCCTCCCCCTCCTCCCCTCCCCTCCCCCTCCTCCCCTCCCCTCCCCTCCCCCTCCTCCCCTCCCCCTCCTCCCCTCCCCCTCCCCTCCCCCTCCCCTCCCCCTCCTCCCCTCCCCCTCCACCCCTCCCCTCCCTCCCCTCCCCATCCCCTCCCCATCCCCCTCCTCTTTCTCCTTAACGGCCCCTCCCCTCCCCCACGGGGGCTGGTCTTGCTGCTTCCCTCTGGCTGGCCCTGTGCACGCGGCCCTGCTGTCTTGCAGGAGGTGAACCGCGCTCCGCAGCTGCTCTACGACTTCCCCTGGCGCCACATCGGGAAGCTGGCCTTCCTGGTGCGTGTCTGATGGGGTCGGGGCTGGGGTCGGGGGTGTCTTAGCCCCCAGGAGCCCAGAGGAGCCTGGCAGACGCTTGTCCTTCAGGACGTTGACCAGGCACGTCATGGCCCACGAGGTGCAGGCACAGCCCGAGGCCTGGGGAGTGTCCCGCGTGGAGACGGCCCCACCCCCTGGAAGTGCCCTTCTGCCGGGCTGGGTGTCCTGGCTCTCGTCACCAGGAGGACTTCTGGCTCCTGGGTGGGGACAATAAAGGGGGGCGAGGAGGAGGCCGCAGACGCGCTCCATCCAGACACCCTGGGCCGGGCCTGGCGCTGGGCGGGTGGCAGGGACGGTGGGTCCTGGGTGCAGGCTGAACTCGAGGGCCCAACACGGCCGTGGGCCCACAGGGTCCACCTCCCCCGGCCCAGCGCGGTGGGCGCCGGGTTACAGCTGCCCTGAGGCCCCTCCCCCACCCGCACCCCCAGGAGAAATCTGGTGGCAGGACAGAAACAGGGGAGCCCCCAGCGGAGGGCCTGGCTGATGCCGTCCTCTGGCTTTCTTGGTATGTCACATCGCGTCTCTTCTCTGCTCAGGGCAAGAGGTTTGAGCTCTGGCCGGACGGGCTGCCCGCGGCCCGGAAGCTGGTGTACCGCACGGGCTGTTCCTGGCGCTCCCGCCACCTGCTGCACCTGCTCAGTAGCAGCCACCAGCTGCACCTGACCCTGCAGCCCGCGCTGCAGCGGCTGCGGCAGCTGGAGGAGGCCCAAGGTGGGGCCGTCCCCTCCGCGCCCACCCCTCCTCTGCGGTCTAGGTCGGACGCTGGGCACGGCAGCCCGCGTCACACCCTGTTTTCCCAGAGGGGGGCTTGGCAAGGGGGTGGTGGAGACCCCACTCCTCCAGCTCTCCTGGGGCCTGATTCTAAAGATGGGGGCCGGGGGGGAGCGAGGCAAGGGCTGCAGTAACCCCCACGCGGTTCCTGGAGGCCCTGGCGATGCACGCGTGTGTGTGAGCGTGGAGTGCCTGTGTGCACATGTGTGCACACCTGCTTGCGGGGGCTGCTTGGGGCCTCTCGCCCTGAGACCTGGGAGCCCTAGGGCCGCGAGCACACGGGCAAGTGTTAGGAGCTTACCGGCTGCCTGGGCTGTGACAGCGGACACTCGGGGCCCTGACCTCTGGGTGGCAGTTCCCTCCCCCGACTCTGCATCTTCCTGGGCCTGGCGGTGGGCTGCACCCCTGGGCCTCTGTCGGCCACCTGCGGCTCCGTCTCCAGCGCTCCTCCCCCTCCCCCCACACAGAGAAGAAGTGCTACCGGGAGTCCTGCGTCAGCGACGTGCTAGAGCTGGACCTGGACCTGGACCTGGCCAGCAGGGCGTCCCCCGGCTCCCCTGGCAGCGGGGACAATAGGGACGGAGGCTGGCGTCCCCCGCACCGCCTCTCGCTCCTCTCGTCTGGCAGCCACTGCAGCTCCCGCTCGTCGGGCATCGAGGCCGACTCCCAGCTGGCGGAGCCCGTGGAGCCCGGGGAGATGTCGGTGGATGAGCCCATCGTCGGGGCTGCCGCGCTCCACGGGGAGGAGCCGCCCAGCAGCTCCAGGACCAGCCAGAGCAGCCGTGGCACAGTTGGTGGTGGCAGAGGTGGGCCTGAGGGCGACACCCGGGACCAGGGGGAAGGTGAGTGTGTTGCTTGGCTAGATGCCGGCTGGGTCATCGCTGTGGGTGCCGGGAGAGGCTGGGGTGCTCGTCACCCTGATTCTGGGGACCTTGTTACACAGGGGCCCCTCCACCACAGGGCCTGGGAGCAGAGAAGGGAGGACAGGGCCCTCCCTGCAAGACGCGGTGGGTGGTGGTCCTTCAATCCCCCTGCAGCTGGTAACTCCTAGGGAGCCTGGCCTGGCCAGCGTCCCTCATGTAAGATCCCATCGGAAAGCATTCAGCCACGTTTCTCTCTTGCTACCCACGGGGTCAGTAGAAGTCACATGACAGTCGGCCACTTATGAGCCATTCTAGGACCAAGCACCCACCCGGCTTAGCAAGAGCTCCTTGTCCCCAGGGATGCCTCTGCAGTAGGTCTGGGAGTGGGGGCCCTTCCTTGTCACCCCAGGAAGGTTACGCAGGCTCTGCTATTCCCTGAGCACCTGCAGCGTCTTTGAGAGTGGATGCAATGGGTAATCGTGGGGACCAGCCTCAGGGCCTGGCCACCCAGGTCCACCTAGAGTCACCCAAGGCTATGCAGGGACACCCAGCATCACCCACGTCCACCCAGAGTCATTCAGGGTCACCTAAGGTCACCCAGAGTCATTCAGGGTCACCCAGTGCTACCCAGGGTCACCTAGAGTCACCCAAGATCACCTAGGGCCAATCAGAGTCATTCAGGGTCACCTAAGGTCACCCAGAATCATTCAGGATCACCCAGTGCTACCCAGGGTCGCCTAGAGTCACCCAAGATCACCTAGGGCCAACCAGAGTCATTCAGGGTTACCCAAGGTCAGCCAAGATCACACAGTGTCAGGTGGTTTTGGTCAACCTGCCGTGTCCACCTTTACATTCTGAGCGATAAAGGACAGATCGGTCTCCAGCTCTGAGGTTTTGCCCAAGTGTGTGGTCTGCAATCTGGAATGAGCAATAATAATGATAAGATGCTGTTTGCCCAGTAAGCACCTGCTTTGATTAGACATCAGAGCACTTGGACAACTACAGCAGCCCAGTGCGGAAGGACAGGGCAGTGTGAGCTGGGAGGGGGGGGCAGGGAGTGGGTGGGGTCCTGGGGGACCATGCAGGGAGAAGGCTGGGATAGGCGGAGACCACCTAAGGGGAGGAGCCCAGGTCGCCCACAGAAACCATCGCTCCTCGAAAGGGCTCCGACACCTCACGTGGAGAAGACACGTGATAGTCTGGGGTTCCAGATGACCTGCAGGGAGGAGGCCAAGGTCACAGCCCACCTCTCTGTGACCCCGAGGCCTGAGAGGAGGGGTGCGGGAACCATAGAGGCACCCAGTCTCATCTCAGAGTTTGGGGCCCTGGGGTGGGCTGCCCTCTGCAGGGAGCAGGCGGGTGTCCCCGGGCCCTGCTCACGTGCCCTCGCCCTCCTCGCAGCCTCTCCCCAGCAGCCCTTGGCCGCGGTGCGGGTCACACTGGTGAGCACGACGGGCCCGAGCGCTGAGGCCCTGCACCAGGTAGGTCCCCACGTGGGCCAGGCGGCCTCTCCCTGTTCTGCATCGCGCCTCGTCAGGTCAGGGGCCCTAGGCCCGCCCGAGGGTCCCCGGGAGACTCGTCGGGCAGTGGGGGACCGGTGAGGCTTTAGGGAGCGAGGCGGGTCGGGAGCTGGGTCCTCTGCGTCTGAGAGCTGAGAGTTCGGCCTGCCGTGCGGTGCGGCCCCCGGCCCCGCCCCCTTCCCAGGCGGTGGGTGGTGTGAACAAGGCCCGCACAGCTCGGGCCCCAGGAGTGCGGGGCTCTGGGGGGCTGCGCCCCGGGGCCCAGGAGCAGGAGGGGGGCCAAAGCCAGTGGCCCTGGGAGGTGAGGCAGAGGAAGCGGGGGCTGGAGGCGCCGGGCCTTGCTTAGGGCGGACCTGGGGGAGCCCCAGTGGGCGGGTGGTGACCCTGGAAAGAGAGTGAATGTTAGGGTGCGATTTGACTCAGAGGGAGGCGGGCGGGCGGGGGCCCGGCAGGAGGTGGGAGTTCGGCGGGGGCGGGGGCGGGAGGGGGAGAGAATGGAGGGGAGGGTGAGGCGGCTGCAAGACGGCCTCCTGGTCTCTCCCTGCAGGTGCCGGAGGCCCGGGCGGCAGCCGACCCCGCGGCCCCGCGCAACCGCAGCGTGGACGACGCGCGCCCCGCCCCGCGTCCCGCCCCGCGCCGCGCCCCGCGCCCCGCCCCGCGCAGCTGCCCCCTCCGCCGCGCGCTGGACCCCGGGCCGAGGAGGTCCGTGAACTCCCGCTCCCTGGACCTGCTCGGAGAAGACCACCACCCTGAGGAGTTTGTGGTGTAGACGCCTCGGAGCTCCGCTTCACCCCCGCAGGGCCCCGTCCGCGCCGCACGGCTCCGCCCACTTGGGACTCTGTCCCTGCAGCGCCGCTCCATCCACGCGGGGCTCCGTCCATCTCTCCATCCACGTCTCGCTGGCCCTCTCTGCCCTGGAGGCTCCCACCTACCACCGCCAGGCTGAACGGGGCCTCTGGCACCGCCCCTTTTACCTGGCGGCTTTGCACCTTCACCTGTCTGAGGGGTGGAGCCAGCTCTGTCAGGCCTGGAGGTGCCGACGAGGTCTCACTTTCCCTGCTGCTCGGACTATGGCCGGTCCGAGCATCTTCCGAGGTCCGCGGCTCCAGTCTCTGCGCAGTGGCGCGTGGGCCGCGCTGCCTCTAACGCTCGAGGGAAGGTGTCTCAGCTCAGGGGTCCCCAACCGCCTGGCCGCGGCCTGTTTGGGGCCGGGCCGCACAGCATGCCCTCCGGAGCTCGCATTACCGCCTGAACCATCATTCCCCCCACCCCCACCCGCCACCCCGCCTGTGGAAAGATTGTCTTCCACCAAACCGGTCCCTCATGCCAAAAAGTTTGGGAACCAATGTCCTAGCTGCTCTCGGACATTGGAGAGACCTCTGGGGTTCCCCTGCCACCAACTCCTCGATAGATGGTGAGACCAAGAACAGCAAGCTTCCCGGGAGTCCTTGAGCTCACGGTCACCGTCGTTGTCACTGCACTGGCCACAGGTTCCCCAGACCACCCTCTCTGCAGCCCCTGCTGTTCACAGCCCTGGGCCCACTGGACAGAGGTGCCTCTGTGAGCCGTGGGCCCAGCTGCGTCACCCCAGACCCTCAGCAGAGCCCACCTTGTCCGCCGTGTGTACACAGAGGCACCGGGCCTGGAACCGCACAGCCACGTGGACACTGGTCCTGTGGAGCTGGTGGCAGGAAGTGGGAGGGGCAGGCTAAGGAGGAAGCCGTGATCTACTCTCACTCACAGAAGGAAGGCTCCAGAAGAAAGCCCGCCAGCGCAGAGCCTGAGTTTTCTCCTTCCCATCACAAGTCAGGCTCTGAAGGTGGTCCTTCCCCACCTCCTGCCCCAGTATCCACCCAGCCCGGAGGGCGTCTGGGCACCAGGGAGCCGTGGCATCTAGTCAGCACTGGTCACCCCCCGCCCACCGGCCATTCATTGCCCCTTCCCCTCCCCGAGTCAGAAGACTGGATGGGAGGTGGGGACAGGGATGGGTCCGGACCGCCAACACCCCTCGTCTGGGGCAGGAGACCCCTTCCGAGCTTCGCCACCTCTCCAGCTGGCGGCTCCACAGGTGGCTGAATGGCTGAGTGGAGTTTCACAGCGATTTCTGGAAAAGCATATTGAGGGACTTTGACCTTCGCTGGGGGCCGTACTGGCCGGTGATTAAGAGGCCAGTGAGCAGGCCGAGTGTCCCACTTGGGGCTGGACCCGCCGGGGTCGGGGCGCCCGGAGGGTGGGCTGTAGTTAACGCTGTGCTTTCCCGTCCAAGTCAGGGCAGCTGCCCCAGGGCTGAGACATGGCCCCCACCGCCTCCAGGGCCCTACGTGCAGGGGGCCTTCTCGAACCGTCCACCTCATGGACAGTGCAGAGTGGCTGCGCTGAGCCCAGACGGCAGAGGGAGCTGGCCTCAGGCTGGCACTCTGTGTCCCCAGAGGGAAAAGCAGGGCTGGTGCCGTGTCTCACCTATCTCCTGACCCCAGCTGGGCCCTGCATTCCTTGCTCTGGAACAGGTGGGACTCCACGGGTAACACCACCCTCCCAGCCTGAGGCTGGTGACAGGCACGTGGCGTGGTATGGCTTAATTCACCTGTGCGTCCCTCTGGCCCTCCCCCCCCTTGCACACCTGCTGCCCTCTGTCTGGATGCACTGACCCGTGTGTCACTGTCAGATAGTCCCAGACGCTGTGCCCGAGACACCATCGTCCCCTCCCTGTTCTGCTCACTCCTTGAGGACCCCACAAGGGCCGTGTTTTGGGGACGGGGTGGAGCCTGAGCCCAGGGGGCGGGGTCTGCAGCCTGGCCTTAACCCGGGCTCTTGGTCCTTACTGTGAAAGGAAATCGCGCTCGTGCTCACACCGCGCATGTGTAATGAAGAGCTGCACACACGTCCGTGTGTCTGCACCTGGGCAGCCTGCGCCGGGGGCGGGGCGCTGGGAGGCTGGGCGGTGCGGCCACACGAGTACTAGATTCTCGCCGTGAGGGTTCCTGGACACCGAGAGCTTCACCTCGTGAAGAACCACGGTGTCCTAGCGCTGCGTGGACGGAGGAGCTTGGAGGGGAGACCAGCCCCCGCCCTTGGAGTTCATATTTGTCTAAGTCGTTTTTTAAAGAAGCATGGTGGGGGCGGCTGAAGGGCGGTGCTGCTGTGGGGCACGGGCCGGCAGGGTGGCCAGGGGTCGGTCGAGGTGGCCTCATCTGCTCAGTCTTTCCCTCATTAAGCAGACGTCACTGAGTCAGGTCACGTGCCAGCACGGGGTGGACGCCAGACGGGGGCAGCACCCCCCAGCACGGAGCGCGGTGAGGGCCAGGGTCGGCCGTGGCAGTGCTGGACCTCCCGGGCCGCCCTTCAGAGTCCCCTGTGCAGGAGGTGCCCACATGCCCAGCTGGGCCTCCCTGAAACAGGGCTCGCGAGGACTCCTAGCCTGTGGCCACAAGAGCAGGCGGCGAGGGAGGTGTGGTCCTGGAGGACGGGGTTGGGCCTCCAGAGCTGTTGCGAGCCTGAGCCCTTGCTTTTCCGTGAGTTTCCGAGGTCACACTGAGTCGGGTCCCCATGGTAAGAACTGAGGCTGCATCTGCCCTGGTCTAGGGTCCTTTAAAGGAACTTTTGGGAGCAAGAGCCCAGCCTAACGGACTGCTTTGCGGTCCCACACACACCCATACGTGTGCACACGCAAGCACACGCGTGCACACGAACGTGGGCAGAAGTGGTGAGTGGGCGCGGAGCGGTGGAGGGAAGCTCTCACCGGGTGCCCACTCGGAGCCCCTCGCGGGGACTCGGAGCTCCGGTGTCTGAGCGCCGGCTCCCGCGCCCGCGCGTCCCGTGGCTGCCACGAGAGGGCGCTGGCGGCGCGCTGTGGCTCCGGGGCGGCAGGGACCTGGGTGCGTCCCGCCCCCGCGCGGCTCAGGGGCGGCTCTGGAAGGCGGGGGCGTGGCCTGGGGTTGCGGGCGGGGCCGCTCAGGCTGCGTGGCTTCCGACCTCGAACGCGGGCTGCGCCTGCGTCTGTCACCCCTGATCCAACCCACCCCGACTTGAGGGTGGCCGGCGCCACGGGTCGAGAGAGGCTGCGCGCAGCCCGTGTCCTTGGCGGAAGAGGCGGCAGGGACCGCTGGCTGACCCCGGAAACCACCCGAGCCCTGTTCCTATTTCTGCGCTCCCTCTGGGCCTTGCGGAGACACGGCAAACGGCCGCGTGTCCGCTCAGCGCCGGGGCTCCGCGGTGGCTGGGCGGCGCCGCGCCCGGGTCTCCAGCCCCGCCCCCTGCGGCCTCCCTCCCTGTCCCGCCGGCCGCGAAGGCCGGCAGAGGGGGCCCGTCCCCAGGAGAGGAAGGAGGCTTCTGTGCAGCAGCGGGAGAACCGCCTCTTCATCTTGCGTGGGTGGGGACCCAAGGCCTTCCGGGCAAGGCAGCTGCTGCAGACGCCCCGGAAAACGGGTGTTAGCCAGCAGGGGCCGCAGTTGTGAGGGGTCACTCAGGACTGACCCACCTTCGCCCCGGGGGTCGTGTGGCCCCCAGGGCTGCGGGGGGCGCCCCGAAACGTCTCCCTCCACACTCGTCAGGGCTGAGAGGCAAGACCCCCAGGTTCCCTCTGGACGCTGGAGGGCGGGCGGGCAGATGGCTCAGGAACGAGTAGGCCGGACATGACCACCGGCTCCCCCGTGAGGCCGGAGGTCACGCCAGCAGGTCCAGTTCCCGAGAACCCCGAGGGCTTGTTCAGGGCCAGCCACCCGCTGCTGGGCCCTGGGAACCTGCATGTGGACCAGCGTGGCCCATCTGCCCCGGGGACTCTGGGGCCAGAGAAGCACCGCAGCCCAACCTGGCGGCAGGTGTTTGGGGGCCTCACCCTCTCGGTCATGGGCCAGGACTCCAGGGTACGTGTCCAGCCGGCCACCTCCGCTCTGTGAAGCCTTCTCTGCCCAACGGCCCTGGCCCCCTCTTGGGAGACAGAATCCGGGTTCAGGGTGTCCTTTCTCCAGGAAAGCCTGATGCCCCAAGAAGGGCTGCATGGGCTTTGAGACTCGGAAGAGAGGACCGCGTCGCTCAGCTGTGTCCGGGGACCCTGGGGGCAGGCCCCGCCCGGGGCTCCTGCGGTGGGGACTCTGCGGCCCAGGCACGGAGGAGACGGGCAGGGCGAGCTGACCGCCAGGCCATGGGCATTGGGCTTTGGGCCCCATCGGCATGTTCACATGGGGACACCGTTTGGAAAAATGTGCAGGACTGGGACTTTTTGACCGTCAGTGGTTAAGCTGGCTGTCCACCCACCGTGCACCCCGTCACCCTCCCCGTGGGCGGAGCCGGCGGGCACTCGGGGCCCAGCCAAGGGGGAAGTGGGGTTTGGTGGGAGATACCCGCAGGGTTCACAGTCACGGACAGCTGGACGGGGACAGCAGTGGCCTGCGGGAGGACCCCTGCGGTCAGAGGTCACGTCTCGTGGGGACCTTGACCCCCCAGTGCCGGAAGCACGCGGCAGCAAAGCTGGCACCGCGGGGGCGGGGGTGGCAGGGAAGCCCACGGCTCACGGACATCCCAGGCCCTCCCGTGGCTGTGAAGGGCACAAGCCGCAGACACCAGCGTCAGGGGAAACTGGGAGAAAGCAGGGTGAACTCCTCGGTCAAGGACGTGGTCGAGGACGCAGCCAGGAGAGGCTGCGGGTGCTGTCGGATGAAGTGGTGGAAGCGCCTCGCGGAATCCTGTGGTTATTAGTGCAATTCGCATGCTTTGAAAAGTTTAACGTTGTGACTTGACGGTGGTGACGTTTTTCTCTAGGTATGTGTCTGCTACCTCCTTTAGAGTGCGTCACCTTATTTTTTTTCCCTTGCGGGAGGGTCCCCGTCACCGTCAGTTTATATAAGATTCAGGCCGCAGGCCCAGCCCACCCAGGCCCGCCAGGGGCTCTGCCCGAGGACCTCTGGTCACAGATGGGAACGTGTCCCTGCGCCCCCTCTGCTCTCTGCTTCCTCCCGGGGGGCGTGGGGCTCCCGTGAATGCAAACCCAGCTTTCCTCCGAGAGCAGATGTAGGAACACGTTAATCGTTAATACGCCTCCGCCACCTGAAAAGGCCACTGCCCCCCGGGGAATCTCGTGGGCATGGCTGGAGGCTTTGAGGGGGAGGGGGCAGCCGGCAGAGGGAGGTGCGGGGTGAGTGTAGCCCAAGGGCTTGGGCCGTCCGCGGCGGGCAGCTCGGCCTGGCGATGGTTAGCAAGTCCGGGAAGCAGGTTCCCCAGAGTGGCAACAAGTCCCCGAAGATGGCCAGCTCCCTCCCTCATCTGTCCTTGTACGAGGCCTGTCCCGGGACAGCAGGGCGGGGGCACCTGGGTCTACCTGAGAGGTTCTGGTCCACACACCTGCCCCTGCTGCTGCTGTGTGGACGGGGGCGCAGACATGGGGGCCACATCTAACCCCCAACTGGTTATGGAGTCTTCGAGGGCGGGGCTTTGCCCCATGTACGGAGCAGCCCGGTGCTCCCACAGGGCGCAGCGTCGTGCAGTGGGCTTCCCAGGGGTGGCCCCGTGACTGAGTGAGCGAGTGGACATGGGCGACACGCCTGGTGCAGGTGCCCAGGGCGCCCAGGGGGCGGTGCCGGCTCCCTCTGGGCCCCACGAGCCCTGCCTCCGGCCCAGCCCGGGCCTCCCCCCGGAGGGAGGGTGTGGGCAGCTGCCCGCGTGCCTGGACCGCGGGACCCCTGGAAGCTGGACAGCGTGCTGGCGCCCCACAGGGACGCCACGGTGAGCCTGAGACCCCACGTCTGCCTCCTCCGCAAATGAAGTGTTTTCTGTTTCTGCCAACAGCGCAGAGTCAGAGAGCTGTCCTGTGCTCTGTCCTGAGGCTGGCCAGCGGCCACTCTGAGGGCTGGGATGCCAGCGGCCACGACGATGTGTTGGCACAGCCCTGGCCGGCCCCCAGGAGCCCTGCCCTTGGCCGGTGGCAGCTCTCCCCCCTCCTCCTCATGCCCCTGTCACTGTCTGTCAGGGTGTGGCCCGCTGTTCCAACCATGAGGCTCGTGGTGGCCCAGGCCTGGGCGACCAGTGACTGTCTCAAGGGACGTCCTCAGCGGGCGTCCAGCGCGGCAGGCAGCGTCTCCCGGGTGCTGTTCTCACCGCAGGAGGACACGGGGCTGTGGGGGGACAGGGGACGTGGAGCAGGGAGAACTGGTCACACGCACGGGAGAGAGGTGGGGCACTGTACCCGCCACAGCCGCTGCCACCTGCTTCTCCCCAAAGAACAGCCAAGCGGGGGCGGTGGGCGCGTGGGCCCAGGGGACGAACAGAGACACGATCGGATGGTCACACGGAGCCTGGCCCAGGGCCCAGTGCCTAGAGCAGCGGCCACTGTCCCTCAGGGCAGAGCCCATCTCACACGGCCGGGCACCATGGGAGCATGGCGGGCGGCTCCTCTGGCCTCGCAGCCCTCAGGGCTGTGACCTGTCCCTGGCTCTCTGGGCACCCGTGTCCCCCAGCTCCCTCTTCTACGCCGAAATAGATGCAGGAGCTGACAGTGGTCCTGCCCAGCTGCTGCGGTCTGCGCCTGTCCTGTGGAGAAACTCGGTTACTGCTGTCCTGCTGTATTGCGGCTTCGAATCCGCCCCAAAGGCCTCGTCCCACTGACGGGGTTCCTAAGCTTGGCAAGCAGGGGAGGGGCAGTTTGAGAGCGGAGCTCGCTGCAGTCGCATCCACCTGCTTTCGGGCCAGCCCTTTAAGCCCTCGGGGGGCGACGGCGCAGTGGCAGTCTCAGGTTGTCACCACGAGGGGGCTGGGCGTCCTAGGATTACGCAGCGCGCAGACGGGTCCTGTTCCGCGAACACATCCCTCACACCCGCAGGATCTGCCGACACGCCGGCGGGCACTCCCAGGTGAGGACCGTGCGTGCGCTGAGCCTGGGCCCCCACCCTGCTCCCCGCCACGTCACGCGGGATCGCCCCTGCTGCTTTAACGCCCCTCTTCGCAGGAACGCGAAAGTCACGTGAGTCAAGGGAAGCGGAAACTGATTTTGTTTGTCACGTTAGGGAGTTTTCACCATTTGAGAAGATTCTGCCTCCACTGGCTACGCTGCTCACGATATCTGAGCTGTGAATACGAAACACTTCTGTGCTCTGCTGCTTCCGCAGCTGCCACGTTCGTGCAGGTGTCACACACAACAGGTCCACTTAGCCCTTCTGTTTACAGTCGTCTGCCATCTCTCTGCTGATCCGTCTATCGTGGATCTAATTGTGTGGTTGATGGTGTGTGATTCCTCCACGCAGCGCCCCTCCCACCCCCAGCGCTGGCCCCTCGGGTCCCCGGGGAGCCGTGTCCCGGCGGCTGGGACTCGGGGAGCAGCCCACAGCTCCTGCATCGTGCGGCTGCCCCCCTCCTGTCGTGGGCACCTAGAAGGCACACTCGGGAGGTGGGTGCCCTGGAGGGGTGCAGAGTGCCCAGCCCGAGACACTGGCGGCCACTGTGGAGCGGAGGCCCTCCTTTGGGCTGGGACCAGCGTGTCCCATCCTTCCTGGAGGTGCTGGCTGTGCCTGGGCGTTGACCCGGACCCACTGCGACCCACTCCCTGAGCTGTGCACAAAATCTCTGCCAGGGTCCTCAGCTCTTCGCTTCGTCTTTGGGTGTTATCGCTTTCATTTCCGCGTGTAGAAAAGATCTAAACCATTCTGATCTAAATCAGAATGCACATCTTCCGCGCGGCTCTGGGATTCTTCTTGCCCGGAGCGTGGCAGCCCTTGCGGGGTCTTCCCACCCGGGCAACCCCCTCTCCCGCTCATCTTCCTCCCTCCCCGACAGGGCCAGGCCAGGGCCAGGCCTCACGGACCAGGCTCCCGGAGGCTGGGGTCACGCCCTCTGTGAGACCGGTGACGAGACCCTGGTCCTCTCTCGGGGACGCCCGCGTGTTCCCTGCTGCGGAGCTACAGTCTCTTCCTGCTGGGAAACGGGTGGCCACACCGCACTAAGCAGCTGATGCCTCCACGCCCACCTGCCCGCCGGGCCCTGCACCGGGCAGCTCCCTCCTGAGCACCGTCCTCTCTGGGCACGTGCCAAACCCTCGGAGCAATGGGGTGATGTGGGGAGAGCCACGTGGACGGTCCACCCTTGTGGACGGCCCTCCGCAGCCTGGCGGGCCTGTAGCAATGCTCAGATGCTCTGAGAAGCAGCGGAAAGTCCGTTACTGCACTGACAGCCCGCTCAGCTGCCGGCGGCGACGGGGCTGCACCTGTGCCAGGAGGGATGTGGGGACAGCCAGGACCACAGCCAGGAACAACGACGGGGTGTGTTTCCCACGTTCGCAGCTGCCGGGCTTCAGGGGGATAAAGCTGCCCCGCTCTCCTCTCCAAGTCTGCAGGGCCCCCCAGTTCTGTCCGCAGGCCCCAGGGTTGAGGGCCGGGGTCCCCCCTCGAGTCTGCATCGTGCTCGGCCCCCTGACATGGGCTCGAACCGGTCCTCGTGAGGGGGAATAAGGACACACAGTCACCTGCTCTTTGCGGGGTGCGTGCACCCGGCACCCCGTTACACCCCATCTGTGCCGAACGAGAGGACAGGTTCCCTGTCCCTCCTGCCGGCAGCCGGCCAGCCCCTGGGACCCACCCGTGGGCCCTGCCCAAGTCCTCTTCCCCAAAGGCGGCTCCTCAGATGCACCTGCCTCCCCCAACCTCCTGCTGTCTCAGTGATCTGTCCAGACGTGGGCCGGCTTTACAGGCTTCAAATTCAGCGTGTTTATTTTCACAGCACATGCATTATAGGCAATGCCAGGAAGCACATTTTAAGGGAGAAAAGCCCGCATCCACCTCTCCTTCACCTGAGTTTTCTGGGGGCTGGACGGCCTCGCTCCGCTTGCAGCGCTCACTTGGGCTCCAAGCCCCAGGCTCTGCAGCGTCTCAGCCACGTGCCTCTGGCCTGGGCCACGCCCACGATCGCCCAGTAACTTTGCATCAGCTCCTTGAAAAAAGAAGTGACGACACACAGTTGGAAAGATTCTAATGCAAAAGTGGCATCTCTAAAGTCCTGCGAAGCCCAGGTCGCGGCCATACCCGCCGTCTCCGTATGCACCGGCTCAGGAGGGGTGAGCCCGGCCCCCAGCAGCGCCAGCCCAGGCGCCCCAGGGGATCCCCGCGGAGTGCCCCTGCGCTTAGGGGGCAGAGGCCCCCGGCTGCACCTGGTGAGGCTGGGGTCCCGCTTTGTGCTTCACAGGGCCCTCGGCCTCCTCCAGGCCCTTGGCAAGGAGCACCGGGGCTTCTCCCCACAGTGGAATCCAGCTCTTGCTTTCCTCAAGGGCCAGCAGTAGGGTGAACAGTTTGGGAGGAAGACCAAAGACAGGGGAAGGGCAGGCGCGGAGGGAACCCGAGGCGGAAACAGCAGCCCGGCCATGGGGACTAGAGTGTGGGCTGCGGGCGCCCGGCCCTGCATCCCCTCCCCCTCAGCCATGCACGTCCTGGGCTGAGCACGGGCCCTGGGAGCAGCCCCCCTCTCATCCTGTGGACAGAGCGAGAGGGAGACCCCGAGACCAGGGACAGAAGGGGCCCTGGAGCATCACCTCAGTCATCCCAGGACGGGCTGCAGCTCCAAACAGAGCAATCTGTTCCCTCGCCTGCGTTTCTACCCCTCCCCTGTGTGTTTCCATCCCCTGCCCCATGTTTATCCCCCATGGCAGGAGCTCCATTAGCCTCCCATGACTGGTGTCTCCCAAGGAAAGACAAGCCACTTAACTGTTGTCAAATTCGGTAGGAGACGCTGGGGGTGCCCACCCTGCCCCTCCCGTCCCGAGCTCCCTGTGGGGTGGGCGGCCTGAGCCAGGCCAGGGCTGCCTTGAGGAAAGTCTGACAGAGAAGCTCAGCTCAGGAACCTGCCTGCCGGGACAGACAGCCTGGTGCAGGACAGAGCCCCATCGAGCTCCCCCCCATCGGCTCAGAGCTTGAGCTGGTGAGGGCCAACGTCGTCAGGTCACCTCGATCCCCAAACCCACAGCCTGATGCTTCAACGGCCCCGAGGGTCGCCCACACTTCTTCTAACTCAGTCGGGTCTCTGGCACCTGCAACCAGGAGTCCAGCCTCCACATGGCCAGCCAGTGCACACAGCCCAGAGCAGGGGCGTCCGTGCAAGTGCAGTGCAGTCCCACAGCTCAGAGACCCCCTGCGTGTGCCACACCCCTAGGAACTTGGAACCCAGCCGGAGGGGCTGGTGGTGCCCACACTCCACAAACCACCCAGGGCCAGACAACACTGAGAAGAGCGACAGTGTTCTCAACAGCACTGCAAATCCTGAGGAAGGGCCGGCAGTGACCCCGAGCGCCGGGAAGCCCCCCAGGAGGTGTGGCCGGGAGGGGCGAGCCCGGGGCGAGGGGCAGCGGGGCAGCAGTTCCCCTCTTTGGGGCACCGATGGGGACGGCAGTGCCGAGCGCGTCCTGGAGCAGGTGCGTGAGCCCACTGTTCCTGTTGGGACGTGGCCTCTGCCTGCCGACAGCACCCCCAGGATGTCTGCGAGGGCTGCCAGGCTCCAGTTCCTGCACAAAGTCTCCCTCAGGGCTGATCCCGTCGCTCCAGACACCCTGGCAAAGTGCAGAGACCTCGCCACACACAGGATTTACATGAATTCAGGGCGACATCAAGATGAATCAGAAAAGCAAAATGGAGGCTTCTCGGGAAGAGCAGGTGGAGGAGACCCTGCGTCCCCTTGGTGTCCCCCTCTGACACCCACGCAGCGCCAGCAGGGGAAGCTTTTAGGGGAACCGGGCTCCTCGCCCCGCAGGTCGCCCGCAGGGAGCAGTGTTTGGATTGACGCACAGGGTCTCGGTGCTGAGACGGCACCAGGAGGATGGGGCTGGAGTTTAGAGGGCATCTGGGAGGGGACAGCGGGCCTGGGACCCCCGTCCGCTCACGGTCAGGACCCCTGGTCCCCAGGCCACCCAGGGGAAGGCTTCCCGCTCTCACCCGCGCTCACTGCCCGCCAGGCCCACGAGCCGCAGCTTGGCGCGCACAAGCTCCCCGTGGCTGGTGGGGCCCAGGGACCCCCGCCCGAGTCCTTGGGTCCTCGGCGACACAGAAGCGGTTCTGCGGGACGTGCTCGGGCTCCTCCTGGTGGCCGGCAACCGGGGTGCGGGGCAGAGGAGCCCGTGGGCAGTGACCGACTTGACCGCGGGTCTGCTGCCAGGGAGTGACCAGTGACAGGAGATGGTCCCCAAGCTCCCCTCAGCCTGCCACCCGCTGAGGCCCCGCCAGCTCCGTCCCAGAGGCCAACACCTCGCACAGAGCAAGACCCTGGTTGGCTTCATCCCTTCCTCTTAAAGGCTGACAGGAAAGGGGCCCAGTGACCCTGAGGGGATCCTCTGGGTAAAATAGGAAAGAACAGGCAGGAGAGAGCATTTTTCACTGTTGAAAGCTGAACTAGTGCCTAAGTAGTTCCAAGAAAATGAGCTAAGGTTCGTTAGAAAGACTTGGTAATGACATTAATTAGAATCCCAGTGGAAAAATCTATTATCTTATAGAAACAAATTCTACAATTTCTGTTTTAATAATACACCACAAAACTTCTGAGAAAGTCTTCTTCATGTTGATGTACATATCAGTTTCATCGTGTGTTATTCCTAAACAGACTTTTTTAAAAGATTTTTTACACAAACCCTAAATAGTGTATCCCTATGTAGAAAGCAAAGAAAACACACTTACGTTTAGAAAGAACATGAAAGCGGCTCTGGGCCCACTGCCTGGGCGCGCCCAGCCTTTTCGTCTGTGGACCAGATGTGTGGGCACCAACAGCCAGGGCTCCCTCAGCAGCACTGTCCGCCCGGCGCTCCCTGGGGGCAAGGTCGGTCCTAGGACTGGTTAGTGCGGGTCCAGCTGGTGGGCAGTTAGTAATCCGGGCATCGCCTTCCCCTCTCTGCCCCCTTGCCTGGGCCATGAGTTTCAAGTGACCTCGAGACAAGATGGGTCAGGAACGTAGCCCACACTGGCCTGAGACTGGGGTGAGGATGCCCTTTCTAGGGTGAACCCCCTGGGCCCGGGGCTTCTTTGTTACCGAGTGTAGGCCCTAGACCAGTAGCTCTCCACGGCGGCTCTGGGCCCGTGAGCTTGGAGAAGTGCACATCCCTCGGCCTCGCCCCAGCCCTGGGGCTGCGATCACGGTGTGGGGTGAGGGGGTGTCTGTGTTTCCACAAACCCCGCAGGTGACCCCGTGTGCGCTCCCCTAGACTTACCGACCAATGATGACCTACAGACCTGGCGACACGTGCATGATTTTCTTACACAACTGGAATTACTTTATATACTGGTGTGTAACTTTCCAAGCCCAAATCACAATTACAGCGTCATTCATGCTGAACGCATCACATTCCAAGGTAAAAATATGCCATTTCCTTCTTATTTAACAAAGCGCCCTCCTTCCTCCCACCCCACACCCCCTTTCTTCTCAGCCTGGGGTCCCTGTGGCTCTTGGGTTTGGGTTCCAGACCCTCCGAATAAGTGGCTGCAGTTCCTCCCCAGGGCTCTGTGCGATGCCCAGAGCCTACAGGTGCGCGGATTCTGTCCTTCGCACGTGGCTTTCTATTACAGGCAACTGACCGGGCGCCGACGGCCGCTCGCCGCTGCTGCGGGGGAAGCAGCTGTGGTAGAGGCACCGCGGTCAGCAGGTGAGATCTGGAGAAGTCGGCAGGCGCTGCGGTGGCCGCCCGCGCGGCTGAGCTGCGGACCCCGCCACGAGCGTCACGAGCCCCACCGCACTGCGGGCGGACCCCGAGGGTGCCCAGAGCACACGAACGTCCCCGAGGGACCGGGGAGGCCGCCTGCACGTCAACCTCTAACTCTCCGCACAGAGACCTCGCATACAAGCTAAGCGTACCCAGCTCAAGAAGGCAGCACATCGTAGACAAAATTAAACATCATAAATCAGATTTTTACTGCTATGAGGCCTGACTGCCTTACTGTGCCTCTAACTGCTTCACCCTGGAATAATCAGCTGTTTTGGAACCAAATGGAGGTTCCCAGCCTTTTCAACATCAAGTGTTCTTTCAGGTACGGCACCTTCAAGAGCCTCAAGACTTTAACATACTTTGTGTATCAAATCAAACTTATGAAAGAAAAATTTAATTTACTTTCTTATTTTAATTCATGAGATTTGACAGCTAAGTAGAACTTTTGATCTGCAGGAGACAATATTTTGATCATGTTATCTATTAATCAAAAACTGACAGTTTTGGATAACTTGTGTAAACTTACTGTGATTTCCTTTAGGCCTTTTCAAGTGGTAGAAATAGCTTGCAGACCCTTCCCTCGATAACTTCGAGACCACAGGACGCGGGCAGCATGACGCTGACCCTTTATCCCTTCTCCTCCCTGTGTGGTCAGTCAGGTGACCCCCCGCTTGGAGCAAAGCTGATTCACGAACATGGGTTTAAGAGTGCAGAGCTCTGGGGCTTCCCTGGTGGTGCAGTGGTTGAGAGTCCGCCTGCCGATGCAGGGGACACGGGTTCATGCCCCGGTCCGGGAAGATCCCACATGCCGCGGAGCGGCTGGGCCCGTGAGCCATGGCCGCTGAGCCTGCGCATCCGGAGCCTGTGCTCCGCAACGGGAGAGGCCACAACAGTGAGAGGCCCGCGTACCGCAAAAAAAAAAAAAGAAAGAAAGAAAGCATAGCAGAGCTCTGAGGAGAAGATCTAATTAAGGTGAGGAGCTGTGCTTCCTTAGTGTATTCGGTAAAATACTGACATGGCAAGTGGTGCCCAAGGATACTGTGCTTAACTGAGTGACCTCGGGCAAGTCCTGTGACTTCTCCACACCTGTTCCCTCAGCTGAGCTGCAGGGATAACACCTGTCCCGTCAGCTCTTAATGAAGGTATTCTAAAGGATTAATTAATTTGTTTTCATTGTGATTTTAAAGATCACTTCTAAAGCAAACTGAAAATTGTGAACCACACACTAAGCAGTGAAACACAATGGACCATCTCTCGGGGACAGCACCGACTTGGACGACGCGGCCGGTTCTCCGTGGGGCCCCTTGCAGGTGCCGTTGTTCCCAGAGCTCGGCACCTGGACTACTCACTCGTAGGTCAGCCCAGAGACCTCCTTCCCCTCCTGGGTTGTCGGCACCTGTGGCTCCGACCCAGACGCCTCTCGACACCTGTCGTTGGCCAGGAGGTCGAAAATGTCATTGTTATAAACTTGCACTATGGAAACTCATGATTCATGATCACAGGGTAGCATCTCACTAATCAAGATGACGGAGGAAGAAGGGAACGTCCTCCTTAAACTGCAGAGAAAAATAACTGTCTTGGGAATGCAGACAGTTCTATCTGCGTTGTATCTAAATCAATGATTCCAGCATCGGTTTCTAATCACATTCTATAAAGATGCTTGAAGAGCCCGCAGCCTTGATTCAGAAGCCACCACACCCGAGGTGAATCCCACCCAGAAGCCCAAAGCAAGCTGCAGAGGCTTTGAGCCCTGGTCCAGCAACTGGGCTTGTTTAGTTTAAAATCTGTCCTGTTTCAGGGGAGATCGAGTCCATGGAACTGAGTCAGTTCCACTGGTATAGCGCCTTCCAACTAAGCCCTGACCATGACCTCTCTAAAACCCACCCAGGCTCTTAAGAAAACAACCACACATCTTATTTTGTTTTAGGTTTTAAAGTACTACCTGCAGATTGCAGATCAGTTTAAAAATAAAGTCACTACACACTTAGAGCAAAACCCCAGAGGCCTACCCCAGGGAGAAGTGACCCTGACCCTGGGTTTCCTCCCCGACGCCCACGTCCCTGCTTTGTCCCTTTGACAGACAACCCAGTCACCAAGGAACAAACAATTTCATCTTGGACACTTGCCCGGCAAAGCCAGTCTGATTCTGACTACTGTGCTTTTCCTTGTCCATTCTGAGCACTGGCCTGGACGGGTCCTACTCAACCATTGCTGGGTTGGGTTTTTCACCAGCATCCACAAGAGATCTATGGATAAAATGAGCCATTAATGTCTTCTAATGATAATTAAGAAAATTAGGGGCTTCCCTGGTGGTGCAGTGGTTAAGAATCCGCCTGCCAATGCAGGGGACACGGGTTCAAGCCCTGGTTCGGGAAGATCCCAGATGCCGCAGAGCAACTAAGCCCGTTCGCCACAACTACTGAGCCTGCGCTCTAGAGCCCGCGAGCCACAACTACTGAGCCTGTGCGCGACAACTACTGAAGACTGCGCGCCTAGAGCCCGTGCTCCACAACAAGAGAAGCTACCACAATGAGAAACCCGTGCACCACAACGAAGAGTAGCCCCTGCTCGCCACAACTAGAGAAAGCCCGCGCACAGCAGTGGAGACCCAGTGCGGTCAAAAATAAATAAGTAAATTGTAAAAAAAAGAAGATCAAAAAGACGACAATGAAAGAAAAATAAGCTAAATTCTCTGATGAAAATAATTGCTAGCAAAGAGCTCAGATTGGGGTTGTTCTCAGCACTGGGGTTTGCTGAGGACACTAAGAATATCTGTCTGAAAAGTGAAAAACCAAGGTGCGCTAAGCTAAAGATTGTACACCCCCTCCGCCACACGTCAGGAAAAACGCACACAGACCCCCTCTTAGCACTCAGCTCCATCCCTCCGAGGGGCCCCAAACCTGAATTACATTTCTTATCTATACAATACCGGGGAGCTAATTGGAAAGATTTTTCTTCCGTTAAATTAAGTACTTGATTTGTTTAATGCGTTGATTCATTCGTCACACAAGTATCACTCAGTTACTGGCTAGATTCTGGGAACAATGGTAAAGCTAGTCTTCATTCTTGGCTTTGAAGAAACGAAGTGTTTAGTAGGCAAACGATTCCTATATAGTGTGATACATTTTATATAAAATACGCAGAAGCTCCCATGAGACGCAGGACAGGGGCTGAGCCCAGAGTCAGAGCGGGGGGAGGTGGCGGGTCCATCACAGCCCCCGCCAACGAGCACCCCCTCCAGGTGTCCTCGGCCACTTTCGTCCTGTTCACCTATTCCCGCCCGGGTCCTCCTGGGTCCTGGTTATTTGTCTGTTTCTGTTCTAGACACCTTGAGGGTTGAATATGATCACGTGTGCCTGCAGTGGTGTCCAGCAGGTAGGAAAGCCTTGTAAATGCCGTGGGTAAGAATGACAGCCGAGGTCACTGGAGAAGAGGCAGGCCAGCAGCTGGGTTCCCGAGGACGCAGGAGAGGGTGTTAGGCAGAAAGAACCCCAACTAGAATTTTGCTTTATTGGAAATGGCAGGGGGATACCTTCCTTTGGTCCCCTTAGCAATTTAAGAGTCACCTTTTTTAAGGTAAACCGTTCATATAAACATCCTCTGATACCGATGCCCGAGGTTATTATGGTTTTGTGCTGCATCTTGAGTTGGGCACAAACTCACCCGCGAAGACGGCTGCACGCGTTCCTTTCTGGATCTTGTCCACTTGTGATTAGAAAACAAAGAGGTAGAAAATTTTCCACGTTTGGACTATCATTCTCATTTTGCAAACGATGACAGTGAGGTAAGCCTCGCCCGTGGCCACCCACTCGGAAGAACAGAGTCACAATCCCGTCTGAAGGCTCCTAGCACTGTAAGACCCCGAACTCTGTGTGAGCACCTGTCACTATACTTTAAGTTATCACTTCATGCCCAAGACTCAAAACATGAATAAACCCGCTGTAGAAACGAGGTGACTTAATAATGTGTCAGTGTGACGTCCCTATTTGGTGAAGCTGTGTGTCCATCTCTAACAGGCTGACTGTCCAAGTGTGGTCCTAATGGATCTCTTTCCGGACGCCTTCAGCAGCCTCTGTCCTGCCCTGAGTCCTTGGCCTCTGTTTGCTGCCCTCGTGGACAAGCTTCAGAACCAAATACACATGACCTGTACGTTATTCGTCTGCAAATCCAGCTTCGTCCGGAACAGACTGTAAGCAGGTGCACAGCTCACACCAGGGATTCAATGAAGCCAAACCCTGCTTTGCCTGCCCCCCGGGGGCCCCAGCACAAGACACGAAGACGGCAGCCGTGTGAGGCTCAGGGGCAGGGTTCTCTGACTCCCCGCTCTTCTGGCCCCGTTTCTGACCTGGGCTCTTCTTTCTATCGCCTCATCTCTCTGTTTCTGGGCCTTGAAAGTGTGCTTAGCGGGGAGGTAAGTTACTGGTCAATGCTTTGATACCTGGCACCAGCCACGCTGCTTCCACCGGGCTGGACGGTTGTGAGCGTTACCAGCACACCTGGTAACCTGGTAACCTGGTAACCTGCCGCCGCTCGGATCAGGCGCTTTAAATGTGGGTAAGATGAGGGCCGGGGAGACGGGCGGAGCGCTTCTCCCCAGGACCCCTCTCCGTGGCGGACACAGCACCCTCCTCTCACCCACTACCTGTCTCTCCCGTGTCCCTCTTCCATGACATCCAGGAAAGCCACCCGCTGCTGCAGCAGTCCCGCCACATCCTCCCATGCTGCTACCCAACTTCCAGCAAGCGTGGCTGTGGCCAGCCGAGGGGTCCCTGGCGAGGGACCGGGTGACACCCTTAGCAAATGCCAGTGGCTCTGCAGAGAAGTTCTGACTCACGCCGACGCTTCTGTGTCTTGAACCTGAAACGGAACCAAACGCTTCACGTGGTGCCGTGTCCCCAGAGGAGGGCTTCGTCCCTAAGTGAGTGACCCCTGTGTCTGGGAGGGCCGCTCTGTTGCCCACAAGCGTCCTGCCCGTGGAACTCAGGTCTGGCCCTCTGCCTTCTCGGGCCGACGAGACAGGCAGGGTCCCCCGGGCTGGCCTCGTCCCAGGCCTTCCCCATGCGTTCTGGTGGCCACGCTGAGCACAGCCCTCGAGGGCCTTGTGGCCTCAGGGACTTTCAGGATGCTTGTTACCGCAGCAGCAGCTCACCAGTGCTGACGGGTTTGATCTCCTAGGAAACAATCTGATTCTGAAAATCACAGGAGACGACTGGAGAACGAGAACTACCAAAAATCGGGGAATATTTCACCGAGGTCTTTTCTCAGAAGGGGTTAGAAGAAGTAAATTAACAAATACCTCTTTCATGTGCACTAATAATGAAAGAATATTGGTTTGAAGAGGAACCAAAATATCAGGCTTTTGTGGGACTTCTTAGGTTTTGGCTCCGATTTGAAGACACAAAAGGACGATGTAAGAAGATATGGAGACAAAAGCCGAATTCCAGGGGTTATAGGAGCACAGAGGGCCAGCGGGCTCCACTGAACACCTGCCGCAGGAGACGCCTTCCCTCCAGGGGCTGACAGGCTCTAGGGACATACGGCGCGCACGTGGGGTGAGCCACAGCTCTTAGGAAACGGTGAGAAAAGTGAAGATGAGCTGGGGCTTCCCTGGCCGCGCAGTGGTTAGGAACCCGCCTGCCAATTCAGGGGACACGGGTTCGAGTCCTGGTCCGGGAAGATCCCACATGCTGCAGAGCAACTAAGCCCGCAAGCCACAACTACTGAGCCTGAGAACCACAATTACTGAGCCCACGTGCCACAACTGCTGAGCCTGCACGCCACAACTACTGAGCCTGAGAGCCACAATTACTGAGCACGCACACTTAGAGCCTGTGCTCCCCAACAAGAGAAGCCTCTGCAATGAGAAGCCTGTGCACCACAACCAAGAGTAGCCCCCGCTCGCCACAACTAGAGGAAACCTGTGCACAGCAACGAAGACCCAACGCAGCAAAAAATAAATTAATTAGTTAATTTTTTTAAAAAAGTGAAGATGAGTATCTCACACCGGGACTCCCCAAGGGCGGGAGGTCAGTGACCAACGGGAGGAGACATTGGCACCACGGCCTCCTGGACCACACGGGGCAACTGTTACTGGTTTTTTCTAGCAGTGACTGTAGTGGGAAAATCGTGACAACAGCAGGGGACGTGCCTCTGTGGCTCCTGGGGCCGTGTTAGTGGCACAGGAGACTCTTCAACGCACGTTCGCTGTCACCCCACAAAGAGGACCAGGTGTGTCTGCTCTGCCCAGGCAGGAAGAAGGGCAAACCCACGGGTTTTCACTCTGTCCCCTCCCTGCTGTCTTGCACCCTCCACCCTCCCTTGACCGGGGAAGCCGTCTAACTAGAGATCTCCTCGAGAAGTGTTGTCTCACTGATAGAATTTCGACATAAATGTGTCATAAGCATTTCTAGCATTTGTGGTAATAACGCCCAGAAGTGAACGCTCGGCAGTTCTGAACGTGTCCTGCTGGAGATGGGACGTGGTCTCTCACACACTGTCACCCTCAGCACCGCATCTGTTGTATCTCTGTTCATCCTCACTGCCCGCCCGGTACCTGAAGTGTCCTCCAGCGGCTCTGGGGATGACGTCCAAGTCGCCGAAGGATTCCGACAGCGGGGTCGGCTCCTCCCTGGAACGCGGGCCCAGCGTGGTGAAGCTCTTCCCACTTCCTGTCTGTCCGTAAGCCGAGATGCAAACATTGTATCTGAAATGCAAGCCAGACTTCAGGACAGAAAGACACACAGTGGGCCTGGTGCCATGACTGGACTCTGAGACGAGTGCCACGTGGATGAACACCTGAACACACTTCCCTGTGAAGCCTCTGTTCCTCCGTTCCCGAGAAACCGGGCCTTCGTTTAAGACAACCGTCTTTCGCATAATCCACCCTTGTGGTTATTTGGTTACACGTTGGATTAAATCATATTCACGTTTACACACGCACAGGCAGCTCAGCGATACCTGTTTCGTATTTATCATGGAAAAGGCAACTCAGGCAAAGACCATTTTAACCACGATGCCAGTTTTTATTTCTGGAATCTGCTTAATTAGATGCCTACTTAGGAAAAAAGAGAGAGAGAGAGACTCCTATCATTTTCAATGGAAGAAATTTTGTCAGATGGACGTTAAAAACCCCAATATTCCAGAGGAGGGGCCGGGTAGGTGTGTGCAGTTGACAACACGCGGTTTCTGTGCTGACCCGACCTCTGGGTTCGCGAGCCTTCCCTGCACCCCATGATGTCAGATGCTGCAGCGCTGTGGTTGGATCCAGCCCTATAATTACAGCTCCCATTTTGTTGGATTTGGCTGTGCTGGACAAACACAAATGCATCTCCTTCGGGACGCTTGATGTCAACTTCTCCGCCAAACCGAGATTCTTCAAAATGCCCTGAAGTGGAAAGTGTTGGCTTCTCGTGTGTCAGTTAAGTCAACAGAGCCGTGCACTTTACTGCTGAAAAGTGACCCTTATTCCTAGGTCATGGCCACTGCCTTGGAAACCAGTAGTAGTTTCCATGGGGAAAGGCTCCTTCCCACAGGGACAAGCCCCTTGATCTACTGTCAACATTGTTAACAGACTTTAGAAAAGCCTGAAATGTACAAAGGATCCCGGAGAGAAGAAGGCTGCTGCCGTCTCAGTCTTATGGCGGCAGGTGATACAACTGAATGATCATCTGGACCCAAGGCATTCGTGTTCCTTTAACAATTATTCCTCAGATGGCGTTTACACCTCCTCCCAGGAGAAGGGCCGTGGAGGCTGGGCTGGGGTCTGCTCTACACGCACATAAAAGGCTCAGATGCTCATGTTCAACTCTCGCGTGTAGCATGAATGAACTCCACTTACATTTACATGTAGCTGTGTTAAGTGACCTCAGAAATATTTTAACTCACCCATCTCAGGACATCAGAAGGGGACACACGTCCTCAAACACCATGTTCTGAAGTTCTGCTCGACCATAAACTCTGAGAGGCAAAGGGAAAATGATGCATTCTTGGGAGAAAAAGAGATATACGTTACTATCCAAATACAGAAACCTGAGAAACAAAATAACCTTATGTGCTTCTCACGTGAACCCCAACACCGTCAAGAGTCATACATTTTGAAACAATGAAAGATGAATTTTATTACTTTTCAAGCTAACAGAGGTTAAGAAAGAATAAAAATTGTTTCCTCTGCTGTAAAAATGTAATAAGCGTAAGCAAAGTTACAAATGCTTGCAAAGCAGAAAGAAAAAGCAAGCAAGAAAAAAAGAAAGGATACCATATAATTACCCCATAGCTAAATGAGTTCCACTTAAGTGGGTCCAACAACAAGGATGTAAAAATCATACTCCGGCAATATTTGATATGTAATACTGAATTTTTATGTTCAAGCTCTTAAAAATATTGTTCTCCTAGGCCCCAGGTTGGTTCGGCCAAGCATTAATACACAAAATGGGACTGGAATGCCGGCTATGACAGGGACAGTCTGTGTGTTTATAAACATGTACAGATAAACCCAAGTAGGAAGTGGCTTCCAGAAACCGTAGCTCACTGCAGCGTGAAGCAAGATGGGAACAACGCCCCAAGGGCAGAGGCAGCGGTGGGCCGCCCATTGCTGACAAAGCCCCGGTGTGTCATGTGCGAATCGAATATACTTAGATTTTAAGCTTAGTTTTCTGAAATACAGGTTTTTACTTAACTGGAACCAAACTTTTCTTTCATTTTCAAAATGTGTCCTAATGCTCAGTTGAGCCAGACCATGTCTAGAAGCAGGACTGATGTTAAACCTGAAGGGCCTTCCTTATAAAATGCTGCTTGTTATACATGATGAGGAGGGCTTTTTTTTTTTTTTTTTTTTTTTTTGCCACACCACACGACATGTGGGATCTTAGTTCCCAACCAGGGATCGAACCCGCGCCCCCTGCAGTGGAAGCGTGAAGTCCTAACCACCAGCCTTCCAGGGAAGTCGCCGAGGAGGACATTTAGAACAAGAGGGACAGGGCTGAACTCTTCAATTAACTTTTCACCGAAAAAGTCCCACCAAAATACAAAAGCAGGAAGAACAGTGAAGGAGTCCAATCTGTGCACCACCAGCTCCTACAATCACCGACTGTCCCCAGCCTCACCTAACAGCCACACCTCAGCCCGGAGCCTCTGAAACTGACCTCAGGTCCAGCTTGTCCGTAAATGTTCTGTATGCATCTCTAAGGGATGATGACTCCTAAAAATCATCGCAGTGTTAACCATTGTCACGCTTTTACAAATTAACAGTAATTCCTTTATATCATCCAAGATGAGGGTAGCGTACACATTTCTCCAGTTCTCTAATAAGTTTATTTTTCCTGTCAGTTTTTTTTAAGTTAATTTATTTTATTTTACTTTATTTACTTTATTTTTGGCTGTGCTGGGTCTTCGTTGCGGTGCGCGGGCTTCTCATTGCGGTGGCTTCTCTTGTTGTGGAGCACGGGCTCTAGGCGCGTGGGCTTCAGTAGTTGTGGCATGCGGGCTCAGTAGTTGTGGCTCACGGGCTTAGTTGCTCCGCGGTATGTGGGATCTTCCCGAACCAGGGCTCGAACCCGTGTCCCCTGCATTGGCAGGCGGATTCTTAACCACTGCGCCACCAGGGAAGCCCTTCCTGTCAGTTTTTAAGAATCATTGCAGCTGGTTGAATGTCTTCATAGATATTCAGGGGTAGCAAACTTTTTCTGAATAGTAACTATTTTAGGCTTTATGAACATCTTACTTAAAGAGACACTGGAGCCTTTCTCACCAACAGGAGGAAAAGGTGGCAAGCCTGCACTGCACAGCTACTCACCATGGTACCAAGTCCTCGTTAGCTAACTTGGGACGTGAGGAGCACAAAGCAGATGGAACCGCTGACTGCTTAGAGGTGATACGGCCCGACATCTGGGCAAGCCAAAGCCAAATGATGAAGAAAATCACCAAATCAACAACAGAATTTAGCAAAGTAGCAGGTTGTACAATTCATGTACAAACCCAATAGCATTCATATATACGAACAAAATGAGCTCCCTGATATAATGGGAGAAAGACTGTATACATGATAGGAAACCAGAAAATAGAAAACCAAGGTGTAGATCTTAATAAGAAATGTCTAAACCCTTTATGAAGAAAACCATAAGCCCCTCCTGAAAGACACATAATTCAACTCAATGAATGAAAAGATACGCAGCGCCATGTCCTTGGATATGAAGTCCCAACATGAAGACGTTCGTTTTTCCAAAGTTAGCTTATAAATTGAGCTGAACGCCCCCCAAATACCACATATACTATCAGGTTTTTTCTGAAGCTAGACAATTTGATTATAAAACTTATTTAGCAAAATCAAAGAGCAGAATAGAGAGGAAAACCCTGGGGGAAGAGCAGTGGGACGTGGAGTTGTGGTGAAGCCCATGCTTCGGGGAGAATGGTCAGGGCATGTGGTGAATAGACCCTGGGGCAGAAGAGAAAATTCAGAAACAGATACAACTGCAAAGAGCAATGTACTCTCTGATAAAGGGGACATCCCAGGTTAGGGGAGAAGACGTGATTTAATGGGTGGTACTGAGATAACTGGATAGACACATGAAAAAATAAAACTGGAACCATTCCTCATACGGTTCATTCCAAATGGGTCATGAGATTTGATTAATGTAAGAAACCCGGCCACTGCAACTACTAAAGCACACGGGTATATTTGTCTATTACCTGGCAGCCTTTGTGACTACAATTACGTTAAAGGGGAATAAGAGACTTTGCATGGCTGAAAGATATCAGAAGCAAAGGAAAAAATACAAGTGACAACTAGGGGAAACAGCTGCAGCTTCAATCACTGACAAAAGGTTGATTTCCCTAAAAATACAGAAGAAAAAATGTAGAGTATAATAGAAAGAGTATCCCTTATATTCCTTAAATTTCTTACATATTCCTTCTATTAGAAACCCTTTCTATGTTTTTATAGGAAAACAGCTAGAGATATGAAGAGCTCACAGAAAAGAAGAAATGCCCCTAACTCAACCACGTGAAAAGACGTGGGGTCTGACTCAAGGGAAGCCATGGAGAGATGTCGTTTCTCGCCACAGCCGGCAGCCACCCCGAGGCCGACAACGGGCCCCCAGGGGAGCGATGGGGAAGTGGGTTCTGACAGGTGAGCTAAGCAGGTAGAGGAAAGGCAGGCCCAGGTGGCCGGGGGAGGCCGGCCCTTTCTCTCCTTCTCTCCCTGGCTGCTCTCGCTCAGCTGACGGTGGAGACCCAGTGGCCAGCGCACCTGCATCTCTGTGCTCAGCCCCGCGTCCTGTGCTCCCCGGCATGGTCCCCACATGCAGCTCTGACCGTGGGGCCTATCTTCGCCTTACCTGTGCCCGTCGT
Source organism: Globicephala melas (assembly GCF_963455315.2). Classification (NCBI taxonomy): domain Eukaryota; kingdom Metazoa; phylum Chordata; class Mammalia; order Artiodactyla; family Delphinidae; genus Globicephala; species Globicephala melas. Next base: position 86,949,066 of record NC_083327.1, on the reverse strand, counting down.
ACCTAATAGGGTGTCTTGCCCATAACCGGGGGTCAGTCAACGCTTGAACTTGAACAACTACACGTAGAAATTACTACAAATATGTTGGTAGATACATCACGGCATAACCACACACAGTAAGAGAACACAGCCGAGAGGCCTCCAGCTGCCTGATACGCAAATTACACTCAAAACAAGAAAAGTGACCTATTTTTCCCATTGCATTCTGGGTCAGTTCCTGTTACTTTTAGTTTGTTTTTTTAAAAACAATACTATTTTATTCTGCTTACGAGACCACTTTCTTCTGACCACGGGGCCATTTGTAGCTTCCCAAGTGGTAAAGCCTGTGCTTTCCCCTGCAGCCACGTTTACTTTTAAAAAGGAGTTAAGTGCTGAAACTGTTGCGATTTTCCTTCAGAACTGAAATAAAATATTGTGACATTTACTAGTTCCATAAAAAGCTGTTAGAAAATAAACAGCGTTGTGGTTTGCTAAGACCCACATGCCCCACCACCTGTACAGTCAGCTGATCCTGCATCCCGAGACCAGAATCAGCCCTGAGTGCAGAGTTAAATCTCAGCTTTTCCTCTCACCTAGTTGTGCAGCACGTTACACACGTTCCTTCCTTTCTCTTCGGGCTCAGCCCAAGCTCCACAGCGAGGACCCTCCCCTTCAACCTGAACCCTGTGTATGGCCACTGAGATGCCAACCAAGGAGGATGTTCCCGTCTCAGCTGACGGAGCTGGTGCCCCCTCCCCGATCCCCAGACGGGGCGGGTGACCACTGGCGACTTCCCCGCCTGCAGTGGCCCCGCCGCCGTCTCCTCCTCTGTTGAGAGCTCGGTCACGGGCAGCTGTGGGAGTGGATGCTGCCACATTTGGACACTGCAGGGTCTCCTGGTGCTAAGTGCTGGTATCCCCAGAGAGGTGATCCTTTGCCGTCTCAGCGTCAGAGGTCAGATGCTCCGGGAGTCATTCCTCGGCCGCACGCGCTTGTTGACTCAGCCTCGACTTCTGAAGCATCTCGATTGGTCCCTCTTCTCCACACCTGCTAAGGGACTAGTTCATCCACCACCCAGGCCGATGCAACGGCCCCTGACCATCCCCAGCTGGTCACTCTGTCCCAAGCCTACAGCCCTTCTAGCATACTCTAGACATTGCTCCCATAGAGGTATTTCCAAAATGTAAATTAAACAAGGAGGGAGTGAATGAAATCACTGGGGCTGGAGAGAGAGGTCTGAGGAGGAACGAGTGATGCAGAGCGTGTCACCGTGGGGCCACTTAGGTCCTGATGGCAAGTGACGCACTGGTTATGTCCCGGGAGGTCCTCTGCTGGCATAATGAACACCCTGAGTCCCTTCAGTAGGGCGGATGGGGGTGGACACCAGTCACGGCGGCCTCAGCAGTGAGGGAGAGGTAAGCTCGGTGATGCGGGCCTCCGACCATGGCAGAGCCGCCGAGATGGCCTCCGCTGATGGACGCAGGGAGGCGTGGGTGCCTGTGTTCTAACCCGCTTACCAGGGGAGTCACTGACTGACTGAGACATTGTCTCTCCATGGAGGCCTCGTCGGACGCCGGAATCTGTTTCAGGAGGTGTAATTCCGATATAACGCCAGCGATGTCCCCTACAGCAAAAGGAGCTCTTACATCCTTTCCGCTCCCAGACTCTGGAGGAAGGTTGGGGAGAGCTCAGACACTCACCAGGACCGAGGCTGTGACGCAGCTGAGAGGCCCGGGCCCAACGGCGGGCGCCTGGCCCTGGAGTCTGTCCGCCAGCCGGGTCCCGCCCGCCCCCCCCACCCCCACCCCCCGGGGCATAATTTCCTTTTTCTGTTGCCTGACTGTGTTGCCGCTCCTTTAACATCAGGCCAAAATGTAACCCTAAGGACAAGCTGCCCGGAACACACACCCCGGAGGGTTTTACTGATGTCCTCAAACGCCTACGTTTTAACCATAAAGAAAAACAAGCGAAAACTGCTAAGGTTTACAGTGTTTCACCCAAAAGCTCCAGGGACACCATATGAGGAACATACAAAGCCATGAAAACAAGCCTGAATCCAGAATCTCCCTACGACCGTTTAGAATGTCATCTCACAGTATGATGACTAGATTTTAAACAGCGTCTGAGATGATTCCAAGAGCAGAGTTTAATTTTCCAAACACAGCTTCAACGTTCTCCCTGCCTGTGCACATCCCACAAACAACCAAGAGTCTTTCCCTTGGCCTTTTAGAGTAACTCCCTTTTATCACAGTCCTCAGGCTTTTGACCGCTGGAGATCCTTCCTTTCCGGATGCACCTGGGCTGTGCAGAGCCGTGGGTCCGGACACCGGGCTTGGTCTCCAGATCTCCCTTACAGCCTCCGCCTCGCGGAACGGCCCAGATGGGGCAACACGACAGGGGTGCCTGGCTCAGAGCCAGTGATCAATGATGGTTATTTCCCTTACGTCGAGCTGCTTTATCGTCTATTTTCTTATTTGTATCCAACTCCCTAGGAAGCTTTCAAAGCATCTGGGGCATAAAATTCTTTGCCATCAACTCAGTCATCAAGTTTTAGAGCTAAAAGTAAACTTTAATCCAAATCCCACATTCTCCAGAAAGAAATCTGAGGCCAAGCGGAGGTAAGTGAACCACATTCAGAAGGAAAGCCCAGGCCTCCGGTTCCCCTACAGGTTCTCCCCAACCCCTGGTGCCTCTCTCAGGCCGTCTCAGCGTTTTCTGAGCCTCGGAAACCGCCCTCACCAAGGTCGGTGGGCCTCAGTCACGCCCTGGTCCACGTGCGGCAGGGAAGGTCAGCCTCCACCTGCCCGGGGGCGGGGCGGAGCGGAGCGCTGTGTGACGTCACAGCAGATATCGGAGTCCTCCGCTGCAGTCAGCACTCAGCACCACCTTTGGGGGTGCACATCCTTCTCCTGAGATGGGCCCTGAGTTTGCAGACCTAGAGCGATGATCCTCTCCTGGAGGGGATGCCGAGTACCAGGGCCCCAAGAAGACGGCCTCCAACGCGTCACCGCGCCTTTGCCGGGCACCTGCACCGGTACGGATACGTCTCCGCAAAGCCAAGTTGAGTATAAAAACTCAGTCCCCCCAGAATACAGCTAAAACCAACCAATGACTTCTTGCGAGCAAATGCAGACAGGTCCATACCGGGTGATGGATTCAGAGAAGTCTGGACGTCATTAAAATAAATACGCAGGCACAGACTTTGAACCACCCTAAATCTCCACGTTAAGAAACAGAGCGACCAGACGGTAAAACCAAAGATCCACGCTATTTACTATAAAAGCGAGTGACCTGCAGACCCCGAGCAGGTGGGGAGGTGGTGGCTGGACGTGAGGTCGCCCACAAGAGCAGCAGGGTTATCCCCGAGACGGCAGTGCCCCTGGGGCGGGACTTGGAGCAGCTCCCGTTGGGCAGAGACGGACGATTCGGGCGCCAGGACTACTGCTGTGGACGAAAACCCACCGATACGCTTCGATCCACAAGATTCCACGATGCTCAGCGAAAACCTTCACTGGTGCCACCGCAGGAAGCCAGGAGCCTCCTCCCTGTTTGGAAGCTGACCCATAACCGAGGAAGATGGCGCGTCGCCCGCCGTCCCTGGGCGACGGTGCTGCTGGAGGACCAGGGCGTGGGGAGAGCAGCTCTTTCAGAGGTTCCAGGAAGAGGTTCCAGCACCACATCAGCACGTTTTGCCTCCTCGCTGTTGATGCCACCACCAGAGCCACCGCCTTCCCCCTCGGGATTGAACCCGGTCTGGCCAAGCCTCGGGGTCAACCTGCCACTCTGCAATGCACAGAGGACAGAGGAACACGCTGGGCGGCGGCAAGGACACGTCGTCAGCATCACGCGGACGGTGCGAAACTCCCAGGTCCTGGGCCCCGACTGCTCCACAGACAAAACATAGGGAAGAGAGGAGAGGCGCGAACCAAAGGCCAAGAAGACTTAAGGACTCAACCTGAAAGCGGGCGGGACTGAACCACGGTGTTTGGGGACGTGCCCTCGGGCAGCAGACCACAAGGATCTGAAACCGGGCGCGTCTGACCAGGTCCACGCAGTCTCCATCCCGTTCCCCAGCAGCCAGGCCGGGTCACACACGTCCTCCTGGCCGGAACTGGCTCATGCGGCGTCCAATGCCCATGTGGGCCTTCCCACCACAAGCACAAGGCAGCGGACAGGTGCTTCCACGCTGCAGGACAGCGGCAGGAGCGGGACCCCTCCCGGGGTGGCCATGAGAACAGACACCGAACCGAAGCAATTTGCATAGGACCTGTGACCACAGAGCGAAGGGCGCAGAGCGGGGTGGGGGGGGCCAGCTGGGTTGTCCGTCTTGGTCTGTAGGCACTTTTCCACATGTCCCGTGAGTGTGGAACCTTCCGGAAGCCTGCTCCTAGTCTGTGCTCTGAATCCCAGTGGGTGATCCATCTGTCGATCTATCGGCTGCTCTGCGTGTCCGCTGTCGCCCTGTGCACCTCAGCTCCGAACGACGGGCAACCTGCCGCTGGAGTTGGTTACGTCTTTCTTCCTCTCGCTTGTGAATTTCTGCCTAACGGGCAAATCCACTTCACTAGTTGGTTCTCGTCTTTGGGAACACGATGTCTGTCACCTCACAGCTGCTACGTGTAGGACAGGCGGCTGGGGCTCTGCCCGGAGCACCCCTTTCACTCATGGCTGGTTCCGCACTTGCATCCCCGTGGGCCTCAGGGCCAGGAAAGTGACACCCACTCCCTACTTACCCACATCCACCTCTGCTCACAGCTGCCTGGCTTCAGTGGTAAGGCAAATACCACACGTACGGTACCTCTCACCAAGTGCCAAAGGGTGCCAGTACATTTCTTATGATGACCTCAGAATAAAGAGGCTTGGTGTCGCGCTGATGCCACCAGGAGGGTTAGTTCCAAGCACATCGCTCACGACACTCATGTACGGCACACGACAAGCTTCTTTTTAAATTAACTTACGTAGCAATAGTAAGTAATACTGTTTTACTGCTAAACTAATGAGAGAACACAAGGGATGATGTCCATTTCCTACTGGAGTTCTTTTTAAGCAGCTGGAAGAATAGATTTATTAATATTTTTGTGTGTTACTAACACATGTTATTATGTAGCTCCTGGTTCCTTCTGCTTTCACAGTGTGGTGGTGACCGAGAGGGGACCCTGCGCAAGGGTTCCTGCGCGTCCAGATGTCCTCCCATACCCTCTGAGATCAGGAACATGGTCGGGGGAAGGTCCGCTCTCACAGCTCCACGTGCGTGTGTGTGTGCGTGGATCACGGTAACGAGGGCTGAGCGGCGTTCCATTGTGCATGTAGACAGATGCCACGTCTGCTTTATCCGTTCCCCTGCTGATGGACACTCAGGCCGCTTCCACGTCTTGACTATTGTAAATGATGCCGCTATGAACATTGGGGTGCAGGTATGTTTTCAAACGAGGCTTTTGTTTTCTCCACACCCAGGAGTGGAATTGCTGGATCATACAGTATCTAATATAATATTGTAAGTCAACTATACTTCGATTTTTTAGAAAGGTAAGAAGGGAACATGATTCTCAAAAATAGATGCTGGTAGATTTCCACAGTGGCTGAGAGGGGACAAGACACCACCGGGCTGGCCCAGGGACCGTGGTGCCCACGTGGTCGGGCCATCCCCTAAGGCTGAGCAGGGCCTCCTAGAAGCTTCCCGACTGCAGCTGCGTGCAGGCTCCCCTGTTCTTCAAGCTCCCCGGGTAAGGAACCGCCACAGATTGCTTCAGAACTGGCACAAAACCTCTTCGCTAATTCCAATTCTGCTACCAACTAGTTATGTGACCTTGAGCAAGTCGCTCATCTTTTTAAAGTCTCCTTGTCTGCCGTCGGTCAAACGCGCTGGTGTGGAGGCTAGTCCTAGAGGGGCCTTACAATTATATGATTCGTCGAGTCTGCGGATCTAAAATTTGGGTTAAATTCTTTCATAAAACAAGAAAATATTAGGAACTTTCGCTACAGTAAAGGAAAACACATGATGAAAGAGAAGATCATTTCCCGAAACAAACCGGTATAAAACAAGCCCACGCCACGTGTACACAGAGCACCGCGCAGAAGACTCGGCAGAAATTTCTGGAAGAATAGCAGCATCCTTCCCTGAACACAGGTGATGAGGGACAGATCCTCTCCGTCAACCTGATTTAAAGATGTAAAACAACCCATCAGTAGGAGAAGAAAATGTAAATACAGAGAATCAGTTTGAAGTAAACTGATGGAAACTGAAACAACTTCTTCCTTAAATCCTTGTAATACCTTAAAAAAAAATCCAAGTCTTTCTCTGCCCACAGTCTGTAAAAGCCATACTTTGTTTTATAACAATTTTCAATTCCTCAAAATGGTTCATATTTGAGAAACCAAATCCTGATTCTAGCAAAGCCCCTTCTAGACGTAGAGCTTTACAGTAGGAAAGAGCAAAGCTTCAACTGTCCTGGAGAAGTGACGTGACAAGAGTTACATATTCGGCCCGTGACTCGGGTCTCGTTTCCATGGAGATCTCTCTGTCACGGTGCGGATGAGACACGCCAGGGCCCTGGGACGAGCCGTGGTATACTCGTTTGGTATGATTTCAAATCCACTTGCTGATGGCAAAAATGAAACTGTTTTCAAGAGTGAAGTTGTTTTGATCCCAGAATGAAGTTGCTTCTAGAAGTGAGGTGTTTTGCCATAAGGATGAGGTGAGCTGTGTCAGGATGCTGTCCTATCATCTTGTCACTCATCCAGCAGCCGAGGGGCCCCTGCGGGGGATTCTTCTCCATAAGAAGAGAGGAGGCAGCATCGTTGAGGAGGGGACACTTGGGACCATCCGAGTGTGTCCCTTCTGGGCAGGCGGCCTTTCGCTGACCCAGCCCCGGAAGACCTCGGGGCACTAGCTCCCGCCGAGGTGAAGGCTGGGTCCAGCCACATGCTCCAGCCACGGGGACTCTGGGTTTGCGTCGGCGCCTGGATCGGCGTGTGGTTGGTGAGGTCGCCCCTCCCCAGAGCCAGCTTCTAGAAAGGCTCACTTCAATCTGCACTTTCTTTCATCCCCCTTACCTGGAACAACGTGTGATCAATCTGTCATTTGTTTGTAGGGTGTTACTCCCTTACTGGCTTTTTAAGAGACATTATCCTGTGTGCTATGGGCTTATGAAATTATTTTCATTCCCACAGTGAACCTGGGTTAAGTAAATTATTGGCAAAGACAATCTCAGTCTCTGAGGATCATCTGCCCAGAAACAGACCAAGCTAGAAATGTGCGTTTCATCCTTTTAGTCACTCACGTGGCGAGTATGTTTGGAGAGGCGTCTGTGCCACACCCTTCGTGGAGTTTTCAGGTGAACAGAAGAGACGTCAGCCTGCCTGGACCAGCCTCAAGATCTGGAGACACAGACAAATTTAACAAAAGAATCATACGAAATACTATGAAGAACCTCGAAGAAAAATACAGATACAGTGAGACTGCATGAGAGAGTGTCCTCGTTAGACCGGACACCAGGAGAGGTCTTCCTGAGCCCGTGATGCTTACTGTGAGGGTGGGCAGGTGAGCCAGGTGGGCGGGGGGAGCATCGGGACAGAGAAGGGCGTGTGCTGAGGCTCTGAGGCAGCACAGGGCTTGTGGCGTTCAAGGCCATCGGAGGGACAATCGAGAATTCGTTCTAGAAAGTTTATGTCTGAGACCCGAATGAGCCATCCCAAAGGCTCTCACACAAGCCAGGAATCTGTTCTTCCACAGCGGATTATCAAACAGGCAGGTGCAAACTAAATGAGAAGCGCAGATGGGTAACACTGACGACAGTCCCTGAGAACTAGGGCAGGACCCGGACTCCCAGCTGAGACTGATTTTACTCATAGGCTGAATCCAAAACGCTTCAGTGTGGAATTCGATTGCTCATCGAGATGAAGTGCTGTGCTACACGCCCAGTACAAACGCAAGCTCTCTTTAGACTTTTGGAAATAAAAACAACATGGGAGCCAAGAGCTACAGTGTCACAAAACAGTTCACTTGCATTCTCAGCAGATTTAATGACATGAAGTCTTTTAACAAACAAGTTAATTAAAGTTAAAAAAAAAACTTGGATTCTGCTGATTTTCTACAACATAATCCAAAATGCCCCAATCAAAAGAAATTTTCTGATCATGATGGGTAAAGTATTTTTTTAAACCCTCAAACTTCTGAATTTGAAGATTCCGTGGAAATTGTACAGGGACGGGAGGGCCCGTCAGGATAATGAAGATGTAACCAAGCACAGCAACAGGGATGAGCCTCCACCGCGTGCTGGGGGCAGATAGGGGAGGGGGGAGGGGCGAGGGGAAGGGAAGGGGGAGGGGTGGGAAGGGAAGGGGGAGGGGTGGGAAGGGAGGGGGGAGGGGTGGGGACGGGGGAGGGGTGGGGCCGATACCCTCCCACTGAAAGCTCCTCGCGTTGACCAGGATGCCCTCAGAGCTCGGAACATGTAGAAAAGGCAGTAACTTAACCACAGATACTCAGTGCCTTCACCTACGGGGGAGGTGGTAAGACGGTCCCCAGGACCCGCTCTAACCCAGACTGCTAATCATGAGGATAAATTGGTTCCCTTCTGCTCACCGCAATAATCCTGGTACTGAAGGAGACATACGGGCGTAAAATGATGGAAGAAAACGTACTTAAAACAAGGAATTTTTAAAGCGCTCGTTTTATAAGGAAGTTTACAATCAGCTACAACAATTTTCGCGGCTTCCTTGTAAAAAATGAAGCCGTCAGTCCATCAACTGAAACCACTTTAAAAAGAGTTGCTGAAGTTAACGATGTGTCACCATAGTAACTGACTCAGAGGACAGGCCTTGGGGACAAGGGCAGGGATTTAGAGGAATCAATACACGACAAAAACACCTTCAAAACGGTCGCTGTCCTCTAGGGGGCCTGGGACTTCCACACTCAACGAAAATGATCAATAGTAACTAAAACGTTAGCATTTTGTATGCTTTCCAAATTATTTTGTGACCGTCATAATAAAGCTAGAATTAAGTCCAAGCCCAACATCTTTTAAAACTTTTATTGATGGAGATTTTCAAATAGATACAAAAATGGATGAAGCAGGATAATGAACCCTCAGCCAGCGTCTTTAACTTGTGGCCAATCTTGTTTTACACATATTCCCACTCAACCCACCTCCCTGTTGTCTAGCGTATTTTTAATTAAATGTCAGACAGCATATCATTTAATTTCAGTCTGTATATCTAACGGATAGGACCTTTTTTAAAAATATAACCGCCAGGCCATTAATCTTACCGTATAAAGTTAAAACCATCCAATACATGTGAATTCTTCCTTGGTTGTCTCCAAAATGTCTTGGTAGTGGCTCCTTCAAACCAGGTTCAAAGGAGGCCCCACCACGGTGGTCCTGGGCCTCGTAAGCCCCTGTCCTGCAGCACCCTCATGCCTTCACTCCCACCTTCTGACGTTATTCACCCATTAGAGGAAGCAGGTCATTCGTCCTGCGAAACGTCCCCATTCTGACTTGGCGGATCGTGGATGGACGCTGAGATTGACCGAGAGCAGCAGCCTCGGTTACGGAGGCCGTGGGTGGCCTACGGCCGCCACCTCCAGCCCCTAATGACCGCGAGGTTTGCTTCCAGAGAAACCAGAGTGCTTATGGGGTCCAGAGGCCCCCCCGCACCGTAAAGATCCCGTCAGCCCCAGTGGTCTAACACCTGTTGATGACCGTTACCTAGAGTCATTAGGGGTTTCAGATCGTGATTTTCTAATTTTATCATCTACTCTGAGTTTATTCACCAGACTCTCCTAATAAAGAAGAATTTCCCCTCATCAATGCAGAAGAGGCATCACAATGTTTATTTCTTTATCATTTTTTAGAATAAAGGCCTGATGCTCTAGCCCTCTCCCAAGGTGATCCATGAGATTTTAAAATAATAATAACTATGAACTGAAGGCTTTCACAGGAGTGTGTATTTCCGTCTGCTTCAGGCACTGCCTAAGCGCCATTATTCTATCCGACGTCTGGCGGCACCCCGCTAAGTTGATTCTGCATCCTCTGACACGACCCCACTGTCCTGACACTTCACTTCCTGTCCAGCACAGCCCTTCTGGCACCCGAGGACCCATGCTCCCTCAAGGAGTCCCACTGCCCTGTACCTAGAGACCACAGTCTGGGTCCCCGCTGCCACTCCTAGGCCTTTTCTAGAGACAAAGATAAGAAACAGGTGGGTTTTAAAGGAAAAACACAATCATGAGTTCATAGTAGAAATGCCTGTTTCAAATTTAAAACTACTAAGGTCATACTTAACTTTATTAGTTTGATACTTGTGTTTCTTTTCTTATGCTACAAATTTTAGGACTCACTCACACGTGCACTGATTGATTTGGGGGCTGGAAAATTAATGAAAGCGAAGTGACTTTCCTCACGCTGAGCTACAAGTGAGAAACCTTATGTGTTCACGTGGGGAAGTGCACCCGATGCCGCATTAATTTCCCGTCTGATAGAAATCAAGAAACAGAAGCAGTCTTCATTAACTAAGAAAGCATGAATAAAGGAGGAAATTCTTTTACATTCTTTCAGCCTCTGAATCCCTCTCAATGGTGGGGATATTTGAACCATCCAATAGGAAGCTTCCAAACACAATGTGTTAGGAAACTTCACTCACGCCATCCACTGCATAGATGCTCCTCCAGACACAGAGCTGAGGGGGTGAGACAACATTTAAAATACACATGACGATGGAATTCTTTCTGAAGTCCCTCTGCTTCTCCAGCACTGGGGTTTATTTCCTGCTCCCTCCCTTCTGTTCCCTGACACCTTCTCGCACCCAGGTATCCATTTTTCTATCCTTTTCCTACCTTCATCTCTCCTCCCTCCTTTTTACCTTCCCTCGGCATTTTTTCTCTCTACCTCTGCTTTGTTTCGTATTTTTGTATTCCCTAGTTGTGTTGTGTGATACATGCGTCTATATGTAAATACCTCCCAGACGTACAGCCTGAGGTTAGAAGCTTGGGGGCGACGGAGACAGAAGGAAAATCATACCAAGGTCTACGCCTTCAGGAGCTCAGGTATTTGAAGGCAATCATGAATCCGGAAAGAGGCAACATGTTTCAAAACTAAAATTAGGGACTTCCCTGGCGGTCCAGTGATGAAGATGCTGCGCTTCCACTGCAGGGGGCAAGGGTTCGATCCCTGGCTGGGGAACTAAGATCCTGCATGCCGCACAGTGCGGCCAAAAAAAAAAAAAAAAAACCACTAAAATTAAATGAATGTAAATAATATAGGAGCACAAAAGATAGTTCACAAAGCCTCTGTGAATCTGTGTGAAGTTGATCAGCCCAGGGCAGCGCCGTCCGACAGAGCTTTCTTGTGATGATGGAAACGTACCACGTGAACTGTCCAGCAGCGCACCTGAGGTGTGGCCAGTGCAACTGAGAAACTACACATCTAATTTTATTTAACTTTTATTCATTTAAAGTCACAAAACTACATGTGGCAGGAAGCTACCTTATCAGGCAGCACAGAAGTAGATTAACAATGTGACAAGGCACTCTGTGAACACCGCTCCCAAAGCACTTTCGCGGACACATCACATTTTAGGACCACTGACCGCGGGACTGCACAGCTGTGCTAGGCGTGTCCTATTGTCAGGACCAGTCAACGAGGATGCTAAGGACTAAGGTGGCAAAATATAAGTCCTGAAGGAGGGGCTTCCCGGGTGGCGCAGTGGTTGGGAGTCCGCCTGCCGATGCAGGGGACGTGGGTTCGTGCCCCGGTCCTGGAAGATCCCACATGCCGCGGAGCGGCTGGGCCTGTGAGCCATGGCCGCTGAGCCTGCGCGTCCGGAGCCTATGCTCCGCAACGGGAGAGGCCACAGCAGTGAGAGGCCCGCGTACCGCAAAAAAAAAAAAAAAAAAAAAAAGTTCATCCTTAAATTTGTTCGTGTGGCACACTCGGTTGGGTGTATCAAGACGATACCTTTTAACAGCATCCTGGGCTAAATCTCTCAGGCATTTCAGAAGGCTTCTGAGATGTGGTACCTTTGCTCATTATCCGGACCCTCCAAGGGGCTCGTCTCAGCGCTGAGACGTTGCAGAGACGGAAACAAAGAATCAGAACCGGGCTGAACCTCCATCCAGCACAGAGATGAAGCCGCACCTTCCTGCATTCTGGGGACTAAGAAAGCTGAGGCTTATGCTATCTTAGGAATGAATTCATGGCAAGATCGTGTTGAGTTAGCCACACAGATGTGGCTCTGTTTCCACCAGGCAGTGCCTGGGTCGCTCTGACGACGAGGAAGTTACTGCCCCCGGGCGAGCTGTGATTCACTGCCCCACAGTTCTTCCCGGGACTGCGCTGACATCTTTCACCCGTTGCCCTCCGACAACTGCAGGAGCCTCTACCTCTTCCACAGGCCAGCTTGTCGGAAACTGCTCAGCGACCTCCAGACACCACACTCTCCGCTCACCCCACCGGCCCTCACTGCTCTGGGCCGCGTCCACCATCGTCCTGAAACGGCTAAAATCAACCCAGCCTGTTTGTATCTTTCCTGAAGCATCATGTCCGGGATGAGAAGCACGTCTCTAGCTGCGGGTAACGGCGAGGAGAGGAAGGAGGCTTCCCCCCTCTCTGGCACTCATACATCCTTCTGTACACGCAGCTGGGCAAGCCACGAGCTCGCTCGGCAGCCACGGACGTGAAGGACCAGTGCTTGCAGGGTCGCCACAGACACCCTACGCCCCTGGTGCCCAGGGAGCTCTGGACCCACTCAAGGGAGCCGTCAGCTCCTGCCCCGTCCCTCAGGCTATGGAGACGTTCCCGGGAAAGCAGGAGAAATAGTAGCAGGAAGGCAAACCTGCCAGAAGCCTCCACTACCCCAAGCCGGAATCCGGAGTGTGCGGAGGGACGCCTGCGGGGACTCACAGGACAGCAGAGACTTAGGGAAAGGAGGGGGAGGGACAAGGCAAGGGAAGCTGGGAGAAAGTGGATGGACGGGTGACGTCCGGTGACCTGGGAGGTTATTACACCTGTGGAGTGACGGGTGCCACCTCCCAGGAGGGGACGGCCGCCCTCACGCCATCTGTCCCTGGGCAGCCAGAAGCCGGTGGGAGAAGCCTGGAAGGCGAGGGACAGCGACCCCAGAGGGAGCTTGTCATCTGGGCTTTTGCCGCAGTTGGCGAGAGGGTCCACTGGCGACAACAGCGCAGATGGTGGTGACGACGTCAGTCCCAACATGTTCATTTCTACTTAAAAACTGACTGCAGCTGCAGTGCCACCGTTGCTGGTGGGACCGCATTCTCTCTCTTGCACCTGTGCACTTGGCATTTTGGGGACAAGTCAGTAGAGGCTGCCGCTCTAACCTGTTGAGCTATTTTGATATTCAACATATTTGCTATCTATTCCTTTCAAACTTGTATCTTCAAACATAATCAACCTGCCTTTTTATTTCCATCAAGTCACATGTAATTAGGACCCAAAGAGTCAGGGGCAGAGCCCAGAGGACGTCCCTAGGAGCCTCACCCTGTTGTCACCTGTGCCTGGATCGCTGGCCGGGTGGACGGGGGCTCCTTGCGGGAAGGGATTGTGTTCCCCACGTGTCGCCCACCAGCAGAGCATCGTGCGGCCACGTCGGCTCCCGCTGCCACTGCTTGGTCACGCCGTGCGGGAGCACTCCAGACGCCCCGCCTGTGCCCGCCGCGCTGCCGCAGGGGCAGGGCCACCCCGAGTTACAGCAGCTCCCAGATGGGTCCCCAGCCCCCTTCCACCACTCCCCGCACCCAGTGCGCCGGGGGCCAGGCCCTCGGCACCCAGGCCACTTGAAATGCAACGTGTCAGCCTCGTAGCAGGACATGCGTCTCCGGACGGTGGCCCGTGGACGCTCCCCCCATCCTCACAACCCGCCCCATGGTGTGGACGGGGGACCATGCACGCGGAGGATTCCTGGGGCGCCACCGGGTGGGGGGCGGTTACACCTGCGGGCGTGAGGTCCGGGAGTTTCAGGTCACGATGCATCCTGGGGGAGCGGCGCGGGGCTCTCAGAGCGAAGGCAGAGCGGAGTCCACGGAGCCAGAGCCCTCACACGTAGGGGACCCTTGCGCACGGGGCCCGGACCAGCCGCAGCTCAAGGTCATGAAGGCCTTCCTGACATCACCCAGAGAAAACGAGCATCGCTCTCGGTGGGGCGCAGGGAGACCCAAGCCGGGGAGGCCGGGACTCAGTCCCGCCTGTGAGCTGGGCCGGCGCTCGGGGCTGAAGGAGCTGGGTGCCCGCGCTCCAGGCTGGCTGGCGGCCCTGCGGGGCCCCTGCCTCTGCGTGAAGCACACTGCCTTTGGTCGGGGTCCCCGTCGTACATAGCTAGCAGCGCCTTGTGGGGGAGCCGTGCTGCCGGACACTCTCAGAAAGACGGTTCCGACGCTCAGCCCGGTAACTCCTGAAAAGCCCCGAGAAGAGGAATGAAGCTCCTGTATGCCTTGTTTCAGCTTCTACAAAACAAGAACGTGCACGACTGGGGCGTCCCTGGTGGCGCAGTGGTTGAGAGTCCGCCTGCCAATGCAGGGGACACGGGTTCGTGGCCCGGTCCGGGAAGATCCCACATGCCGCAGAGCGGCTGGGCCCGTGAGCCATGGCCGCTGAGCCTGCGCGTCCGCAGCCTGTGCTCCGCAACGGGAGAGGCCACAGCAGTGAGAGGCCCGAGTACCGCAAAAAAAAAAAAAAAAGAACGTGCACGACTAATACAATGCCTATGATTACTAATCATCACAGCATAACCACAAAGCTTCTGTAAGATAAGGACACAGCCTTAACACAATCAGACATGAATTTATCATGAACTAACTCTATGCAAAGTTGACGTCCTCAATCACAGACACACACGCCGTTGCCAGCCAAGGGTTTCAGTGACGTACGTGCCTGGGCTCACTTCAGACCCTCTGAGCCACGAGATCCGGGCTTTGCGCTTTACAGAGCAGCACATGTGACTTTACATACTTACACAGTTGGCGTATTTAAGAATATCAAGTCTGTCACCCGTGTCCGTAGGAAGCACAGCTCATCCCATGGTGAAGAGCTCGCCTAGGACGTTTTTCCACCTGCTGTTTACTTCCTGTGATGCCCGCCCTCCGCTCCTGGGAACAAAGCTCTAATCTACTATGCAGACCAGCCCCTGGAAGCCAACTGATCACAAGCCATGGGGAGAACAATGCACGCCCGGGACATAAACGTGCGCAACGGCATTCCAGGCTCATAAACATGCCGTTCCCAGAGACCTTTGGGAACAACGCGACAATGCAACACAATAGCACCCTACGCGGAAGGTACGCTTTCTTCTTCCTGAAATTACTTGAAGGAACTTTGGCTTGAGGACAGGTCCATGGGATGACAGAACGGAGATGCTACTGTTTAATATCAAACACTCAACTCGTGGAACCTTAACTGAACTGAAACCGCTGTTCTTTGTCTCTTTTGTTAAGTCTTTTCTGGCTATGAAATGGAGATCACTTTAGTATGTTTGGGAAACGTTTTCGTAAAACATCAAAATTAAACTGAATTAAAGTATTTTTACTATACGGAATGCAGGTGAAGTTATATCCTTTATTCAGAGATGGATTCATTTTACCGGGTGGAAGAGAATGGAGAATTCGTTCTGTATAACCCGTTCTAAATACAGTGAAGCAGTTCGTGCGGGGCAGGGCTGGGAACCGGAACGAGTCACCCCAAGGGCACATTAATCCTGTTTACAGACGGTGTTTCCATTGTTGTAATAATTATCTTTTTTTTTTTTGTGCTTCTAATCTTTACCCTGGTCACATTGTTTGTAACAAAAGGTGAAAAATGCTCTAAACGCATCCACCTTGGAGACCTTCCAGCGGATCCGTGGCTCCTTTTCCAGCTTCTTCCAGAAGCCACGGTCTTTAAGAGGAGCTGCTTTCTTTGACGACCCGCTGTATTAATGCCACTGGATCGACACAGACAAACCAGTTTTCTACCATTTGACGCAGAAATGAAAACGAGAGCAACCGCGATGTGTGAAGCTCAAGGACCAGGTAAACGCAGCGATCCGTCTCACGGCCAAATGCATTTTCCTTTTCTATTTTTGCTCAGGACCCCAATCGTGTTTTGAGGCTTAGTCTTCTATGTAGTTTCAGAAAGAACTCCCAAAGTGAACTCCAGCTACAATCGATTATAAAAATGGTAACAATTTTATAATGTAATCAACAAGGCCAGATCAGTCCCTTGGAATGGAAAATCTATATCTAATACGCGGAGGGGCTTTACCTCCTAAAATTAAGGCTTCTTTTAATTCCATAAGAGTAGATCTACTGGGATAAACCATAATGGAAAAGAATATTTTTAAAAGAAGAATGTATATATATATATATATATATATATGTATAACTGAATCACTTTGCTGTGCAGCAGAAACTAACACAAAATTGTAAATCAACTAGACTTCAATAAAAATAAATAAACACAGAGTAGATGTATTCTGACAGGCATGACTTACACAATTCACCAGAAAAGAATCACTCTCACTACTGAACAGCAACATTCATGGTGGAAATGAAGACTGACTTCCAGAGAAATTCTTCCTACCTGGGCAGCGCAGCAGAGCTGGGCCAAGGTCGAGGGCGTGCGTCTCCGCCCATGAGGCTGCTCCCTGTGAAGAATGGTGCCGAGCCAGCGGACGACTTCTAGCCCAGGTCCATGTTCACAAAGATCACTCCAGGTGTCTTGTGGGGAGGACAGGAGGGAAGGGGCAGACCGCTCAGACTACGGACAGAGGTCCGTCCTTGGTGGCCTGGACGTCAGACTATCACAGTGGGGACAGATCGATGGATCAAACCCTCGGGACGGGACAGGAATGAGGCTCTGGCCTGAGCCGCTGGTGGGGAGATGCCACGAGGTACTGGGGCAAAGGTAATGAGCTTGGGATTTTGCTTCGTTTTGTTTGGTTCCCACTCTATTTATTTAGGTGTTTATGCTCTCACACTACATCCTTATAAGCCAGTAAACATTACAAACACTTTTTCCCCCAGAACTGCAACCACATGTTCCCATACAGTGAAAACGCCTGGTTGAACCACCAATACCACCCACCATCATGCCATCACCTGCATGATAAGACAGAGTTACCATGTACCCAGCACTGAGATGCACAGCTCAAAAGCCACATGAAATACGGGATGTGCACTCACTTCATTAGCGGGAACCCACTTCTTATCTTCGGGCGGGGCAGAGGGCAGAGACATCTGGGGGGTGATGGGGGGGAGGGACACCATGTGACACTGTCCATGGGGGCAGGTGGGGGACACGCAAAATAATGCCAGCGGCAGGGGGAGGCCAGGACAGAGGGCCCAAGGCACATGCTTGGAACAGTGGACACGGAATCGTGAAGGTGGAGCCAGGACCGAGCTAGGACAGGGACCAGACGCTGACCCCTGTGCCAAGGGACGGGTCTCAGCAGCTGAGCAGCTGGGGTTACGGGGTTACGGGGTGGGAGGCTGGTCCCAGCAGGAAGGGCATGCCCACCCCGGTGCTCCAGGGTCGCAAGCTGACACAGGTGTCCTGACCTTGGAGAGGCAGGAAGCCCGACTGTGCAACAGGAGGCCGGCGTCTCTGCCGAGAGGAGGGGATGCTTGGCAGCGGCTGGGTGAGCAGAGATGGGAGAAGATTTCGGAGGCTTCCCATGGGGGGCGCACACCAGGGAGAGGCAGGAATCAGGCTGGATGAGTACAAACACCGTCACTCGGGCAAAGGGTCCTGGACTTATTTTAGGCAAGTGTGAAACTGAAAACAGGAGTATTAGTCCCGGGCAGGAAGAGCCACCCTGGGGACGTCGGTGGGCAGGAAGGGCTGCAGGAACCGGCGACATTATCTTAGGGTCAGGACGACAGCTGTCCCCGGGCTGCACGGTTGGGGGTGAAAATGAGAACACCGTTTCATGGCAGAGTCCTCAGTGCTGGACACGCCATCCACACACACCCCGTCCGCTCCCACTGCGGTTCAGAGGGGCTGAGGCAACGGTGTTGGAAGTTGGGAGGGTGCAGGGGGTGTGGGCCACAAACACGAAGACTTTCTGTTATTTAATTATCAAAAAAGAATACAGGGACTTACAATACAAACGCCCCAAATGTTGCAGACTTCATCTGGCATTCTATAGCTAATGGTCTTAAACATAAAACAAACATTTTTCTTGGTCTCAGTGATGCTTGGAAAACTGGTTGGCTTATCTCATTTTTCTAGAGAGAAAAAAACGGATGCCCGGGAAGATGAGAAATGAAATTTGACCTCTTATGATGGTTATCTGTGTATCTCTAGAAGTCTGCAAGTGACTAGAATTAGGTTTTTCAAGATGGCATGCAACTCGTGCAAAGACTGACAACCATGACAGCCGGGGTCTCGGGCTCCCGAATGCCCACTCCACGCACTGAGTCTGTGGACTCCACCCGGGTCTCCATGCTCCGGGTCACCTCTGCCTCTGGACTGCTTGTTCTTTGCAGAGTTTTCAGAACGACTTGCAGGCACTCCTGGGAAGCCAGAGGTCCTGGCACCGTCTGCCCTCAGCCCCCCCCGCAGGCCCTGGCCCTGCGCCTGCCCCAATGTTCCCCGCAGCCGCAGGAGGCTGTGCTCCCTGAAGACGAATCCCAGTGCCAGCAGGAAAATGTTTCTCCCTCGTCCTGGGTCTTCAGTTTGGGGCAGGAGAGAGCATTCAGGTGAGAGGTAGGAAGGAGAAGTCTCTGGAAAATCCCTCCAGTCTCTGAGCAGCGTCTCAAATGGTAGGTGGGATTGTGGTACAGTGATATGCCAGGAGTAACTTTATTCCGCCGGGGAGGAAAAAATACCGAGTTCTGTACAAATTTTATTTTTTGGCCACGAGGCACGTGGGATCTTAGTTCCCTGACGAGGGATCAAACCCACGCCCCCTGCAGTGCGAGCGCGCAGTCCTAGCCACTGGACCGCCAGGGAAGCCCCTGTGCAAATTTAAAACTGTCACCTTCAAAGGAGTAGTAAGTCTGGAGTGTATATTAGTTTCTGGCAGATGAACTGTCATTGTTTTGCATATTTAAGAACTTCCAAAGTCTGTGCCAGTTGTCGCCATCAACCGATTGTGCTGGAACCGTTTGCTAATGTTCTCTTAGTTTACATCAGCAGCTCAGGAAGCAACTGCACTGAAGCGTCTAGAAGTGTGAAGTCGGGCAGCCAGGACCAGCCCAGGGCTCCGGGTCCCCCTTCTGCTGACTTGCCCTGTGGGCCTCACACTGTGGCCCAGACCACCAGCCAACGGTGTGAGCTGAACTCCTGGCCTCGATGACCCTGTGTGTCCAGAAACGAACACGGTCTGCCTAATGTAACGCCAAAGTTGGATTCAGATAAACAGAGAAAACCCTTTGACGTGAAGTTATTAGTAACAGTCAACACCAGTGGCCAGCACTTAGGAACGCCCATCCGTACCTTAGCACGTGACCTGGTCACTGGGCTGCTCGAGCACATCCACCTGCTTCCGTCAGCACCGGTGCCTGGAGCCGGGTGACCCGCAGGCGCTCAACACGGCCGGTCCACACCGAGACGTGCTGAGCGCAAAACGCACTCCGGATCGCCGGGGCTGCACGAGGAGAATGTGGAACGGCTCAGGGATCCATCTTGCACTTCTTGGATATACTGGGCAAAATAAGTTATTTCACCCATTTTCTAAGTGGCTACTAGAAAATTTAAAGTTTCCTAAGTGGTTGGCATCGTGTTTTACTGCACCCTCCTTTACCTTAGGACGCGGGAACAGGGTCACAGAGCTGAGCTGCCAGCCTCAGTGCAGACCCGGGTCCCGTCTCCCACCCAGTGCCCCGGGGCCGGGTCCTCACGGCTCCCTCGCCCCACACTCGCGTCTTTGTGCTGCAGCCGGGGCCGACGGGGAGGCGCCTCGGTCCCCGTAGGCGCACAGCTCACGGCGTCGTCAAGGCGATGACCAGGCAGTGACGGCCTGTCACGTGACGGATGGCAGGCAGCGGTCGTGAGCAGCGTGGACCAAGCACAGACACTTCTGTGTGTCTCCTGGCTCCACCGACAGATGGACACTCTCCTCGATGTGGGGAGCGGGGGTAAGTCCGATCCAGCTCCTGCTGTCTGCACAGCGACACTCCATCGCCCGAGCCCCCCCCACCGTCCCCGCTGCATCTGGATCTGAGCCCCGGCTGCACGGTCACCCCGTGCTGCAGCGGCTCCGGAGCAAAACGCTTCCACCGCTGCCTGGCGCCACTATGTGGTATCACCGGCCCGAGGGGTCTGCTCCCCACCGCCAGCCCCGCCGAGGGGCGCCTCTCTGCTACTGAGGCCAGACTCCGTCGGTGCCGTCCCTGCCGGGTGCCAACCGGCAAAGTGCCCGCGAGACGGAGGCTCCGTCCTGGCCACCCGAGGGTGGGACCCCCGTCCACAGGCCACTCTTCCTCCTGAGTTCCTGGGGTTGACTGGACTCCACTAGTGTCTTTGGTTGCCACAGGAGATGGGGACCCTGAGAGGAGACCTGAGTGGACGATTCAGGGGGAAGTCAAGCGGCACCCAGTTTCTTCTGAGCCATCACTTTAATTGTATTAAAGATCAATTAAACAACTGGAAAGAATGAGCAAGAAACACCACAAACGGCCCGGAGAGACGCGTTCACTGAAATACGTCAAACTCTACGTCCCAAGATTGGGAGGCTTTGGGACAGTTTCCATGACTGTCAGTAATCTTCAAGTACTCGAGTAACGACAGGTAAAGAACAGAAATCAGGGCGGCCGACACGGAGGCCCCGATCCCCGGCTACGCCTCACTCCTTGTCCTGGACATGCCGCGCGGAGCGTGTCACACCTGCTCAACTCAGGCTGTCCCAGTGTTTGGGCCCATTCCCATGGAAGAAAAACGTGGGGGAGACGGGACTTCTTCCAGGCTGCACAACTAACCTGGTGTTTTTCAGGTCTCTCCTTTCTTTGCTGCTACATTACTTAAACGTTTCATACTATGTTTTAAAAATCCCAGTTTGAAGCTGGAACCATTGTCGCCAGTTTAGATTTAGGCCATTTGCACCTGTCTTCTCCATAAAGAACAAAATACAAGCTTGACAAGAGCAGTGAAAAATGAGGCTTAACCCACCGACGACACGTGATGATACCGCTGTGGCCCTGCAGACACGCTGCCCACGCTCCCTGGTGGTACCTCCACAGAGTCTGCCGACTTCCCCCCGGACCTCAGCCGTGCCCCCGCCCCCGGCCCCTCCTCTTTCCCACCTCCATCAGCAGCCCATCATCCACTTGGGTCATTCAAGCTGGAAACCCACTGTGGGCGAGCCCCAGACGTGCGTGGTCCCTGTCACCCCGCAGACGCCGCCTGCCCTTTCTCCCCACGGCGGCCAGAGCCGCCCTCAGGAGGGCGCTGGCTTCCTCCCTCACCTGCTCAGAGCCAGCAGGAAGCTGCATGTCCAGCCTGCGCCCCCTGGCACCGCTCCGCCTGGGCCCGGGCGCCCTGGCCCGTTGCTCTGAGGGCAGCAGCCTTGCCTCAGTTTCCCCTTCTCCCAAAGGGAGGGCTGTTTCCTCAGTCTACCACCTCCGTGATTTCAACTGGGTCCTCCTAGTAAGCCTTCTGCGTGCCCTGGGCATCCTCTTTATGCAAATTCATAGTTGCTACGTTTATGTACATGAGTCACGTATTTCTGTCGCCCAGGATCTGCTTTGGGCACCTGGGTGGCCAGTGACTCACAGGTAGGCACTCATAAGGCATATCTGTTGAATAAACTGCGCAAGAAATTGGCTTTTGTGTCCCAATTTCAAGTCGAATACATATCTCTGGGGTTACATGACTTCTCTGAATAAACTGCGTGAATACAGGCATGAGAACGGGTCACTTTTTGTACCTATCTCCCTTCTGCAAGCCCCCACCTCAGTTTTGCCAGGGCCTAATGTTACCCTAAGTGTGTGACTAAACCTTTGAAATCAGCTTTCCACAGGCAAAGCAGAGGAATCCACTGTCCCACGGCCACACTGGAAAGCTGTCTGGTGCTCGCGGACCCAGCGGACAGACCCCTGGGGTGCAGGGTCATTACTGCCATTAAAAGCAACAGAACTGTGGCCCTGGAATGAAACGGAATCAGTATTAACACCGTCTCTTTTAATTAAGTTTTCGTTCTCCCGACTTCAAGTACCTTTTTGGGCCTTAAAATATACTAAAGGTGAACACTTACCGTCCCAACACGTTAACAGCCGGTGCTACGAGAAGGTCCCCTGAGTTTCTACCACCGAGATGCCCCTTCCTTTGGGAAAGTCTTTCCTGAAACCCGACAGCCCCGCTCAGAGGCCATGGTGAAGGTGGACGGGACACGCAGGCGACCACGAGCCCCCGGTGGGCGGGCCCTTGCCCTCAAGCACGTGGCACAGGCATCCGGTTCACACACACGGGCAACGGCGGGACGGTGTAACCGAGCAGCAGCCTCGGTGCCCAGCAGGACAGAGCAGCCGAGGCGCAAGGCGAGTCCTGGACGCCCGCAGGCTGGGCACTGGAGCCGCGGCCAAGGGGACCTGGACCCTCCGACCCTCCGTCCGTCCGTCCGTGCGATCGGGATGGAGAACGTCCGCCCGACTGACACGGGACGGGACTGATGCCCGGTGGACGGATGAGTGGACGGGAGTGGGAGACGGGAGGGGGACTGATAGCACAAAGGCAATCTTTTCAGCACTGTCAAAATCATAGCAAATACACTTAAATACATACAAAGTTTATTAAAAATAGGTTGCCAATGAAATACAGTAGAAATGGAAAACTACAGCAGTTCT
The DNA here is from genome assembly GCF_963455315.2 of Globicephala melas. Taxonomy (NCBI): domain Eukaryota; kingdom Metazoa; phylum Chordata; class Mammalia; order Artiodactyla; family Delphinidae; genus Globicephala; species Globicephala melas. Next base: position 86,926,316 of record NC_083327.1, on the reverse strand, counting down.
GATGCCTTCTCCATAGTAATGCACAGTCATGACACGCACTTCTACACATATTCACATTTGGCCTAATCGTCCAAGGACGGCCAAATCCACGTGTGCGAGTTTACAACCACACATACCAATATCCCTGCGTGTAAATATTTACGTGTACTTGCATGGACTTAGGTGTGTTTGCTGTTTTTCTATGTATTAACAGAATAATAGTTCACCTGCATCTTTTTCTTTAAAGAAGGCGTGGATTTAGTCCCCATAAGGCCGCCAGTGCTCTCAAGACGTCTGGGAGGAGCAAGCATGCAAATGCTTCATAAACACTTAGAACCACTTTACTCTCTTACTTAACAAGGGAGCTGCTGAAAGCACACTTCCAAGTAAGAACCTGACAGACACAGAAACTATTTACACTCGCCTTTTAAAGACTTGCCATACAGCTCTCGTGAAAGTGTGCGTATTCTCCTAACACGCCTCCTGGCCAGAGGACAACGTGGTACAGAAAAACCATCGAGACCCACAGCAGGGCTTGCCAAATAGAACATCTGCTCTTAATCACAAAGGAATTTACTGTTTGAACATCACGTAATATAAAACAAAGTGAGGTCCGTTTCCCCAACACCAGCCACGTATTCACAGGTGCAGCAGTGACAGTAACTAATAATTCCGTACATGAACATTAAATAACTCTATTAGAATGTAAACGAAGAGCCTGAACCGCCATACGAACTTCTCTTACAGTGTTTAAATTAGATGCCGAATGCGATCGAGCCCCCTCCTCTCCCTGGCAGCAGATCCATGTAAATCCAGTCCTTTTTCAAATTTTCAGTTTCCGAGTTGTGCTCAAGTGTCACCTACTAAGCTCTCACTCTTCTTAGATATTTTTGTTCCTATTCATGTCAACACTGTTCCGTAAAGATGTCCTCTTTTACAGATTCCCTTGGAATATTTCAAACAGTTAACTTTCTAACGTAACCGCCACCTTCAAAGTCACCGATGACTTACTGGTATAATAATCATCTGATATTTATAAAAATAAAATTTCCTAAGCTTAAATCCTCAAAATTTTCTTCTTGGAGAAACTTGTTTTAATCAAATACTAGAGCTGAGCCGGAGGGCTGTCCCTGTAGGGCGCAGAATGGAGCATCTTACTTGGAGGACACTTGGGTCTGGGCTGCTTCCTGGCTGCAGGGACAGGAGGACGCCAGCCGTGGACTCCTCAGCACACAAGCGCGTCTCCGCGTGGTCCCTCCTGGAAGGCGAAACCTGACTCTCCTGCAAAAGAGACTGCAGGTGCCGCTACACAGTGCAAACGACAGCCTGGGGAGTTCAAGCTACTCTGTCTGATAAGCGAACGTAAGGTTTCAGAAAAAGAACAGAAATAGGATTTCTTCGTGCTCCCTGGGGGAAGACAGGGGAGAAGAAGCATCTCATTATCCTCTACTGCCCTTCATTCTGCCCCCTTTCAGGCCCAGACTCTAAAAGAGAAACTAAGAGAAAAAGTTATCTTCGTGGGCGTCAGATAATGAAGAAAGCAGACAGGGTCTAAATTGTAGAAATGACACTCTCTTGGTAAAATAAAATGGAATTTCTTAGCGCTGGAACGCTTCCAAATGCCAACGCTTCTAGAAACAGGAATCACCAGTGGCTTGGGAAGGTGGCCCGCCCCATCCTCCAGGCAGGCGCAGCCCGGAAGCACAGCGAGAGGCCTGGGCTGGACACAGGGCCGTCCTCACTTCGTGTTCAGCTCGTTCTCCAGCTCCGTTAATTTGCGAGAGGCTTTCACTTTGTTGGAGACGTCGTGGCCTTGGGAGAAGAGGCGCTGGCGCTCTCTGAACGTCAGGTTTTCAGGGGCTCCAGGACCCCCAGGCACATCCGCGTCTTGGCTGCATTGGAAGGAAATGCAAAGGGTTACTCTTCAAAATAGAAACAACCCGTCAACGAGTAGCTAAGTTTACATAATGCGCAATTAAGTAAAAGTTAGAACAAAGACTCATTCTTTGTTAAATTTTGTCATACTCCTGCCTGTGGGCTGTACTTAAACCCGTGTAGAAAAAGGGCAAAATGTTCTCCTTACTAAAATGGTAACTTTCTCCAGTCACACCCAACTCTCAAAAGGCCAGAGGCTTCAGTTTTAGCAAGGAGATGCTGCTCAGTAGCTGAGGTGAACTAAAGAGGGTCGTGTTCAAACCCAGCATTTTAATGAATCCTACATGTATCCGAGAGGCATCTATCAACATACTAACTTCATAAAAAGTTATAGTAAGATGCTAAAGGTTTTCTGGATTAGTTCAACGTCAATGACTTAAGAACTGTTTGGGCATCAGCCGTTCTGACTAAAACCTAGTTGAGGACGTTCGCTGAAGCCTGAGGGGGCGGCCTTTCGCGGTCCATCAGGACACCTGGGCCTTTTGCCCTGGACTCTGCGACCTTCTTTGGTGGAAGCGAACAGCAGTGTGTCCAGCTGCTTCTAAAGTTCTGACCAGAAAGCCTGGTACCTACGCACCGTCTGAAGCAGAACTATGTTAGCAACACAAGATAAAACAAAGCCTCTGTGCTCACACAGTTCTGTACAATGAGAAACACCTGAGCTGACCACGAAGTCTGACATTTCAGCCCAGCCTCATAAACGGTGGTGCAAGAAAAAAGTCCTTGAGGACGAGACACTCGTCCAGCACAAGTTCAGTTCTAGCAAGTTCTAGCAAATACCTTTTAGACAGTTTCTCTCTCGGATCGCGATAAACGTCATGGGCCCCGATCAGTGTTCCAGCAGATCCCACGTAAGAGTTTGGTCCTTTCCCATAAAAGGAAAAGTCAAAGTTAAAGTACTTGCATTAGTTCCCAAACTTCACTCATGATGACGATGCAGTGCTCATGACGTCTTTAAGTCCTGAATAAAGCAGCCAAAGGCTCTTCAAATCAGTAAAAGATCCAACAACTGGACATTCACATCCCTCGGTGGCCTGAGCAACCCAGTCAGGACCCTCACAAGGCGCTAAGTGCCTGGCCTGCTGCCTTTTACTATTAGAGAGGAAACCAGCATCAGTCTCAGGGGGTAACAGCCGAAAAGTTCAAATCAGGTAAAATGTGTAAGTATCATGAATTCACGATAAAATCCACATTAGACTGACTCAAGTGGGGAGACGGCAACATTTTTCAGACACTCCTGACACTAAGAATTTTCTTACAAAATCACCAACAGCAAACGTAACCCAAAGATGAAGAAGTAATGCTCCTCTTTTCAGGACAGCTACTGAATTGTTCCCCCACAAAATAAATGGCTAGAATTCTTAAAACTTTTGGAAAAAATGAGGTACCAACACCCCCTAACGTTTGATACTAACGCTGTGTATACAAAATCACTGACAAGACAAAAAGGAGACCTGGATCAGCACGGGGTGGCCGTCAAGACACCTGCCCGGCCCGGCCGGTAACTGTGGGCGAGTGACGTGGGCCGGCCTGGTACCAGCACCACACGCTCGTCTACTGCAAAGGGCTGCTGAGGATCAAAAGGGAAGATGCACGTAAAAAGCTTCAGACGCCTCCGAATGTAGGTAACAGTGCCGCTAAGGACGTACGATTAAATCGGTGCTAAGGTACTTCTGCTAACGGTTAACATCAGCAAGAAAATTTCACACTTTGAGAAATCTTTTGCTTATAACCTACGGTGAAGGAATAAACGCTCAAAGTACTCAGCAAACACTGACGGTGTCGTGCACTGGGTTAAACAGGCCACAAAACTATCACAATAGTTCAACACTAAAATCATCCTTTCAGACAGGTTGCACAAAAATGAATGCTTATGTTTCTTTCTTCCCTTTATAAAAGGAGCGTGTGACGTGCAGCCATGTCTGATACGTCCAAGACGGAGCTCAGTCACTTCTGACGGGTCCCTGCACGCACCGCATCTCCCCTCACGAGTTAGCGCAGGCCACCGGATCGTGGCCCGGGAAGTCACCCTCCGCCAAGACTCAAAAGATTAAAGAGAAACACATCTCTAACTTAAAGTAATCTGTTCCGGGCCTTTAGATAAATTATGTGCAGAGTGGAAAGCTTTCAATTTTAATTCTATATTTTTCCTTCATTTTGCCTTAAAAACGTTGTGTTTTATCTTTTGAGCTTTAAGAATACTTGCTTCTTCCCACTGGTAAAAATCAGTTCTTGAAAAATTTCAGAATTTTTAATCAGAATATCGAACAGTTTCGGCTGAATATGAAGTAACACTATACATTCTTTTTTTTTTCTTTCTTTTTTTCGCGGTACGCGGGCCTCTCACTGTTGTGGCCTCTCCCGTTGCGGAGCACAGGCTCTGGACGCGCAGGCTCAGTGGCCATGGCTCACGGGCCCAGCCGCTCCACGGCATGTGGGATCTTCCCGGACCGGGGCACGAACCCGCGTCCCCTGCATCGGCAGGCGGACTCTCAACCACTGCACCACCAGGGAAGCCCAACACTACACATTCTTCAAATCATTTTCAAAGAGCTTTAGTGAAGAACATTTTTTAACACGTTGCTATGCTAAAATTTGACAGCATCCATTCCAATCCGTACCCTAACCCTACTCCTCACAGCATCAGGGGAAGAACCGAGTCCAGGCCACAGAGGCTCATGGCAGAGGGGGGAGCTGAACAGGGCGAGACAGTGGGGGAGCTGGCGGACACGAGGGCAGAACGCACACAGCTCTGCACTTTACGAGGAATCTTCAAGAAGCAGGAGCGACCAGACGCAGGGTGTGACCTGCTCCCATGCGGTGCTTTTAGTGTGAGGTAGAGGGTTAGTGGCGTGACTGAAAGCCCAGATGGCTAGAAGCGGCTCCGCACTACGATATCCCTCACCAACCTATTTATCTGTGTCACGACACCCACAAGACAGCTGAGGTTCAGCCTGCAATCTGATGGCATCTTGCTTCAAAACTGCTATCATCACACAGGTCTTTCAAGGTACCACATTCTAGATATTTGCAACAGAAATTTTACAAAAAGATTTAACGCTGGCTTCTAAGTGACTCGACCTAAGGATTATCTACTAAACCTCCCAAGTGACTCAGAGCTCTGACTCAAGTGGCAAGAAAGATCCTAGTAAAACTCGTTTACCTACGAGTCACGGTTACTTCAGTTTGACTATTCAGTTCTTTTAGAACTGCCGGGAGCCCGATGCACGGACTCTGCAGAACCGAGAAGACTCAGAGCACGTTTACTGCCAGCCTCCCAATGTTTAAAGTGGCCAGACCAGGCTGAAGCCTGAATCTTGATAACGCACAGCTGTGCTTTCAATCTAGCTTTCAGCGCTGTCTCCAAAGCCGATTAGGAACACGGGCCTGCAGCACCCGTGGGTGTGCTCTGCGGTCCACGGAGGGTCACGGCCAGAGGCAGCCGCACGCCGCCCGGGCCTGGCCAGCAGGGCCGGGGCCGGCTCGGGCAGGGGTCGCTTCACACCCACCCCGACAGGGCGGCTCAGCCGGCAACACGAAGTTCTGCGTGTGCTAAACAGCTGGAAGTACACAGGGGCCGACGGCACTAGCGACAGGAAGAAATTTAACTGTGGACACCGAGATGCTCGAGCGCGCACCCACTTATTTGAGGTAGGGGACGCGGGCCGGGACCAACAGCGCTTCAAGCGATTAGGGGGACGGAGGAGGGCTGCCGCTGCCGGCTGACTGCGGAAACGGGACGGTTTCCAGTGCGGAGATCACTGCTGGCACCCTGAGAGGGCCTGCCCCAGAGCAGGAACGCCGGCCTTCCGGCTGCGGTGGAGCAGGGAGAGCCCCGCTCCACGGCGGGCGGAGCGGAGGGGCTGCCGGACAGACGGCAGAAGCTCGGCTTGGTGGCAGGGGCGGGGGGTGGGCTGGAGAGGAAGACGCCACCGCAGGCCGGCGCCGCGGCGGGGGGAGGGCCTGGCGCGGGAGGCGCATCCTGACCTGCCGGGCCGCCGTCCTCGTCGTCGTCCTCCTCGGTGTAAGCCACGAGCTTGGCGGTGTACAGGGCGTCGGGGGAGAGCACCTGCGCCTGCAGGTAGGAGGCGGTGCGCTGGGGCGGCGGCGGGGGCGCGGGGGCCGAGGGCTCGTAGCCCCGCGGGAGCGGAGGGCGGCCCAGGCCCAGCTCCTCGGGCTCCAGCAGCTGGCGCTCGGCCTCGTCGTGCTGTCGGCGCCGCTCGGCCTCCAGGCGGCTGTAATACCCCTCCTCCTGTCGCCTCTGTGGCAGTGGACAGAAGCGCGAGGTCAGCGGGCAGGAAGGGACGGGCCTGCCCCGGGTCCCCCAGCACCACGGCGGATGGACCCGGACACCGTCTTCCCTTGGGACTCGGTCTCCGACGCCAGACCGTGTGGGGACGGGGGAGGGAGGAATGAAGGAGCTGTCAGGGCCCCAGCCCCAGGTACCACGAGGCTGTCCCATCCCCAGCCGCTTCTCTCTCTCTCCTTCTGTTGCCGGTGGGACAGTAACTTACCTGTCACTCCTGAGTTTAAAGACACAGGCACCCCAAAGCTAGGCTGCACCTGCCTTTCTAGAGCTGGCACTCCCCGAAGTGCAGCCCTGTGTGCTTTTCCACCGAACCCCAGTAAGCTCAGAAGAGCGGTCCTTCCTTGACAAGAAGGACGTGATTACGTCACCTGGCTGACTTCTAGGTATTCAGAGGGAAGCGACTAGGAAACCCCGAACTGTAAGAAAACATGACTCATCTTTCCAGGGTCACAACCAATACGCTTTCCACGGTTTTTAATTGGTATTTCAAATCTTAATAAACTCCCTGCCAGACAGAAAACTGAGAGAGCCAGGAAGCAAGATATTCAAATATATTTTGACACAGACTGTACATTCTTTTCTGACATATATCTGCACAAACTACAGTTGACAGCGTTAACTTAACATTGAAAAAAGTAACAGCACAGTTTTGTTAAAGATTGACAAAGTTTCAGAACACAAGAAACAAGTGAAGAAGAGCTGAAAGATCCAACAGTAGTCTGCCTTAACTTGAGGAATGTTCAATGTACAATGAGCACAGAACGGAAGTACAGTGGACGTTAAATTCATTCAACGGAAGGGGACCAATTTTAGGGCCTTGCTGGCATTACGATTAAAGTTTTTAGTCCCCATTTCACTTTGCACACTGTGTCTTCTCCCTACTCCCTCCACACCACACACACACACACACACACACACGAGTACACAGTGGGCAAAGCTTCACCTTCTGAGGGAGAAAACGCTAAGGACAGATGCCAGCCTCAATCCTGGCCCTGGGCCCCATTTCTCACGTCATCTTCTTACACTATGTTGAGACACCCTGAAGGAAAAACATTTTTACCTTATTTTCTACACAAAATGAGCGTTCTCTTAGAGTGGGGAATTACATCTGGAACGACCTCCGCAGAGCTTAAGTGCAGTTGTGAGGAATCTTAGTATTATGTGAACAGAGCTCACGTGGTCACATTTTAGGGAGACCACAACATGTTCTTTCAGTTACACTAAGAGCAGGTGTACAGGCACATGAACCGAGAAGACTTCATTCTACCCACAAGTGAACGGCACGTTTTCCTAGGACAGAGAAACCCATCAATTTTGGACATTCTCTATAAAAAATAGGTTACTTGGCTTCCTTTTACACTGAGTGCTCAATTATAGAAGCAGTTACCCACACACAGGTGCACCTGACGTAATCACGAGCTGTGAGAACGCACACTGGAAAAAAGTCAAATAACCCAGGAATTTCCCAACGTGGAGAACACGGCCTGGCCGCCTCCCCGCGGGCACTACTCCCAGGTGGCCGAGGGCTCAGGCAGAGGTGGGACAGACAGCTGAGGGGCCCGGCCAGGAAAACACACCCTGCGAGCAGCCCCGGGACAGCAGCACAACAGACACTGTAAAACCCGGGTCTAGTGGCTCAAACTGTGGAAACCCCATTTCCTTAGACGCATTACTGACTTTGACAAGCTCGAGGGGAGCCTCACCACGAAACCCGACTCTGGGAACAGCGCACAAGCTCTTCAGGCACAGCCGACAGCACGATGACCGGGACGGCAAAGGCCAACAGACTGTAGACATGGCTCGTTTCAGTGCAGGTGTGCCCACGTCATCTACCTGGCTCGCACTTAACCAAGTCATCCGTCATTTCCACCGTCTTACTCTCTGCCTGTCGCGTCCCCACAGACCCCATCACTGCCAGAGCCCCCCAAGCTTCCTCCTGCAGGGTGCGCCGTGAGGGTGCTCGCTGGACCTTCCCCACCAGGAGCCATGACCTCAGAGCTCCCGCCTGCACAGAAGGGAAGTAACGGAAGGCCAGCTTCTCCCACACCTTGTCCAGGGACCGGCCAGCCCTGGAGAGACCCAGAAGCGAGCCCAGAGCCGCGGCGACGCGCCCACGGACGGCAGGGCCCGGAGGGCAGCACCACCAAGCGCCCATTTCTCAGGGGAGCTCGTGTGCTGTCATGTTAAAGGCAATTGAAAGGATTACCTGAATCTCAGAAACCCACATACGGAAACAAAGCAATAACTCAGGATATCTACCAGATTACACACTAAATTAAATGTCCTTGTATCGTGTTTTCTATAAGCCATTTGCTCTCTTCACCCCTGACCAGAATTAAGTCATGAAATAACCGATTTGAAACCCTTAAGGTTAACAGTGACTTCCTAGTTTCCTGTCCTTCCCACGGCCCGACCTCCCTGTGAACAACTGGACACTTGTCACCTTCACAGTGACAAGCTGGACCCCGTCCAGCAAAGACCAGAGCCCCGAGCACACAGAGGCCCCACAGTCCACAAGCTTGAGCGACAAGACTCGGAGGACAGGGGGTGGGGGGAGAGCCAGGAGGAGAAGGGGGAGGGGGGGACAACCCAGAGGAAAAGGGGGAGGGGGGACAGCCAGGAGAAGGGGGAGGGGGGACAGACCGAGGCGAAGGGGGAGGGGGGACAGCCAGGAGACGAAGGGGGAGGGGGGACAGCCAGGAGGCGAAGGGGGAGGGGGACAGCCCAGAGGAGAAGGGGGAGGGGGACAGGCAGGAGGAGAAGGGGGAAGGGGGACAAGCAGGAGGAGAAGGGGGAGGGGGACAGCCTGGAGAGGGGGGAGGGGGACAGCCCGGGGGAAAAGGGGATGACAGCTCAGAGGACAGGGCCGGGGCCCGGCTGGCTGACCAGGCTCCAGTTTCAGCGGCAGCCCCCTTGCGCGTCCCGGGCCCCTCAGCCGCGCACCCCTCGCCCTCAGAGCACCAGGACCTTTTCTTCGGCCTCGCGCCTGGCCCGCTGCTCCTCCTGCCGGGCCCGCTGCTCAGCCTCCCGGGTCCGTATCTCCTCCAGCTGCTGCTGCCGCCGCCGCTCCTCGTCCTGCAACTGAGGACAGGTCCCGTTCAGTGCGCGCCCGGAGCGTCCCAGCGCCAGACACAGGACGCGCACACGACACAAGCACACGCACGGCTGAGAACAGACACCAGGCGGAGGTCACAGCGGACACCAGAGCCCGCCACCTAACGACTCCGTCCCCACCGCTCCAGAGCTACGCTTCCATCGACTGTGGCTCAGAGGAGGAAGCATATACCCTGGACGCTTACACGTGAAACAGCACAGTTCTTTCACTAGGACATACTCAGCTTAAGCAGCTCACGTGGGGGCAGAGAAGGCTCCAACGTACGGAGCCGTGAGACACACTGGCCCACCCCCTTCCTTCGCCCCGGTTCAGTTTCCACCGTGAAGGTCAAGGAAGACTCCCCACTCTCGCGGCCCGTGGCAGGTGAACTAGCCTCTGGATGGGGGTGGGGCGAGGCCCACGGGGCAGCAGAAGCTCCAGGGGCCAGCGGCCGCCTCGTCTCAGGGACACGGCTTCTAGCTCTCCTCCCGCCCGTGCCCGTCCTGGCCCTTTGCCATCCGTTCCCTCTGGGTCCCACCCCAGACGCCAAGAATTCCTGCCCAGTTCAGGGATCCCCCAAAGTCTGATTCACAGAATGTGAAGCTGAAATTTGGGAGGAACCTTACTGAAACTCTGTCCCGCTACATGTCTGTCAAGTAACTGTCCATCCTGTTCGAGCACCTTCAGTGTGTGGGGCCTACAGCCTGCCTCCCAGGACAGTGGTAACTACTAGTCCAAAAGCCTTCCTACTGCTCTAAACTTCATCCCCTCATCGCTGTCTGTCTTTCGTCCTTCAGGTTCTGCCTTTCTGACACAATACAAAACAAATTTAGTATCTGTCCTTCATACCATTCAGATACTTAAGGACACCTTCAAACACCTGAGACGCTCGGCTTTCAGCTCCTGTGCCCTCCTGCTCACGCCTCTGCACACTACAGGTCGAAAACGCCTCAGGGAGCCGTGAATTCAAAGCGCATTTGGCTAGCGGAGAGCAGAGTAAGGGTCTCTTCTCGCCTTGTCCGTGGGTTACAGCTACTTTTGTAGTTACAGCCTGAGGCAACGCGGCTTGGAAAAGCTCGCACTCGCCATTTACTTCTTCTCTGTTCCAGACCTGGGCGCGGCACAAGAGGTGACTCAAAGTTTTACATTAAAGTAGCACTGAGGCCACCGAGTTCAACCTCTAACCACTGCAGGAACCCGACAGAAAACCACTCAAGGTGTACTTCTGCATCTACATAATCACTAGTTACCCTATAGGTTATTCATAGCAAACCCAGAAAACGTTAACTTCTGGATCTGAACTGTTGGAGTGTATTTTTTTCCTAAACAAAAACAAAAACCGAACAACTTGACTCTTGCTTGGTTTCTGTGAAACAAAACCTGTATCTGGTGGGAAAGTAACTAACTTGTGTAATCACGCTTTTTCATGTCAGTGAACAAAAATAAAACATCTCAGAAAAAAATTAAAATTCCCTTCTCAAGGAGAACAAATTAATTACCTCTTTAGTATACTCTAGGTATAAGCCTAGAAGGATGCTAGTTATTAGGTTTTGGAGGTTTTGTGGCAGTAGATGCTAATGATTAAGCAGCACGGAAACAGTCAGAAGTGCCCTGCTGCGTGGAAACGCAGAGGAAAGGACTTACCAGGAATCTTAGAGTCATCAGCACAAATTATGGGACACAGCATCCAAATAAAAATAACAAAATAAAAAAGCAATTGATCACATTAGACATCTACAGAAAAGTAATTTGTGGAAGAATGTAAAATTGCATGAATGCATCAGAAGTGTTTCTGTTACCCAATAAAGCAAAAACTAATTTCATTATGTTCTCTCAGTACTTTTTAGACCTAATGAAAAACAAGTTCTGAGCAAGAAAATCAGTACACACTGAATCAGCTCTTTTAAGTTAAACAGGATAATTTTAAGAAATCAGAGCAATTTCAATTCTCATAATTAAAGGTACAGAACTCTATCTCATAAATCTATCAACAGGCATTTTCTCTTAAAATCCTGACGGTGGTAAACGAGGAGCCTTCCCCTCGTGCTGTTTCACTGGTTTCTATAAAGGTAGCAAATGAACCAGTGCTGTTAGAACTAAGGCAGTTTCTTTCCACTCTTTGATAAGTTGTTTCAGGTATTTTCATTTTCAAAACACAGGCTGTTTTGCTTTTCAAAAATATGCTGCTTTACTCAAAAAAAAAAAAAAAAAAAAGAGAGAGAGAGAGAAAAGAGAACCTCTTACTTTTCCCCACATAACAGAGCCAGGTGGTACACCGAGGTGTTCGGTTACGTCTCACAACAGTTAAAGAGCACTTCAACTTACGTTGGGAAGTTAATGGTTCTGAGAGCCAGTGCCTGACGGGGCCTGAACACTGTGAGGTTACATGAAATGCAGACAAGCTCGCTGTTTCACATTAAAGGAACGAAAAGTCGCATGCTATCAAAACCGTCTCGTAGGAAGTTCTACTTGGGGAAACTAGACTTGAATAGACACAGTAATCATTCTTATAGAGTGAGTCAAGACAGCCCAGACTGAAGCTACTCCAGCCAAGAACTAGGCTGGGATTCCGAAAGCAGCACGCAAGCCTGACCCGAGGCCTTGCGATACTGAGGCAGTCCGAAAAAAATAGTTAAAAAAATAGTACGTTGAGATCTGTGTGTTTAGACTTTATACTTTTTTTGGGGAATCTTCCCGGACCGGGGCACGAACCCGTGTCCCCTGCGTCAGCAGGCAGACTCCCAACCACTGCGCCACCAGGGAAGCCCTATACTTTATACTTTTGTTCCACAAAAATACGGTAACTTATATCTTTAATTTCATGTTGAAATATCTGAATACAAAACGGGGTCAAAACATCCTTTACTTTTTGACATTTTCTCTGAAAAGCAACTGTAAGTCTGTTAAGCACATCACCCTTTCTCTCTGCAGGCCTTTTCTGCTTATGCTCCCACCCATTAAAAATACTCACCCTAAAACAACTTTAAGGCCCCCAGATAAAGAGGTCCCGATAGGCCACTTATTAGGACAGGACTCTGGCATCCTGTCCTAGCACACGCAGCTTCCTGCCGCATCTCTTCTCGGGGGGGGGGGGGGGGGGGGGGGCGGGGCGCGGAATTTCCCTCTGGAGGGAGGGCCCTCCCCATCAGCAAATGGGAAGGGCTGCCACTGGACGACACCAGCTCTCGGCCCTCCGTCAGTGGGGCTCCCTGCCCCGGGTGCAGCCGTCCCCTTCTTTGTAACTGAAGGAACATGATTCTGTCCAGAGTTCTAAGGGGAGACCTACAGGTGCAGGCCTACTCCAGCAGCAGAGACAGGTAAGAAGCGTGGCTCACAGCAGCCCAGAGCAGACATCTGACGTTCGCCTAGGGCAGCTGTTCTCCCCGACACAACCACAGGAACTTCGTGTTCTACTCCCAAACGCACACATGCTGGTTTGAGTATGAACTTATTTCTCCTCCTTGAATAAAACTGACGCTTCCCGAAGGTGGGCTGTGTCTACCCTCCAGCCTCAACATCCTGGGCAGGGTCTCCCACCTGAACAGGCAGAGAACGCTCTGCTGCCTTCTGAGACAGGCCCCTCCGCAGGTACAACTCTCCCTTAAGGTTCCTCCCTTAAGGTTCCTACTCAAACCTTGCTTGAGGTTTCTACAAAGCGTCTAGTTCAACTGCTTCCATACCAGAGATGCTCCAGAGGGCCGTGGCCAATTTCTACATAAAGGCCAAACAAGAAGGCAGCCCACAGCGTCTCTGAAAACACCCCCTCCCTGCTCTACCCAAGGGGGAGGGATTCTTCCCGTGAGCTGTCGGGTCATCTGAGACGGAAGATGAACCACTCAACTGGCAGGAGACGAAGCTGCGACGGGCCAGCTGAGAGACTGCTGGTCTCGGAAGCGTCTCCTTGAAAGATGGTTCGCAGTAACCGTTTTATGAGCAGCAGACGTTTTCGTGAAGCACAGAGAATACTCAATATGAACCCAGAATATTCTGGTCCGGATCTCTACTCTCAGTCTACACGACATCGGGTACTAGGCCTGCCCTTCTCGTCTGCACACGCTGCAGTCGTCACGGACGAGAGGGCCACAGAAGCGGTCACCCAGCCGCCTAGAGCAGTGAAGGCTGAGCTCCCCTCCTGTCTGCAGGGGGCAGGACCGGACCGGCTGCCCCTCAGAGGTCAGCAGGGCCAGCAGGCGCGGCCCGCAGCGCCGGGTGGGCCCGGGAGGCGTCCTGCGGGCCGGGAGACCCGGGGCGCTTCTGGAGGGGCAGGGGGCCGCTGCAGGGCCGCGGGGCTTCTGCGACCTGCCGGGCGGCGGCGGCCGTGTGCAGGAGAGTCTGCAAAGGGAGCACGGGCCCGGGGCGAGCGAGCCACTCTGCAGGTGGTCAGCTTCCCAGGAAGCTGGGAATCCCTCTGCAGGGAGGGGAGAGGCGCCACGGCAACCGCAGGCTCCCCAGACTGGGCGACCGGGAGAGTCGGGCGCGGCAGGGAAGCTGCAGGCGCAGCAGACGGCAGCTCGCTGTCCCGTCCCGTATGCAAGTGCACGGGAGGCTCGGGTCCGGGAGGGGGTAGGTGAGCGCAGGGGAGGGCGGCCCTGGGCCCACGCGGGGCGACGGGCACTCAGGGACCCGGGGCCCAGAGCCGCCAGGGCAGCCTCGCCACCTCTCCACCTCTCCACCTCTCCGAAGCTCCCATTTCTCCCCCGCGTCACCGTAAATATCCCGGGACAAAGCCTAAGGAAAGGCCTTACAGACCGCACGGGCGGGGCCCTACACAAGTGGGCACACGCCTGTACCCGGTCCCCATCGTCCCCGGGGGCCCAGTGCCTAACAGCCCCCGGGACAAGGCAAGAGCTCAACTTCTGCTGGGGAATCAGGCTAAGAAATGCTCGGAAACACGGTGCTTACCGTCAACATCAGCCCTCGAAATAATTGTCTTTTAAAGGAAGAAAACCCCGAACTACGCCTTTGAAATAAAATTCTCAGTGCACCCTTTACCCTTGGGTATTGTCACTCACCTGTCACCACCACGCTCCCCCCCCCCCGTCCCCCCCCCCCCCCCGCCCCGACTCAGGATTCTCTTGGGGCCTCAGTCGGCGCATCTCAAAGCTGAGGCCCCAGGCTGCCTGGCCTGCACGCGTGTGACAAGGACCTGGCACCTGAAGAGACGAGTGGGACTGACTGGTGTCTCCCACCCCCTTCCATACGGACACCTTAACACACAGAGAGGCAGGGAAAGAAGCAGATACTTCTCGTCTCTGTCTCATACGGAGAAAAACACAAAGCCCAGAAAACATGCCTCTCAGTCATCGAGGAGAGATGTTTTCAAGAAAGGTTTCCCTTTGGAGTGGCGCTGCCATCATGCTATTTAAATTGAAAAAAAAAGAACAAAACAAAAAAAGGAGGGCTGTTACTTGGTGAAAAGGCCATTAGAGTCAAACCTGGATTCAGAGATTTTTTAAAAAGTAGTGTCAGATACTGGCCTTGTATCATTTAAAAGCTGACTAACAAATGTTGACTTAGAGTCAGTATCAATACACCAGAGCATGAGTGTCTGGCAGCCACGAGAGGTACCGCCCTCAAGCACGAGGGTGCTAAATGACCAACTCAATTTCCCCAATATGGACATAAACGCATCACAGTTACAGCAGAATGCGACCTCAAGTATTTTTTGGCAATGAACTGGTATAGCCGATAAACTAAACTAAAATCATGTGGTGTTATTGAAGAAAACACAGACTAAACGTTTACTGGAAATTCCTCTTTCTCTGCCAATAGACAGTTACACCCTAGACAGTTACATCTTAAGTGGCAAACAATGGCAATACCAGTTGAACTGAGCTTCTAATAATGAATACTTAAAACGTATTTCTAATGTAACAAGAAAAAAATAGATTACTCACTGCAAAATTTCTCATTTGCCTATGTATTTATGAGTACGTAAGAATACAGAGTACGAATTTTATGACTAAAACTGAGTAAAGGTCAAAACCATAAACAAACAGTAAGTAACAGTTAAAAAGTAACAGAGAAAAAGCAAAGAATAACTAAATCTAAACACATTCAAAAGCATGCTTCTAGAGTCAGGGAACTACAGATCCTGATCTAGGACACCCCTGAGAACCAGATCTACTGAAAACATAAAACCACCACCACTAAAAGGAAAAAAAGGAAATCAAGACAGGAAAAAAGTACCCAAGGGAAAGAAACAAGAACATACCAAATCTAGAACAGAGATTGCTGGCATAGCAGTCTGCTGCAGGTAACAGAGAAGGAAAAAAAAAAGAAAGATGAAGTGTGAAAAAAAGGTTCAGTTTAGATCTGTATCCGCCACCAGCGTATCTGTGGTTCCCATGCTCCATCTGTGTTTGAAGGACAACCCAGTGAGAAAAGTACGGAAACGACAGACCCATTTCCAGTATCCAGAAATAGAAAAATGCCCGCATGGCATTAAATCCTTGAGCTTTGTTATTAAGACACACAGCAACCAAAATGAGGAAAATTTCCCTTAGCTCTCGTATTTGGAGACTAACATATTAATCTTAAATTAAGTAATGATCAAACACACAGATACTTCAAACTATCGTAATTCATACTAAGAGGCTTTGAAATATTCAGTGTTTTTTAATCACTTGGAAAAACTGAGAGACATTCAATAAAATTTTAGCCTTCAAAGGAAAGCATAATTATAGAAATACTGCAACGGGGTTTCTAACTTCTCCCTCAACAGTAAATATTAATGACGTCCACTTATTTACCATAAACATCAGCTTTAGATTCAGAGCTAAGGCTGCATCAGAGGTAAGCCTTCTTGCCTCGCATTGTGGGGACAGAGCCCCAGGGCCACGGCCACAGCAGCCTCTCGGGGAGCCCACCTGCAGCGCGTCCACTAGGACCCGGGTGGAGCAGGGGTGGCGGCCGTGACAGGCACACAGCTAACCACCTACAGACGGGCCAGAGTGCTGACCAGAAAGTGGAAATAGTTCAAAGGATCCTTATGCGGAAAATAATCAGTCCTTCATCAAACAGCTGCTCTTTCAAACAGTATTGATGGTAAATACACTTGTTTTTGAGGACGTTTACTACTGATGACTTGGAAACTACTAATAAAACAATGTAATGTTTACCATTTAGACCTTCACTTAAGAAATTTAAGTTTCCTCAGAGGAATCCCAGCTGAATTTTGGACCAAGTTACATATACGTCTGCTTGAGAACACAGAGCGAACAAGAAGTGTGTGCGGTGACATTCCAGGAAAATAATTCAGAGCGAAGTGAAAAGGCATCACAGCGCCGGCTCAAGGCACTCACTGCCGAGGGTCTAGGATTGAATTTCATCCTGAGCTGGAAAGATTCAAGGGTCTGACGGGACAGGAGACCCTTGGTTTAGGTCTCCAGTACAGATGACATCAGAGGTGGAATTAGAAACAAAATCCAAAAGACAAAAAGGACATGCCCTTTGCTGTTTTTTCCTCAGAATACTGCGTTATATCTGAAAAAAAAAAATCACTGAAGTGCATTAACGTAAAATAGTCCCTAGCACTCACTGCAAGTTAATACCAGTAAATGCTTCTCTGTCAACAACTGTCCCGATACACAGGGTAACAGAGAATCTCAGATGCGGCACTTTAACAAGCGACTGCATTAAACTAATATAAATTTAAGTTTTCTTCTTTGACTTGACACAAAACGAATAGAAGTTATTTTTATAACATGGAGAACCATGAATAAAATTCTAAGTTCTCACTCCCTTTAAGCTACCACTGAAATATAATTGCTTAGCACTTTAATAACACTCGAGAGTCTCCCTCTATCTGGGCCGTGACGCCGGCCCTGACCCTGAGCTGTGAACCGCTCCTCTGCTACCCCTGGGGAGCACGGACCATGGAGACCAGGAGCAGCCCGTCCCGGCATGAAGCTTCAGGGCACTGCACGCCTGCCTCCGTGTGCCGGCGACGGCGGCAGAGCGGGGCAGTTAACAGGCTGTCCGGCCCACAGAGCCTGAGAGACGTTTACTCTGCAGCCGTTGAAAGACACGTTGCCAACCCCTGATCACGGTGATCACCGGTTATTAACGCGTCTTCTCCACCCACGTGCCAGCCAGCCGGCCGCAGCCAGTGGGCGCCCCACAGCTGTCAAGCGCCGTCGGACCGCGCAGAACCAGCGCCTCTCCAGCACTCGTGCCCAGAGCATCTCGCCCCGGCGCCGCAGGACAGCATCTCCGGCCACGCCCACGCCCCGCGGAGGCTGGGAGCCCGTGCCGCGTGCCCGCCCACCCGCCCGCCCGGCCCCGTTACCCGCGCTCTGCGCTCGGCCTCCAGGCGCTGCATGAGCAGCACGGTGTCCACGTCGTCGTCCTCCTCCTCCTCGTCGTCCTCGTCCTTCTGCTTGGACTCCTGCAGCCGCTTCTGGAACTGCCACTCCAGCATGAGCTTGCGCAGGCGGTCGCTCTCCTCGGCCGAGCGCTCGGCCTTGCCCTGCAGCTCCTGGATCTCGCGGCTCAGCAGGTCCACGATGTGCAGCTGCTGCTGCTTCTCCAGCTTCTCCCGCGCGTCCCGCTTCCAGGGGTCGGGGGACAGGCTGTCCCCCGAGGCCAGCTCCTCCCTGCTAACCGTGATGTACTGCAAGTCCCGGCGCTCAATGGTGCGCGGCTGCTGCTGGGGCTGCAGCTCCCGGATGACGGTGTCCGGGGCGCGGGCGGGGGCCGGCGGGGCGGCGGGCGAGGGCGGCCCGGGGGGCGGGGGCCCGGGGGGCGGCGCCTGCGCCCGAAGCTGGCCCAGCCTGCGCTCTTGCTCCCGCCGCCGGCGCTCGCGCTCCTCCTCCAGGCGCGCCTTTTCCTTCTCGTACCAGCGCTGCTGCTCCTCCCGCTTCTTCCGCTCTGCAGCCGCCTGGGCGCCGGTGGGAGGCGGCGGGAGGGGCGAGTCCGCGGGGACTCCGTCCCCATCGCCGTAGTGCCCGGGGGGCGGGTCGGTCCGCACCGGCGGGGAGGCGGCTGGGGTCTTCCAGCGCCCAGGGCCGCTCTTGGTGAGCGTGGACGCGGGGGTGCCCGCCTTGGAAGGGGGGCCCAGGTGCTCCTGGCTGGAGGTGCTGGAGCCCAGCGAGGAGCCCTGGTTGAGCCACGCGTCGCCGCCGTCAGACCTGCGCTCCATCGCCGCCTCCACCCTCTGCCGCTCCAGGTGGTACGCGACATCCTCCCGGAGCTCCTCCTGGGACCGGGTCACGCGCTGGAAAAAGAAAACGGGAAACCGTTGTGTTTCAGCCACCGTCAGAAGTTACTGAAAGTACATAAACAGTTCAGCTCAGGAAGAAAGGAGTGTTAGGGAAAGTGTGCGGTGAGCGTACAGGACGGGCCGAGGCTGCCCGCACCCAGCGCTAATCCCGCGACGGTGCTTTCCCAGAGGACGTCTGTATCTGTTAGAAAGCTAAAGGGGAAAAGGGAAAGCGGCGCGTCCTGTCCACATCAATGGCCAAGCAGCGAAATGCACGAAGGCTCGGGCTCTCCACATCCGGCACCGTCCTTGTCCTGGGGCCTCACGGGCGTCTGCACTGCGGTGCCAGACATGCGGCTGACCTTGAGCAGAGCAATGTGCTTAGTCTTGTGTCGTGAAGAGCGACAAGAACTACTTCTCTGCAGTAAAATTCTAATTAGCATTCAGACTAATTATCAAATCCTAGCCACGTGATCCATCCGCGACTTTCCGAGTCCCGCCAGCTGACCACGGGCCCACGGGCCCACGAGCGCACAGACAGAGCCGGGCGCGGCGAGGAGGGATGAGCCTGTACCCGAGTCTCAGAAAGGCAGCGGGATGATCTGAGGGACACACCCGCTGCACATGTACGAAACAGAGTACACCTGCTTCCGAGGCTAGTCTTGCGCGTGGAAGAGGCATGTCTGAAAGTGGCGTGATGCGACAGAAAATGATTTTTTTTTTTAAGATGCTGGGGGTAGTTGTTTAGTAATTAATTAATTAATTTTTGGCTGTGTTGGGTCTTCGTTTCTGTGCGAGGGCTTTCTCTAGTTGTGGCAAGCGGGGGCCACTCTTCATCGCGGTGCACGGGCCTCTCACTGTCGCGGCCTCTCTTGTTGCGGAGCACAGGCTCCAGACGCACAGGCTCAGTAGTTGTGGCTCACGGGCCTAGTTGCTCCGCAACATGTGGGATCCTCCCAGACCAGGGCTCGAACCCGTGTCCCCTGCATTAGCAGGCAGATTCTCAACCACTGAGCCACCAGGGAAGCCCCCAGAAAATGATCTGCTATGAATGATGTCCCAGCCAAACAGTTTTCTTTCCAGCCCTATTAATGAGTAGAAATTGAAGACACAAATCTGGAAAATAAACTATTTCCCTTTTCTCAAAAGGCACACCAAGAACAAAAAAATGAAATATATCACTTGAAAAACCAGCAGCCTGCTAGAAAAATGGAACATGTACTTCCCACATTTTCTACAGCTTTGCCGTGTGCGCAGAAGCACAGCTCTCTGACTACTGGGCGCACGGCCTGCAGCTCACATGAAAGCACGGCCAGACTGCCTGCTGCGTGTGGACGGCGCTTCTCGAGTACAAAGCTTTGGAGCTGGTGCATCCAGACCACACGCCCGCTAGCCCTCGCAGCCCAGTGACAACAAGGCCACCCTTCGCTTTCCTCGAGGACTTCACTTCGCTGCTGGTGCCCACTCACCGCCCCCCTGCGATAAGTCCTGTCCAATTCTTGGTCATTTCACCATCCACGTAAGTGACCCTTCAGCTCCCTGGCCCTCCTCCGGTGCTTATTACCCACGCTGGGAGGCCGAGGCAAACAGCACTCACAGGCCGTAGGCATGCAGGTCCCTGGCGCTGTCCAACCCCCGTGCCTCCACGCACGGAAGGAGGTCTGCCTCAGGGCGAACAGAACAGCCAGGCGACTCGTGCCCGGGCCCGTCAGACGGGGCTCCTCCCGGCCTCGCTCACGCTGCCCCTGCCGAGGCAACCCTCCTCGCGCCTCGTACCCTCAGCTCAGAACCCAGCTCCCGTGATTACGGTCTAGGTGAGCGTCCCACCCCAGCTTCAGCTTCAGCTTCACGGGCGGGACCACGGCCGTCTCAGCTTTCCCGGGGCTTGGAACAGCCGCCGGTGCGCGCCGAGTGCCGGGGACGCCTCCTGCTTCCCTCCCCGCCCCACTCCAGGATCAGTGAGCCTCGCCTACAGACCCTAGTGAAGCCTTCAGCAAGAGAGCAGAGAACCACCTTTCACGCTCAGTATTCCCTCCTATGCCCTCTTTTCCTCAGGTGACCACAAAACCCGAGAGAAACAAAGAGAGGACCAGCAGTGCTGCTCTGCAGAAAATGGCAGCTGTGCCCCGGAAATCCCTCCGTTTTCCCGCAAGCTGGTCCCCTCGAGGGCCAAGGACGTGTCGGGACCCCGCCCCTCTCACCTGGACTGCAGTACTGGAGTGGCTGCTGTCCGTGTGCATGTGGGGCTTCTCCTCGTAACAGGGCCACTGGTCCTGAGGAGGAGCCGTGCGGTCCTGGGACTTGGAGGCTGGGAAGGTGAAGTACTCCCTGGTGTAGGTCTGCGTCGGGATGGGGTAGGCCTCGGCTCGGGGAGGAGGGGTCTGCTCCTGCAGACGGGCAGAGGGAAGGCAGCTGAGCTTTCCGCAGTCCGCACCGCAGACCGATCCAATTTCCAAGGCCCGCTTTTAAAGCAGGATCCGTGTATTTTACAAGCGGTGTTAAAAATTTAAAGTGCCGGATCCTGGACTGAGAATAATTAAAAACATTTTATTTTGCCCCGACTTACTAACTGAAAGCTCATTTCCCCATTATATTAAAAATTCAAAACCCAAACACTCAGGAACCAGAAACCATGAGAACTTTTTCCTAGATAACTCAGGCCCCCTGGGGGAACCCAAGGGTCTGCTGTCGGAGCATCTGTGTGCTCACGTCTCAGACCTCAGCGCAGAGGTTTCCAGTGGAGACGGACGTTATCTTGGCCGCTGTCCCAGAGGTATAGGCGCCTTTCCCGCCGGGACTAGGGGGCTCATCTGTTGGTGGAAAACAGGAAAGAAAGCGAATGTTAAATAAACAAGCCCGACGTAACATCGCGAGAGCTCTTTACAGGCAGTAACCGCGCGCCGGGCACCTGCACGCCGCCAGCGAGGTGTCGAGAGCACAGACACAGAAACAAGGCGCGTGGAGGTGAGGGCTCACCTCGCCCACTCCCGCCTCCTGAATCATCAAGAGCCCGGAGCCACGAAGCTGTATCTGCGAACCTGGTATCTGGGGCATGTCTCCTCCCAGGAAGCTGCTGCTTCCTGCTGACAACCCTTTAACACCATGAAGACTGTCTGCTGCCCCACGGGGCATCCAGCAACCTGTGCTCCCCCCTCATCAGTGTACCTGCCCGGAGCCTCCAGGAATCGACGTTCCCGGACTAGTTTTTATTTCCTGTTAGCACCTTAGCTGTAGCATCTTTCATGAAAACACATCCCAGGTGGCTAATCCACGCAGGTAATAATGTTCTTTTAACGCGCAGCAAAGCCGGGGCGCCCTCCTCCCTCTGGCTGTGAGCGGGCACGTGGCGGGGCGCGCGTCTCGATGAGAGAAGGGCCGCGAGGCTCCTCTTACTTGCGACGTTGGGGCTGGAGCGGTGGTCAGCCCTGTTTTTCATCAGCCTGTCGTCGCCAGGCAGCTTCTTTGGTTCGCTGTATTCTGCCCAAGGCATCTGAGGGCTCTCCGGGGACCCGTTTTGAGCTGAATTGTTATAGAGCTCAAAACCCTCACTCTTTGGTCGGGGTTTACCTGATCCACGACGATCTGAAACTGAAATCAAAACGCCTTCAAGACCTGTTCCTTTGTTCAAGATCTTATCTGAAACACCGTTTAGTCTTAAAGGAAAGGTGAAGCTACAAATACTTAAAACTCCGCAAGTAAGAATGTTTTTACCAGAAGAAATGAGGTGATTTTTATATAAAAGTAAAATCTTTCTGAAGAATCTCTAGGAAGTTTTCAAAGGAAGCAACATTTAAGGGTCACTGACGAGAGAAACTACTCTTTCAAAGCTCATTTTCTCACTAGCGTACCTGCTTAGGCAACAGGATTACTGTTAAAGTGACTCTTCTGGCTGAAACATCAACTCGCTTCCCTCAGTTTTTAAAACGTGTATTAATTCCTTTAGTCACGCAGGGGTGCTGTCCTCATCGGGAACCGCTGTGTCACTGCTGTGATCGCTCACTCTTTACTTTCTAGCTTTCCTGTCCTCTCACTCCACGGCCCTGACCTAGTACTTATTCCAACAGTTTCCCCCGTTGGTCCTAAACTCATCACCTAGTCTGCTTCTTTCAAATGACTATAAACTAAGGCATCAGACAACCATATGTTAAGCACCATGTCATGAAAAAAGCACAACCACAGTGCCGTGTGGAGGCCTGTGTCTGTCTTCCAGGCTCTCAGCGCTTCGGCCGCAGTCACTACCAGGCATGGGCTCCGGGCTCGCCCAGGGCACCGGCTCTGGGGATGTACACAGCCAGCCAAGGACGTACAAAGTATGTGGGGATTTCACAGACAATGGGCATCATCATGGTTTTCCCCTGGTTTCTCAGCTAATTCTTTACAAAGCCCCACATTTATACTGATTTTATTCTGAGGTTTTTGATGTACTACAAAAACCACGGTTCCCACCAACGAATTATTCATTCAAAAACTGAGCTTTTTAGTTAAAGTGAACTCTCTACATAACAGTCATGCCCTATCTCAGAGCATGCAAGACTGAAACAACTATTCGTACACACGCGTGTAAACATTCCTTCGGGAGAGGATTCTACTTGTTCTTTGAAGGCTTTATATCCCGTGTGTGTTTGTCTGTCAAAGATGAAAAGTCATTCCTCCACTTACTACCGACCAAGGGCCCCGAGTGCCGCTGGCATGTGGAACGTGCGGGGTCCCCTGCAGTCACCAGGCGTGTGCACGTTGTCAGTGGCTCTTGCCGGGGGGGGCCCTAATAAACTACCACCACCATAGCGCGACTGGCCCCCACAGCCCATGATCTAGTAATCCTGGGCACCGCGCTCAGCCTCGTGTCTTTCTTTAAAACCGGGGTAGTAACGACAACAGGGCCTATTCCACAGGGTCTGTGAGTATTAGACGAGGCCACGACTGGAAAAAGCCTGGCACACGGCAGGTGATCAGTAAGCATGAGCTACGACTGGCAGCAGTCAATGGGGGCGGCGGCGACCCGCAGTCCTTACTTCTCTGCATCATGGGTGACGGCTGATTGAGCAGGGTAGCGAGACCGTGATAAATGGCTCCTTGCTTTGCTACTTCCAGCGTCACCACGGAGCTTGTCCTTGTCATCAGTTCTGCTGCCCTGGGAAGAGAGCATCACGGCTGTAAGAGAAGTGATTCAGGCACCCGTCCTGTCCCCACGGCAGCTTGTGGTCAGGGCGAGGCCAGCACGCCCGCCGGCCTCACCCGCCAGCCTGAGTCAAGTTCTGACAGACTCCCTCCCTCTGACTATCAATAAGAACAGTAGATGACTTCCAGAAATTTCAGCAAGTGCTTAGAGTCAAAGAAACGTATTCAGACTAAAATACATAATTTTCATGTACACTAAGACTTTTACACTTAGAGAGGAAGGGCATAGTTTTTAGCATGGTTTTTCGTCTTCCAATTCCAAAATTTAATATGAAATATCCCTAAAAAGTGCTCTTCTTAAGCTTTAAACAAATAAAGAAACGATACCTTTCTTGAGAGAGTCCTACCAGACTCCGTCCATCCACGCTGAGGAGCTGGTCACCTGCAGCCAGCCGCCCGTCCTGGACACACCCGGAAGGCATGCAGACAGGAGAGGAGGGGGGCACAGCAGAGGGAGAAGGGAGGAGAGGAAGCCAACGGTAAGTACGCTCAGACTTGGGTTTTCCACAGACTAAAAGAGCCGGAACATCGCATGTCGTCTGTTAAACACACGGCGCACTGAGAGCTGGCCGCTTTAAGAGTCATACCCACCACGTCAGCAGCACCTCCTTTTACAACAGACTTGACGTAGATTCCAAGTTTGTCTTGACCAGCACCCTAAACAAAAACAAGGTGGAAAACACCGTACTGAAAATACACAGTAAGAAACGTAAAAATAAAACATGCATACAGATGACTGTAAGTAAAGTCTCAGCTATTGTTTTTACATGAAAATTAGAATTGCGAAAACTATATTAATAGAATCAACACTCCGGTAAATATAAAGAAACTAACAGGAAATGCACCCACTTTGTCTTTCCAAATTAAGAAAAACTACTTCTGAAAAATCAGTCAATCACCAGCCAGCTGGCGAGGTGACCACGACCGACCTGCAGTCCTGCAGGCAGAGGTGAGTCCTGGCGGCACAAGTGTACGTGGGCCACGCTCGCAGCAAGCACTGCTGCTCACCTCGATACAAGAGCAGCTCACCAGAGGGTTTCTGCGTTCCAAAGCTTACCCACCTCCCCTTACACCCGTAAAGTTTAAAATCTAAAACAAGGAAAACCTTCTTGTGGCAAACAAGAAGAGGGACTTAGGGAGAGACAATTATGCAGAAAATACTCTACACTGCTGCAATTTAAGGATCACGCATTGTAACCCTAAGGAAGTCCTGAACTACAAGCACCAGCCCACGCAGCACGCGCGCGTGCACTAGCTTCACTGCACGCTACATCACGGACGGGCGAGGAACCTCTGTGAGGCGGATGGAAGAAATAGATACAACTGCCTTACAGAATCGCCAGTGTTCTATTTGGACGTTACAACTCCAACGTAACATCTGAATTTCAGATAATTTATTAGGGCCGCCAAAGGAAGCATTCATACGTATGAAACGTCATTCGGATGTCACTGCCCATGTTCTACAACTGAGAACGTATTTCTCAGCTTGAACCTCAGTACTTACGAAATATTGTATCACAAAAGCAAAAACGTAAGGTATCACAGAAAGGTATAAAGATAGTTCAACCAATGACTTAATTGACACCAATTTTCTACAACACTCTGGAACTCCCAAATTTCCACTTGAAAACTTATTTTTCCCTTTAGTTAACAGAACAGGGTAAAAGAGGGCAGTCTGCCCAACCTCCCGCCTCAGGGAAAACCCAGCAGAGGTGCCGTTTTGTGAGCCTAAGAGCACCTACCACTTACCTCTTTCTGAAGACCATACACACTGCCTCAACACAACAGCTCCACTCCAGGTTTCCTGGGGTTACATTATCTGGGAGCTGATTCTACAAAAGCTCTACACACGGTAAGTAAAATCCGTTTTCTCCTCAGCAGCTCCTGACCCTCTGGCTGAGGTTTCCCGACTGTTCCCCTCAAGACCCCTCTCCGTTTCTGTCTGTCTATACGTCGACATCCACCACCCTGCCTCATTACACGTCTCCTGCCCGGTCCAGACACCCAACCACATGCCCCGAGGACTCAGCTGGCCCTTCTGCCTCACGTAAAAAATTACTGGCATACTGGGGAAATACTGTACTTTTCTGGGTACATTTGAAATTTCACACACACACGTGTGTGTACATGTGTGTATATATAGTCACTCAATAAACGGGAACTTTCTGAATTTTAGCCTATCGCTTAGCAAAAAAGCAATAAATACAGCTCTCATCTGACTTCCCTTGTGCCAATATGGTTGCCTTGAACCTGAGGCCTAAGATGATCCGTGGGACACTACTTCTAGGGCAGCCCCCCTGCCCCATCTGTTAAAGTGGGCACCCCTCCTATATTGCCTAATTAAATGACTCCTTCAAATAACATTCTATACTTCGATGTAATCTATGATTAATTACCTAATTGGGCTCTTTGAATAACAGCTGCGTTCATTCCGCAAATAGTCACTGAATGCCTGTACCACCCTAAGCTCTCTGGGTACGTGAACGAACAAAACAGACACCTCGCCACGTCCCCACCCCCAAAGGAGCTCATATTCTAGAGTAGTTTTCTTTGCGGATGTCAGATAATATTTCTGACCGGGGTACTGAAAATCCCTCTTTATCTTTTTCTGCAAACGCTGCGTGATTATTTCCTGGTAACAAGGCCAGATTTTGGGGGAAAGGTTCTAAAAGCATAGTTACTTTTTTCTTCTGCTCTCTATTTGACTGACTATTAAACTTCAAAATCCCAGTTTTTAGTGTGAATGGACACACTACATTTTCACAAGCATTAATTTTTGGGAATGCAATACTGTCCTTGTAATTTAGATAATAAAAATTGTACTTTTAATAAGATAGTCAATCACTACTACCTTTGACAAAAGAAATCTCTAGCAGCAATACCAGTAAGACAGTATTTTTAGTAACTGATGTAAACAAAATACCAAATACATATTTGGATATTTTAAAACAATAAATCAAGCCCTCCTCCCCATTTCTGGTATGAAAGATTATTATTAATAAAGAAAAAAATCTCATTTATTTGGACAAATTAAAGTGATAAGAAAACTTTAATCTTTTTAAAGTCACAAAATAGAAAGTACAAGAAAACCATGAAAATGCTGTTCTGCTTCCTCCAGATAAACCAAGAACTCGCAAACGCGCTTTTCGCTGCATACCCGTCAGGGCCTCCGTTAGTCACAGCTTTCCCTCCAGGAAGGTGCCCCGGCTGCACGTCCACGATAAACTGTAGCTTCACTACATTATTACTTCCTGTCTTCAACCTCTTCCTTTAGACCAGTAATCACACGGCTGCGGGTAACTACCGGGCTCTAGGATCTCACGACCGCCCTGTATTTTAGACAACTAATACGCAGGCTTGAATTCAGCAGACTCCACATGAGCTGCAAGCAGCACGGAAATAACCCCAAAGCCTAATGTTTTTAAACAGATAATTTATTACGCGTTACATGCAATACGAAATTTAATAAACCTAAGTTCTAAGTATTCAAGTAACCGATCCTGTAATAGATATTTAACAGCATCATTTAAAAATTTTTTTTTATTGAAGCCACATCTTTAAACAAGCATTAGTTTCCATTATAAATTTCAGAAAAATTCTGGCAAAATGAGGAAAACTCTCCTTACGACTCGCCCGCTGGCCCCCTCTATCCAACCTGCCTTACAAAATTCCCCTTCCGGAAGCGCACGCCTCCAACAAAGCTCTCCTGACCCGACAGGTCACCAGCTATCTGTCAGTGGGCACAAGCCTCCTGCATATAGCGCCCAAGTTCAAGTTCGAGCACACCACGCCCACCTGATTGCCCTGCACATCCCCCCTCCCACCCCCGGCTGCCAGGTCCTTGCTTTTATTTATGCTGTTCTCACCACACAGAACGACTTTCGGATGCAACGGCTCTGCCAAAATCCTTTTATCACTGGACCCCTAGGCCCACCTGCCGGCCCGCTCACCCTGCCAAGGCCAGGCAGGATGCGACCTCTCGCTGGCTCATGTTCCCATGGGATTTCCTGTGTTCCCTCAGACGGTTACAGGCGGCTCCTCCCCTAGCTCCCTGCCAGGGCCGCTTCCCAAAATCCCTGCAGTCAGGCTACAACAACAGGGTCAACTCCTTATTTTAAAAACCCTCTCTGGGGAAATCCAGAATCTTACTGAATGAATACGTTGGCAGGCTAAGAAGCAGCTGATATGTGCGTTATCTGGGAGCTGGCAACACAGCACTGCGGAGCTACTGGTGTAAAAAGTTAGAAACCTCAAGCATTTCTGAGACACTCGGACCCACCGCTGTCAGGCAGCAGGTGACGAGGAAGGCACGGCGCTGAAGAACTGCTGGACTTACTGCCTCGCATGACGGGAAGTTACCTAAATTCTAAGTCACAGCCGCTCCTTTTAGTTCCAAGTAAGTTCAATTTATGCTTCCTTGTCACAAGGAAAAACGAGAGGTCGTGATTATTAGAGACCTCAATTCAGAAGACCACGAGCATCTAAAAGCTCTACTGAAGGTTCGTCATAAAAACTGACTTTAGTTAAAAGTCATCAACAAAGCACCATGATAAAAGATGATCTTTTAAAAAGACTCTTGGGGGTAGGGAGATACATAAGTAATATTCGAAGACAGGGGTCCCCAACGGCCGGGCCGCACAGCAGGAGGTGAGCTGCGGGCGAGCGAGGGAAGCTTCATAATCCGCTCCGGATCCCCCCATTGCTCTGATCCACCCCCACCGCTCACATCACCGCCTGGGCCACCCCCCCAGTCCGTGGAAAAACTGTCTGCCACGAAACCGGTCCCTGGTGCCAAAAAGGTTGGGGACCGCTGCTCTAACAGGTATCCAAACTTTGGTTGGCATTTGAATCTTCCAAATGTGGTCTCAACCTCGCACTATTTACCTAGTGAATATTCCTTACTTAACAGAGCACTCTGCCTACACGTCTGTCAGCGTGTCCCTTTCTGCAGACTGCCTGTCTCTACGGGGGGGCCCTTCCCTCTTTCCAGGCTGGATCTCTCCCATCTCTCCTTATTTGAATCTTATCTGTACTTCGTGGGTAGCTCATGACTATAAACTGGCCATAAAAATCTGTAAATGCAACTGCTGTACAGATAAATTACAGTCCCACCGGTAACGACTTTAGAAAAACAAAATCAAAGATGAATATACCACCTGGAGATGAAAGAACTCTACGGAATTCCTTACACTCTCTCTCTCTCCCTCTCTCTCTCTATAAAATCGCCATGGATAGTTTAGTTACTTTCCACCCCAAAGACCGGAATCTTTGAGCAACGCTGAGGTGATCCAAGGCCTCACTCTGGCCAGAGCAGCCCTGGCTGGAACGGCCCCCGTGACTGGGGAGACGGGGAGCTGGTGAGCTGTGTGGGTCCCTACCCACTACCATCTGTATTGGGAACAGGTCAGCTCTTGGAAAAGACATAATCGTTCCTTAACATTACAGAGCGCTCTGCCTCCCACCCCATTTCATCCGAATAAAAACAAAAACGTTATAGACTATGATAAAAAAAATGAATAAAGCAAAATTTATTAATTCCAGAAATATTAAACCACTTATGTCTCATTTCTACACAATAATGCACACACTAGCCCAGTAAGACTGAACTTTAAAAAAATTTACTCGACAAATTCTATTAAGTTCCTCTTTTATTTACATACGCCCAAAATTAAAATTCATTTTATGGTAATTCTACTTTTCTAATTAAGAAATGAAAACGGAGTCCACAAGTTATACCTTTTTGCTGCTACGTATCAAGGCATCACATCTGTCATTAGAAGAATGTAAGGATGAGCGGCCTAAGCACTGACCAAAGGCCAACAAGAGGAATGTACGCAGAGAGCTTTCCAGACGCTCGCTGGCGAAGGCACGTTAGGCGTGTCTGGCGCGGCAGCCACGAGGTCCAGGGGCTGCTGGGCGCTGGGATGCGGCTCGCCCAGACCAAAATGTGCAGCTCGGCGCGAAGCGCCCCGACTTCAAAGACCGAGCGCGAAGCGCCCCGACTTCGAAGACCGAGCGGGCGAAGCGCCCCGACTTCGAAGACCGAGCGGGCGAAGCGCCCCGACTTCGAAGACCGAGCGGGCGAAGCGCCCCGACTTCGAAGACCGAGCGGGCGAAGCGCCCCACCTTCGAAGACCGAGCGGGCGAAGCGCCCCACCTTCGAAGACCGAGCGCGCGAAGCGCCCCACCTTCGAAGACCGAGCGCGCGAAGCGCCCCACCTTCGAAGACCGAGCGCGCGAAGCGCCCCACCTTCGAAGACCGAGCGCGCGAAGCGCCCCACCTTCGAAGACCGAGCGCGAAGCGCCCCACCTTCGAAGACCGAGCGCGAAGCGCCCCACCTTCGAAGACCGAGCGCGAAGCGCCCCACCTTCGAAGACCGAGCGCGAAGCGCCCCACCTTCGAAGACCGAGCGCGAAGCGCCCCACCTTCGAAGACCGAGCGCGAAGCGCCCCACCTTCGAAGACCGAGCGCGAAGCGCCCCACCTTCGAAGACCGAGCGCGAAGCGCCCCACCTTCGAAGACCGAGCGCGAAGCGCCCCACCTTCGAAGACCGAGCGCGAAGCGCCCCACCTTCAAAAGACCGAGCGCGAAGCGCCCCACCTTCAAAGACCGAGCGCGAAGCGCCCCACCTTCAAAGACCGAGCGCGAAGCGCCCCAACTTCAAAGACCGAGCGCGAAGCGCCCCAACTTCAAAGACCGAGCGCGAAGCGCCCCAACTTCAAAGACCGAGCGCGAAGCGCCCCACCTTCAAAGACCGAGCGCGAAGCGCCCCACCTTCAAAGACCGAGCGCGAAGCGCCCCACCTTCAAAGACCGAGCGCGAAGCGCCCCACCTTCAAAGACCGAGCGCGAAGCGCCCCACCTTCAAAGACCGAGCGCGAAGCGCCCCACC
The DNA here is from genome assembly GCF_963455315.2 of Globicephala melas. Lineage (NCBI taxonomy): Eukaryota > Metazoa > Chordata > Mammalia > Artiodactyla > Delphinidae > Globicephala > Globicephala melas. The sequence continues at coordinate 86,895,727 of NC_083327.1, read as the reverse complement.
TTCAAAGACCGAGCGCGAAGCGCCCCACCTTCAAAGACCGAGCGCGAAGCGCCCCAACTTCAAAGACCGAGCGCGAAGCGCCCCACCTTCAAAGACCGAGCGCGAAGCGCCCCAACTTCAAAGACTGAGCGCAAAGGAAGAATCTAAACTGTCTCACTAACGACCGACACGGCTACACGTTGAAATCATAACTGCATAAAAGAAGACACACTATTAAAGTTAATTCCAGATTCTTTTATTTTTTTACATGTAGCTAATAGAAGATTCTGAATTACCTACACGGCCCACGTATTCTATTTCTACTGGACATCACTGCTCTAAAACTATAAGCTTTTCATGGCATATCTATGTTATTAGTAACCAAAGATACTAGCAATAATCTATAATTATGCAGATAACTGTGTAAAAACAAGGTCTAACTGCAACACAATATATACGCTAACATTACACACCCTGATTTCCAACGATGAGAAGAGAACCACAGTATAATAAGTAAATATATAAAGAGTAAAGTATTTTAAGAATTACTTGCCTAAAGTTGTCTAAACCGGCATTTGAAAAGATATTATTGTATTTTTGGTCCGTGTTATTTGTAAAATTAAAATGAACAGGATAAGCATAACCATTTGGAACTACCCATTCCTCACCTGACAAATCAAATTCCTTTTTAAAAACTGTCTTCTGGAAAGCAGTGATGTGTTCCAAAGGCATCAGGAATTACGAATTTCACTAGACACAACTTTGGAATTAAATATTAAAAGTCCATTTAAAAAAACCACAACCACACTTTCCCTTCCAGAGGCACTGATGAGGGGAACACGCAGTACAGCGCTCGAGCTGCTGTTTGGCATTTGTGGCCTTTAACGTAATTTTGGGAGGTTAGAGAATGGGGACCACACACACTAGCCAGGGGCACAAAAGAAGGCAGAGGGCTAGATCCTCAGTCCTGAAAAAAGCAGTTAAAGTGAAATAACACAGGTCACTCCTGTGTGGTCTCAGTATTTAACCTTAAAGTGCATCCTGGAGGTGCTCTCCTTTCCCTTAAAAGGGAGAGAAGGAGGCTTGAGGAGAAGGAGTCTGCGAGGAGGAGGAGAGAAGGAAAGGGCAGAGGTTGAAGGGGGTGAAGCAACCACACCTGGAATTTACCTGCAGAATAGGTACACGAGAGAATGGAGGTCAGCTGACAAAAATGATGCCCAAACAGAACGACAGACAGCAGAAGCCGCACTGCGCTTTCCCCAGAACTGAAAGAAACACGCACCTGTCAGTCAGCTGCCTTATGTATCCGATGAGAACCGGCTACAAGTTTAGAAAAGGCTGCTCCCAAATACCTTGTTTGCTCTAAGTCTTCTAAGGCACCTTGGGAAAGACTGAAGCACAGGTGCTCTCACCTCCCGCTCAGAGAGACTCAGTCAGAAGGAACCCCGCTTCAAACATTCCAGCTGCAATGTCTGAGTGAGTGTGGGAGTGTGATATGAGTTACAGCATAAAAACATCATTAAAACACAATCCCCGCCCCCACCGAAAAAAAAAAAAAAAGGCAGCAGCAGGAGGAAGACAGACTGGCCAGCCACAGCAGCATGGGTTCAGCCTATTGTTCCCGGCGTGGAAACAGCCTGCACCCTGGCGAATGGCTTTCAAACAATCAGTGGGCTGGGCTGACCTGAGAGCCAGGAGTATTTAAAACTCATCAGGCAGATTCAGTACAACGCTCTGCCCACCCGCCCCTTCCTCAGTGTTCGGAGCCGCTTTAGTTCTAGTCAGACAAGAGTTCTGATTCATAAACTACTAAAATTCAGACTAGAGTTTTTAAAACATTGTCAGGCTCTCTCTTTTTGGTAGGCGTTACCTTAGTTCTGAAACAATCAGTTTTCAAACTCATACCCGAGACACTCTCCACCCTAGCAGCCTGGACGGCACTTGCGTGGTAAGTGCCCTTTCTGCCAGAGACGCACGCTCCAGGGTCAGCTCTGCCCATCTTCTACCGTTTGCATAAAGCACAAACAAACAACACTGTGTCATCTATGTTTTCACTCTCCATAAAGTAAAGGAAGCAAACCACACTGATTCTGAACTGGGCCCTCCAGATGGGCTGCAGGAGGCCTTGGAGCCCGGAAGCGTGGGCGCACGACCCAGGGTGCGAGGAGCGTTCCCCAGGGCGCGAGGAGGGTTCTCCAGGGCGAAGGGGCAGCTTCCCCAGGAGCCTCAGAGCGTCTGTGGCTCAAGAGTGAGACAAGGAAGGTGACCCACGGCTCAGGCAGGTGCCCCGGGGCTGTCTGGGCCTCGCCAGACTGGGCTGCTCCACAGCCAATCCCTCCACCCGGGGACCCTGCAAATACCGTCGTTCTCTACGGGTACCAACCACCACGTGAAAAGAGGGCTCTGCTTTACAGGGTTAATGTGACTCTTCCGATTACATTATTTTAATACTGTAATTGAATTCAGTTATTTCAGTGGACCCAAGAAGTTTGCACGTAGGCCACTACTGTAAATGTATAGGTAAAACATTGTTCTTTTATATAATTTACTATTAGGACAGAAATATAAAACATTGTTTCCAAATTCATAAGCCAACAGCCATGCAGGGCACTCGGTCGTTTCGCACAACTTAACGGAAAGTTATTCCTGGCATGTCCACGGGAGTAATTGCAGTCACCTGGTACTTTGGAATTGATCTTAAAAGGGAACTGAGAATTTCCCAACTCATTTCTTTGACTAGGTCTTTCCCACCTGGTCCCAATAAGGTCACCAAGGAACATAGGGTGAAGGTCTCAAATTCCTTAAAGGCCTAAACTGTAGCTCACACTCGCTTTGTAAGTGGTGAAAAGGCAGCGTGATCAATAAACGCTGCTTTTAGACTCTCCTTTTTAAGGCACAGGAATTTTATTTTGTGTTTTAAGCTAAGATTTAAAACCTTAAAAACCGTATATAGTCAAAGCACAAACTAAGATTCAATTAACCATTCATTTTTAAACAAAATAGTAAAATATCCTAAGTACCTTTCAAATTGTCACTTTTATGCTCACTTTTAGAAAAACCAGGTTTTGGAGAAAGCCTGCAGTAAAAAGCACCTAAAGCGGCCCAGAAGAAGTTGCACTGTGGAGATTCCTGCATGTCCTGGGCAAATTCTACAGCAGCAGCTTCCACTGTTTCAAGCAACTTTCACTATACTACAACCGGCAGGAGTAGATTAATGGTTTTTCTTGTATAAAAAGTACACAGAAGCCTTAGAGCTTCACGAACCTCAGGAATCCATAGTGCTCAGCTACAGAGCAGTAAACATCTGGGTGTGTAATCACGAGCTCCCTTACACGGCTGCTGCATGGGCGAGTGAACCCCGGACAGGTTGAAGCACGTTACCGTGGAGGGAAAGCAGACTCTAAAGAGAACATCCGCGTCCACCACGGCCCCGAAGAGACTCACCACAGACTCTGCTCTTCCGACAACAGAGAGCCACATTTTGGTCTCTCGGGCGCACCAGCTTCTCCAGCTGAAACACAACTGTCTACTTCCCCCGGTGGCAACAGCGGCACACAGCTGGCCTCTCAAGGCTCGCCACCACGAAGCTGAGCTGGACGCCACAACCCGGACGGCATTGAGCAACTCCAGCCAGACTGATGCAACACTCGGACTCTTACGTAACCGGGCAAGCTCAGAGTTTCATTTACTTTGTACTTTATTAAACTTTAAAAAGAGCTAGAAAAATAAAAAGGAGGGAACGGTTGCTATTTAAAAAATCCAAATTAAACAGGAAGCACCATGCCGGCCCTCAGCTGAGTGAGAAGTAGCGCCCCAAACGTCCCCAAAGCAGGGTTTCACAGAGTGGACAGCGCACGACGGTTCCAAGGCATCTGGATCCCATAAAACAGCCGCAGCCTGGAAGGGGCGTTGGCGGGCTGACATCAGAACCCTGCCCAGGCTCACGGCCGCGAGGCCACATGCTAATTAGGAAGAAGTAAAGAAGAACGGAGCCGAACACAAAGGCCGCAGGAGCTCACGGAAAAGACCAAAACACACAGACGCAAGCAAGGGTGACGGGGGTAAAATTCAACATAGCGGCCGCGGGCTCTTCTGTGTCTAACAGGAACAAAATGACAGGTGACGGCACTGTGTGATCCTCAGGGACCAGCTGGAAACGCCCCACAGGCTCCTCTCCCCGAGACTCGAGGTGCGGGCACACTGAGCGTGTGGCGGGAAGCGCTCTGCTCCGGGCGCCCACCACGGAGGACGCAGAGCTCTGCGAGCACCCCGGCTGCCCGCGCTCGCCGCACGGCCTTGGACTCTCCCGAGGCCACCTGCGCTGTCATGAGGGCCGGCACAGCCCTAGCCGGGCATCAGGCACAGAGCGCCGTTTCAGCAACGTGGGCCCATCACAGGACTTGTTCACTCCTGCTCAACATTCCTTTGTGAGCACCAGACAGACTACAGCTCTGCTGGAGAAAAAGCCATGGAGTCCACAGGTGAACTGCTGGAGTCGTGTCTCATTGTAAGAACAGACATTGACACACTTTTTCATGCCTGAAAACGGCACGCCATCTGGTTACTAGAGCTTGCTCTTACCCCCTTAGAGCACCCTATGCCTCTGACCCTCCCTCCGAGTTCCACACTCGGGTATCCGGCGATGCATGCGATAACGTGCTCGCTTGCCCAGCTCAACAGGCATCCACCCAGCTCTCAAATCTAACACGCTCAAAACTGAGCTCTCGATTCTCTCCCTGCCAAAACGTGCTCCTTTTCAGGAGCTCCACCTTCAGTAAACACGCCCACACGCCCAGCTGCTGAAGACAGACCCGGGATACACTGATATTTCTCTCTTCCACTCACTACACACACCCCGTTCAACAGCCAAGGTGAAAGCTGCCATTCAACGAATACACATCAGCGCCCAAGATGCACCGGAAGCTGGCAGCCCTGCAGCGGCGGACGCGCCGGGGCCCGGCAGGCGCACCGGAAGCTGGCAGCCCTGCAGCGGCGGACGCGCTGGGGCCCGGCTGCCTGCAGGGGTGTCTGTCCCAGCGACGCCACACTGGTCCACAAGTAAACGTGCTGCCGCGGCTGCCCGGCCTCCGTCTCCGCCGCCACCTCCTTCCCCCGCTGAGCGGACACTCCTCCCACTTGCAAAACCAGGCGTAGCTCCCTCACTAGCCCCTGGCTGCACTTCTGAGCCCCCCGGACCACGCTCTCCAAGGCAGGAGGAATAAACTCTCAGGACTGCACTCTGACGCCACCACGTCTTACGTGAGCCCTTCAGTGGCTACTCCCTCTAAAGCCTGAACTGCAGCAAGCCCTCGGGCTTCTTGGAATCAGCGTCCTGGGGACCCGGCCACACGCCTCACTGACCACTGCCCTGCCCGCTTTCCCGCTGTGACCACACGCCCGCGGAGCGGAGCGTCTGCCCGCCTGGGCCCCACGGGGGCCTGCAGACCCTGCTGCCCGGCGTCCGGCCTCGCCTGCTCTCGGGCCGCCTCCAAGGGCTCCCCTTGCCTCCGCGCGCTGGCCCCGGGGCCGCAAAGCCTGTGCCCGCCCCTCCGCCAGGTTTCACGGCTCACCCTCCGAGGTCCAGCGCACGAGGCATCTCCTCGGGGGCCTTCGCTGACCCCGACTCCGCGCTGGCAGGGAGAGGGCTTCCTGCGGCTGCTCTTCACCGACCCCGGCCACGCACCTGGTGCAGCGGAGCCCTGGGCCTAGCGCCCTTCGCTCCTGCCTCTCGCCGGCAACCGCAGGCACGGGGACAAGGCTGGACGGCGACTCCCAGCCTGGCTCCTTGTCCTAGCTGCCCACGGACACCTGGCAGCCGGGCGAGGCCAGAGGCCGGCCAGGGGGGGTTTGGGGGGCGCTCATGCGGTGCCTCACTGTTCGCTACACTCAGGACTCGGGCCAGAGGGAAGGGCCCAGAGACACTTAAGTAGATCCTACTTAAACCTACAGAAGACAGGTAGCTTTGTACTGAAAAAGATCAGGAGAATTTCAAATCTCAAGTAAGACACGTATCTGAAATAAGATTTTTATATACATATATACATGTAAAAATCAGAAAATGTGGACGTTACATTTTTCCTGTATACTGGAGTATGGTGGGGTAATTTTTATCCTAATAACTTTTTTCCCGCCCTGAAAATGGGCATTTGACTCGCTGAGCAAAGAGGAGAACAGTCTGTGGCCTGTAACTTCCCGCTCACATCCCCCAGCGTTCTGAGCTGTGGGCCCACCTGATCACGACAGGCAGGAAACATGGCCCACGAGCGGGACCGCATTGGAAGGGGTGAGCATGAGTACTGGCCTGCGAGGCTCTGGCCTGGCTCCTTGGCCTCGTTGGGTGAGCCCAGGCGATGCGGTGCCCCAGACCACACCTGCCTTCCACGTGCTAATGCAAAGGCTCAGCTCCTCTGGCTGCTTCAGTCCCAGCGCTGTACTGCCTCCTGCACACCAAGGCCCTACAATCTCGGTTGCACCATGTCCCTTCTTCCTTCCAAACCCTTTCGTTTCTCTGAGAAACAGAACACCCCACCTGTCAACGGAGAGTCTTCAAAATGAGCGAAGGCCCTCTTTCCCCTCCGCTCTCCCCAGACAGGGCCGTGCCGTGCGGTGCTCCCTTGCTGCAGTGCCCGTGTGGCGCGTGCACGCGGCTCGCGGCCTCTAGGACCCCTGCTGCCAGGAGCTGCAGCCAGCGGGGGGCCAGGGACCCGGGGGCCCACTGCACACGGACACGGGAGCAGGGTGTCGGGTCCCTCCCGCCCTGGCTCCCCGGGAGCACCACCTGCCCAGCTTGGGGAGCTCGCACCCTGGCCCGTCCGCGGAGTAGTCACCCCGGGAACGCAGCGAGCCCGGGGCTCCATTCCCACGCCTTCGCCCCCTCCCAGACGCAGAACTGGACGCGCAGCTCGGCCCCGACAGCTGCTGGTCCAAGGCCTCAAGAATGAAGGCTGGCAGCCCGGCCACCACCTGTGCCGTCCTACCTTTGCTGCGACAATGCTGAGGCCCATCCCGTTCTGCTTTTTGAGGGTCACCGTGATTACTTCCGGTTCTTTCCTCAGAGGCTGAGCCTAAGAGATGGAAACAGAACTTTACCACAGGCCTGAAACGCAAGGACCGCCACTCGGTCACTCGTTTTCTCTCCGGTAGTGGGGAGAGGAAACCAACGGAGAGTGGAAAAGGAAACAGTAAAAATCAACGAACACAGATACTCCTCCTGGAGTGACCTGGAAAAGTAAATACCAATAGTCTTGACTCCAGAGCCTTAAAGATGAATCATCACAGATGCTATTTAAATGTTATCTAAAGAACTTAATTTATAAAATAAAACTAACCTTGCATTACTATCACATGAGAAAAACCTGATCATAAAATTAAATTTTTACTTTATTATCTTTCAGCGCCAATTACTAGGTGTTTTTTAAAAAAGAAATTTACACTTACTTTACACTGTCTATGGGGAGGACTGCAAAAACAGTGACGACAAAGATGATCTCACATCTCTGTCTCTTAAGAAAATTCAACAGCAAAAATACAGCAGCCACAGGCTTCAGACAGTGGGACCCAAAGTTCTGCATGATTCTGTGAAGCCCGTGGCTGGGGAATAAGTTACCGACCAATGAGACAGGCCAGTTTTTGAACAGATCCACCAACACATGAGCAAGTAAAATTAGCCACTGAAGTTCCATGTCCTGTACATGTCCTACCGCACGTGAAAGAGCCAACAAAAGTGAAGAAGAAACTCCCAGGGCCCACGCTGACAGAATTTAATTAGTTAAACACGTAAGTATGCAGGCACGTGGCCAAGAAGTGGTGACTGTACACACGGCTTGTTAATTCAGAACCAAAGTCTGGATGATAATATTTTAAGGGAAATAAATAAGATTAGGTGACAAAGCTTTTTAAAATATCAAGACCTGAAATCTTCTCAGGGATCCATGAATAAACTAGAAAGTTGAAAAGAATCAGTGATTCCATCTAAGGCACTTGTTTTTCTATGACGTCTGGGAATTAGAAATTGCTGCTGCTGTTACTTGCTATGAGCTAAACAACAGCTAGTAAAGAGTATTAGCGGCACATTCACTGTATCGGTACTTAAATGTGATCTACTTGGTGTAACAGCAATCACCAACTAATACAATTTTTGGAGATGCTCAAATCTAAAGTTTGCTACTAAGCAAAAATAATTACTTTGAATTTAATATACAAAACACATCACACTGTTCACCTTACATTAAGTGTTGTCACCTTACATACTCTGGGTTTCTTAGAAATCAGGTAAGTACTAGGCACAATGTTTCGAGTAAGGAATAAGTTAGGACACCACAAGGAAGTTTCTAAAGCTTCAGTAGACTTGTGGCTGTTTTGCATAGACGAGAATCCCTGAATCTTGGCCTGGGCACACTGGTGTCAGGGCCAGGGGACTGACTGCCACGTCCGTCGCACGTAGCACACGGACCCCGCCCACAGTCACCTGCCCAACGTGTGGTCACTCTGCTTGGCTCCCCTGAACCCTTACGTGGCTTAAGAGGCAATTACATTTAAGGTAACGTTTAAGGTAAATGGAATGGAACAAAAAAGTTCTAAAGGACAAATTTCATTTGTTTGTGTTTTTCCTGGAATGACTTGCTAGTGTACGTGGCATATGACAACTCCGGTCTGGCACCACTTTCTAAGACAAGGAAAAGCACCCTTTCTCGTTTAAAACTCTCTGTGGGAAGCAAGGCAGAATTCTCCCTAAAATCTATGAGGCTAGTGAATGCCGGGATGACCGCTCTTTCAGAAAGATACAGAATATTAGTAAATGATTTGGTACACATTTAAGACAAGGCAGAACTGACTAGAAAAAAGAAAATACTTTTACCAAAGAAAACTTTTCTAATAAAACCCATTGAGACTACTATATTAATATATTTTTTAAATAGGTATCATGGTTGATGTTAACTGTGGGTATAAGTATGCTTTATTTTTAAAAGTACCATTTGTTTATAGACAAAACTATACAGACATGGCCTGAAAATAAAGAAAATATTTTCAAATCGTAAGGCACCCGCTTCTTTTCCTTGTCCATCTGTCATTGTCACGATACTTGCCAGTTCCGTGTTCTCCCGCGTAAGGTGACTCTCATAATCTGCACCTTCAAAATATATCGTCCACGTGCCTGGCGAGCGTGGGTGAGGAATTAACCTGCAAAATCCTGCGGAGAAAACAGGCAGACTGTTAAGAATGCAAAGCACACGTCGGACCCATAATCTTCAACAAGGGAAGCAACCGAAAGCAGCAACTGCATGACGCCTAATGACATTTATCTTCCTGAATTACTTTTACTCTCTCTGAAAACAGCATCATCAGACATTTAAAAGTGCGTATTTGCTTTGGTCCAATGGAATTTCAGCACCAAGCAGAGAAGTGAAATTGGTCTCCCCTCTTCTTTATTCCAAAGACTTTTTCCCTTACATCGATGAAAAATTACGGAAGTGCATGGAAATTGCTTCCTTGCAGACTGGCCTGCTCTGCTCAACTAAGAGCTCCTCAGTCACGCTGAGAATCTCTAACACAGGGAAGGAAAGAGGGGCCAGAGAACGGCACCAGCACAGACGTCTGCGCACAGGCTCACGCACTGGGGCAAACGATTGATTCCACTCGTGTAGCAATTCTGGGGTAGGACTGGCCTCCTTCTCATCACTCTTTGCCCACATTTTCTGACAAGTCACACTCACTTAAATTTCTTCCAAACGAAAATTTAGAATCACTTTATACTGTTTTAAAGAATATCTCTGATACGTTCATCAGGGACAAATGACATCTTTACAAAACTAAGCCTACGTCGTTCCTCATTTGTCAGATCTTACAGAGCTTCTCAGAGATTTCGTGACGAAGTCAGATCACACAGGCCCTGCACAATTCTTTTCTCCAAAGTGGTCTTATTAGCAGCAGCTCACAATTACGAAGAGCACACTGCTTGCCAGACACGCCCTGGTCCCCACGACCTGGGTGCTGGGGGGGTGGGGGTGGGGGGGGCTGTTATCTTTGGACAGTTATGAGGTTGTTTGTGGTAGAGGGAAAAGAAGACATCACAAATATACTCAATTAAAATATGGGCAAAAATTATTTTTACTTAGTTTTAGTCCTTTTTAAAAAAAAAAAATCAGTTTCAATCCAGTTTCATTGAATTATTACTACAATTTACTTCTCTTTCCCATGCTTTAGGGAATCATAATTCTCACGGTTTTGAAACGTCAACAGTTGTAATTTTCTAATTTTTTAAACATCAGGTTTGCACGTCTGGACCATATGCACACAGACGGTTTACTTTCTCAGCACCAGGAACGCACCTCAGGTCAGGTATGAGTCCGTGCTGGTTTTATAGCTTCTCTCATAGAATCGTATCACACGAAAAAGCCAAAGGAACGTAAATTGAGAGCACACAGCAGTTCTTTCCTTGGCTTACAAAAAAATTGAGCATGAAGAATTAAAACCGCTGACGTCATAGAAGAAAACACCCAGTTCTCTGTAAGTCTTATTTAAAAGTGGCTTTGTACTTGGCTACATTATCATCTAAGATGTATGAAAACAGCGTGGGGCCGCCTAGACCGTGAGGAAATACCACGTACGCTCCACAACGAATCATTCGGGAAAGCCTAAGGGGAAATCACGGAAAAAATGGCATCGTGCAGTCAGGATGGCGCTGCCCCCGGGCTGGCCGAGACCCTCTCCGCAGCACCTACTGTGGAGCCGGCAGCTGGGTACCCAGCACGCCTAGCACGTCCCACGGGGGCTGGTGAGTCAGCCTCCGCAGGCTTATTCACAAGGCCCCGAAGAGCAGCTCTGCCGGCACGTGGCCCCGAAGGCCCTCTGCCCGGCACTGAGCAGGCGGAGAGCGGGGACGACCGCCAGCCTGTCCTGCTGGACGCACAGACGGCTCACACACTGGCACCAAGTATCACCGAAGACGGGGAGAACCACGGGGGGGGGGAAGGTGGCAGCAGTGTGAGGGAGAGGCTGAGTCCACAGACAAAGGGATGCTGGCTGGAATTTCAGAAAAACAGGGCCACTGCCGGGAGTCAGACAGCGGGGAGAGGAGTGGACGCGGGGAGCGACCCCATGGAGGCACAGCACACGGTCCAGTACTGGGAGCACGGCTCGTGTGCTTGCAGATAGGGGGCCAGGACTGGCAGGAGATGGTGCCACGCCCAACGGCAGGTGACGGGGACGTTCAGAGCAGGAGAGCAGGAACCAGCCCGGCGGCGAAGGTGCAGGGCTGCTGCGTTGAGTGTCAGGGAGCCCACGGGAGCAGGGAGGACACCCCAAAGCAGCCCCACGGCCCCAGAGCAGCTGCCCTGGCCACCACCTCCCTACCAGGCCCAGGCTCAGGCCACTGCGGCTCAGGGACTCCCGCTGCCCGACTGAAGCTCTCTCAGACGTGCCTGCAGCCCGCACCCCTCCCTTCCGCCCCGCTTGTCCCAGAGTCAGGGCTGAACTGAGGGCTCTGCCAGCCCACCGCCGCCCCCGCCCCTTCATCCTGCACACACACCGATGCTTTAAGAACCACATCCCACCCTGCCTGTGCTTCTCCCAGGACAGCACCAAGAGCTCAGTCAGCGCTCCGGGGAGGGTTATAGACGCGTCTGCCAGCTGCTGTACACACGCATTTCGTTACAAGCAGCAGCCTTTGTAAAATGAATTTTTTAAAACGATCAAAACCTTTGAAGATGTAAAGACCTATTGTGGTGACTGAAACATTCACTGAAGTTAAAAGTCACACTAAGTTTATATATTTATATATCTACAGACCTTAATTTAAGCAAAAAAAAAAATAATAGAAAAGTTAACTCCTAAATTTTGCTTCTCTTCTGCTACTCATCTGAGCTCCACATTACACAAAAGCAGCAGACGAGAAGTGAAATCCGGTCTAATTTAAAAGCTCGTGGCTCAGGTGTAACTGTGGTAGGCAGACCTCATTTTATCGCACTTTGCAAAGACTGTTTCCCACAGATGGGAAGGTCTGTGGCAGCCCTGCACCAGGCAAGGCTGTCGACGCCACTTTCCCCACAGCATCTGCTCACTTCAGGTCTGCGTGTCACATTCTGGGAATTCTTGCACTCTTTCAAGCTTTTCCATTATTATCGTGTGTGTCACGGTGGCCTGTGATCGCTCTGTGACGACTCAGACTTGCTGAGGCTTGGACGGTGACCAGCATTTCTCAGCGATAAGGTACTTTTTTATCGAAGGCCCGTCCATTGCTTTTCAGACGTACTACTTCTGCACGCCTAACAGACGGATTACAGCACGGTGTGAACATAACCTCCGCACACGTGCTGGGAACCAGAGCTCCACGCGCCTTGCTTTCCTGCGGCGTCCTCTTCATCGCCGTGGCCTGGAACCAGACCCACGGCGCCTCCCAGGTGGGCCTGTGTCTTCCTCGGAACACATCAACAAGAGGGTGGACAGAGGGCACAGAGTAAAAGCGGGAAGCGAGCTGCGCTGTGCATCGGCACACACGCGCGTGCGAGCTTGGCATCGTGACGTGCACGGGCTCGCCCCGTGCCACAGTGCCAAGGGCTCCACACTCAGCCACCTGCTCAATCCTCAAGACAGCCCCGTGGGGTGGCACCGTCGACACGCCCACTGCACGGGGGAGGTCAAAGGCGACAGTGGGGTCAGAGCTCCGGCCGTCTGGTTCTAACGCTGGTGCTGTTCTTGCCTGCTCTGCTCTGGGGGCACCAACACTTACGGTTCGCGCTAACGGGGCAGATGGAGCTCCCAGGCTCTCACAGAACCCAGGAGGGAGGGGCAGCCAAGGTCCCTCCTGCTGTAACCTGACACCAGGCAAGCTCGCGGGTAGCCGGGGCAACACCCAGGACCCCATGGTCTGCACGCCTCTGACCCCACGTCCCCACGGGACGCTCCCTTCCAAGCCGCTGGACCCCCAGCTTTTCCAGCACACAGGGCGCACACAACGCGGGTGGGTTGACACACACGAGTGCAAGGCTCGCCTGCATGCGGGCCAGCTCGGATGCCAGGTGTGGGCACCGCCACCCACCTCTCTGGCACAAAGGGTCCAGAAACTCCTGTAAGCCATTTGGGATGTTTCTGACAACGTCGCAGGAGTAGCCGTCCTCGGGCAGAAGGAACGGCAGCTGCAGGTCGGGGTCCTCCTCCAGCTGCACCTCCCGCCCGTCACTGCGTGCCAGCTCGTCGGCCGTGTTCTCCGCCACAGCCACCACATGCTCCATCAGGTCCTGGTTGGAAAACAGACACAGAGCTAAGGACACGCTCGGTGACGGGCGCAGCTGACCTGCAGCTGTCAGAAAAACGTCTAAGCACGTGTAGCGTGGCTACATACACACGCACAGGGAGAGTGAAGTCTATCAACAATTCAAATCAGTCTGTAAAGCAATAAAACACTAGTACAGCACACACTCTTAATATGTCAGCTTCCATATTAATTATTAATTTCCAAAGACCTGTAGTTTTAAACAGAAAGAAATTTTTCGACCACAAGAAAACGGTCTTTTTCCCTTCTCAAAAATAGTTTTTTCCTTGCACAATTTTTTAACATCCATTTGCTAATAACCTTATTTTTATACTTAACGACATCGGAAAAATCTAACACAATGTTAAATGTAAAAAAAAATCAGGACAAAAGTATCTGTTCCCGGCTTACGCAGAGGTTATTGCCTTATTATGGGATTATGGGTGATTCTTGTTTAAAAACTTTCCGGTAGTGAGATAACGTACACACAGGACAGTTCACAAATCCTAACTGTACAGCTCCGCCCCCACCAACCAGCCCGCTCGGGGGACCGAACCACACCCACTGCGAAGCTGCCCTCACTGCCCTGCCCTCCGTCCCCAAAGTCTCGGCCACCCAGGCTTCTAAGCCGCGTCCTCCTGTGTCCCCGAGTCCGTGCAAAGGGAAGCCCAGGGTGTAGAGCTGGTGCGTGACTTCCTGCGTTGCTGTGCAGCCGCGTCAGGCTCCTCTACCGGACTGCGACACGGTCTATTTGGGGACAGGTAGTAGTTTCCAGGTTTGGGCGATTCTGTACCTGTCTTCTGTAGGCATAAACCCCACACTGGAGATCAAGCCATCCATCCAATTAGGTTACTTCTCTGCCGAATTCTCAGGGCACGTGCAGCATTCCTCTCTATAGAGAGCCAGCTGCAGCACGTACTGTTTTCTGTGCTTCTCACCCTCTGTCCCTTCTAGGAGGCATCCCAAAATAGCAGACTCTGTTCTGGACAAGAACCTGGGTTTTACCAGGCAGACACCTCTGCACAGGTTGGGGAGCCCCTGCAGCTATTGCTGCGTGAACACAAGGATGGCACTCGGGGTCTCGGGTCACAGCGCCGCGCCCGAGAACTCAGATGTCAGGGCAACTTCCTCACTCCCCGCCCCGGCTTTCCAACCATTTTCCAACAACCTCAATCCCCGAATTAAATCCCTTTCTACTTAACATGCTTATGTAGTTTCCACTTCTTGCACCGACCTCTAACTCATACAGACATCAATAGCAAAAGTGACCTCGTGAGACGACCAAGTGAATGATCTTACTTACTAAAGAAATAAGGGAACTGATTACATAAATTTTCCTTTTTCTCCACATTTCCCTGTGCAGACACGGCCCGCATGGAGTGGCAGTGTGGTGCTGTCACTTACTGTAGGGACAAAAGGCTCATCGGGTGCACAGTGGTAGTTCTGAAGTAAGGCTTGAAGCTGCAGCGAATTTAACTTGAAGCAGGTACTGTTTATATTTGGGATGTCATCGGGTGCGTACTTATCCATCGTGAGCAAAGTGGTTGCCTAATTTGGAATGAGCAACATGAAAGATCATGATTTAAAAGTATTTCATAAATATTCCCCTTTACATAACATTTGTAAAACTGCAATAACTTGCTAATTTGATTTTGAAATGCAGGGTGTTTTTAAGAAAATACAGTTCCATTAACATTACCTATATGTGTTAAACTGAACTCAAAGCATCGTAAAGGTTTTTAGATGAATTGTTTTATTAAAATATATATTTATAATGAGACTCAATAATTTATGTTCAGAGAGCATTTAAAACTTCTTAGAGGGCTTCCCTGGTGGTGCAGTGGTTAAGAATCCGCCTGCTGATGCAGGGGACGCGGGTTCGTGCCCCGGTGTGGGAAGATCCCACATCTTCCCACAGAGCGGCTGGGCCCGTGAGCCATGGCCGCTGAGTCTGTGCGTCCGGAGCCTGTGCTCCGCAACGGGAGAGGCCACAACAGTGAGAGGCCCACATACCGCAAAAACAAACAAAAACAAAAACAACAAAAACTTCTTAGAAACTTCAACATTTATATAACCACTAAGATCACCAATTACTAAGGTCTGAGTAAAATACCACTGTAATGACTTCTTTTTTAAAAGATTTATTTATTATTTATTTGTTTAATTTATTTATTTTTTGCTGCATCAGGCCTTAGTTGCAGCACGTGGGATCTTCGCTGAGGCACGCGGGATCTTCCATTGTGATGGGCAGGCTTCTCTAGTTGTGGTGCGCGGGCTCCAGGGCGCGTGGGCTCTGTAGTTTGTGGCCCGCGGGCTCTCTAGCTGAGGAGCACAAGCTTAGCAGTTGCGGCGCGCAGGCTTAGTTGCCCCGCGGCATGTGGGACCCCAGTTCCCGGACCAGGGATCAAACCCACGTCCCCTGCACTGTAAGGTGGATTCTTTCCCACTGGACCACCAGGGAAGTCCCTGTAATGACTTTTTAAATAACTCGCTGATTCAATGAAAGTAAGAGGGCAGAAACCTCTTTCGAAACTAAATCTTTTTAAGAGACTGAGAAAAAAATACAAAATTATACACTGTAATAATACACTGTAATAATACACTGTAATAATAATAATACTAAAAAAATGTCCTAGGGTATGAGGCTCTAGATACTCATTTCCTTAACTGCAAAACACCAGTTTCTAGTCTTAATACCTAGGAAGTTCCTAGAACTGGTTAAGCCATTAGGACATGGCTCTGCTGTACTCCTTTGTTCCTTTCCTCTTCTCCTGCTCTGTTCCTGGTGACCTGATGATTTTCTGCAGTGGTGTGCTTAGATCCCTTTCTCTTTATCTGTGTATCTGCTATAGGTCTTTGCTCTGCGGTCACCTGGCTTTGTATTCCTAAAGAGGCAGTCACCATCCATTTTCAAACTGGACTTTATCTTTCAGTAAGGAGCTTCATGAAATATACCTCACTATTCTCAATTTAAAAAACCCTTTAAGGTATTTATTCTACTGAGTACCACCTATTACGGGCTGTACTGTGTCCTCCAAAATTCATATGGGGAAGTCCTAACCCTGTTTACCTCAGAACGTCACTTTATTTGGAGACACGATCCTAACAGAAGGAATCAAGTTAAATCAGGTCAGTAGGTCTGGCGTCTTCATAAAAGGCGGACGTTTGGACACAGGTGTGCGTCCAGGAAGACAAAGGCAGAGGCGGGGACGGGTGGTGTGTCCACAAGCCCGGGGACACCAAAGACTGCCAACAGCCAGCAGAGCCTACGGAGGCCTGGAGCAGAGTCTCCCTCGCAGGAACCAACGTGCCCTGGCCTTGACCTCAGACTTCTGGCCTCCAGACACAATACATTTCTGCTGTTTAAGCCACCACATTTGTGCACTTTGTTCAAGCAACCCAGGCAAACTAATAAACCTACGTGTACATGTGAAAAACCCCAGAAGGAGGGTGCTGAGCTCTGCGGAGTCCACGTTCCCCCCGTGGTAGAACCAGAGACGTGTACGACAGCGCCACTGAGCGGGGCAGCGGGGCTGGGACCACCCACCTGCACGATCCTGCTGAGGTGGCAGTCGGCCGCCAGCTCCAGGCCCTGCTTCTCCGCCCAGGCCTCCACGTGCCCGAGCTGCTGGCGGATGATGGCGCCCCAGTAGTGGGAGCACAGCCCCGACTCGGGGTCGGTCACCAGCCTGTTGAACAGCCACATGTTGATGAAGTGGAAGAGCTGGGAGAAGAGCTGGATGGTCAGCGCGGCGTTGACCCGGCAGCGGCGCAGCAGCGACATGGCCCCCGTGAGCGTGTGCAGCACGTCGTCTGTGCAGAGAGACGGCACTGCGTCACCGAGAGCGCTCCGGAATTAGCGGTAAACGCGCGTGACGTCCGTTCAACCTCTTTAGAACAGCAGTCTCACCCCAACAGGGAGCAGTGACGTGGTCTCGAACCACCAATACGTAGCGGTATGAACTGTATCTACTGAAGTTCACCCGGACAGACCTCTGGGAAAGTCTGATGTCGCACCAGCAGGATGCGACAAGGTAACTCTTCTTAAACAAGACACGTGGTGATCACAATTTATTAGTTAAGAATGCCAGATCCAATAGAATGTCTCATTACTTTCATAATACCTCCCTCTCACATACAGCAAATATTAAAATGAAGCTAAACAAACAGGAGAAGGAGGGAAGGAGGGGACGAAGGAGAAAAAGAGAAGCCTAACCTATTTTGGGTCTCTGCAGACTGTTCTCTTCGGGGTCGTCCAGAAAGGCTGGCATGTAATTATTCAGTTCTGACTGAAGACAGTGAACCAGGTATCTGAAAATACGTAAACAATTTTAATAATCTCAGAAGGACGCCCTGCTATCATCAGACATAATATCACAAGAGAAACAATTCGTACTGTTTAGAAATATCTTTCATGTAAAAAATATATGTAAGAGTTCTACTCTCAGGATTCTTGAAACACAGCTAAGTGAATTAAATTTATTAAATCAACACATTTTGCATATAGTTAATTATGCTTCTTGATATCCATCTTCAATTCGGGTAAATAAAACCCCTTAAAATTAGTTTTGAAAATTTAACCAGAAAACATGATTGAAATCTTTACAGAACAGTATCATCTCCAGACACACGTTCTTACTTAAAGGCCATCTGAACCAAGTGTGCTAGAACATCCTGGGCATCCAGCGTGATTCGACTCAGATCTCGGTCCTGCTTTATGAAGTTGAGCAGCTCAGATGCATTCGCCATCCAGAAAGCAAGCGCCCCTGCGATATTCTTCTGTTTCTGTAGACAGAACACGTTTCCATAGCAACCACAGGACAAACAACAACAATAAAAATAAAAAGGAATGCTCTTGAAAAGCTGCTGAAGATAGACCAGTACCTTCCCATTTTCACCAAGGTATTTACCACAGATACCAGATACGTGCAGAGGAATTTGGGTACATACATAGCAATGGAAAGTAAAAACCCACTGCAACTTCTTAGGATTCATGTATAGACACACGGATCTAATGAGCTACAATTTATGGAATCAGTGGGGGGAAGGAGGTATCGAATAATACAACACCAAATTGGAGATTGTGCATTATCTGGTAATCTGTGAAGTATACACACGTGTATCCATGGTTACCCAACAGCCACCCTGATACTCAAAGTCACTGGCTTGGACACCAAGCAACTCGGTATCAAGTACTGATCTATCGTGTCATCTCCCGACCACATGTGCAGGCCAGGCAACCTCAGATGAGATCCAAAGAATAGGAACCAAGGATAAACAATAAAGAGAAGAAACAGAACTTTTGTCATTTCATATCCACACTGAAGTGCATTAAGCAAAAGTTATGAAATGCTGATAAAGGCTGCACAGTCCAAAAAGGGTTTTAGTACTGCATGTTCCAGCTGCCAAATGAGTGTTATGAGCCTCGGTCCGGTTGTTGTTGTACTTTGACATGGAAGCAGCATGAGAAACTCAGCTAAGCCAACACAGCCAGGAGGATCGGCTCCCAGCAGTATGTCCTACCTGATCAACCTGGTCTACTTCCTGGAGAAAAACAGACGCGGGGAAACCAAGCAGAACGAGAGAAAGAAACTTGTAAACAATCATGATAGTTAAAAAAAAAAAAAAAAATCAAAACACTAACATGAAGGTACGACATGAGGGTACGACACTTAGTTACGCTATTCCCACGTTACACACTCATTTACAGTCTGAGGCAGCTTTGGAAGCCTAGGGCATAAACGATTAGTTTCATGTTCTTAAAACTGGCACAGTAACGAAGGGAATTCCTAGAGTTTATCTATAAAGAAGATGTTACAATAAACAAATGAATACACTGATCTCTTTAAAAGATTTACAAAGAAAAGGACTTCTTAACATCTCTTAACAGCGTTGCGTGTTTGAGACGACTTAAACGTACATAACTTGAGAGTCTATTCTCCTGGACCAGTTAATAAGAATGAAAAACAAGAAAGACCAGCAAAAACAGTAAGAGCTGAGAACTTAAAAATGTATTAAAGACGCATTATTTCTATACTAGAAAGGAGTAACTTGTTTTTTGAAAGTAGGTTTTTACAAAAAATGAAAGAATTTTAATTATTCCATAATTACTCTCTAAAAATTGAAGACTTTTAGATCTTCAATCTTAATATTGAAAATTTTTAGATCTCCAATCACATACTGAACCTAAATCTGAAGTCTGAAAGGCTTGTCCTGATAATGGTGATTTCACTGCCTAGTTAAGGAAAGTCCATCAAAAGTAGTTTGCTGATGGGAGTCTGATAATTTGAAATCCAAACGCGATGGAAGACAGACAATGGCTCTGAATGACAACTGGAAAGGAAATCCACATCTGTCTATAAAATAATAAGAGAGTAACAAAATGGTATCCAACTAGAACGACTTTCCTTTTTATCTGTTTCCTCACTTGGGTAGAAGACTCATAACCTCCTCAAATTCACAGGCTAACCACTCAAACATAAAAGAAACCCTTCTTGAAAATGTCTGGCCTTTTAAAACAGTTCTGAGGGAATTAAAAGACTAGTCTGCCTCAAACTAGTCTTTTCTAGTTTGAAAAGTATCCTGACAGGAGAAAAACAATCAAACCATCTAGCCATGCTATGTATCATTATATACCTAGAGTTTCACAGCTGAGTAATAAATAGTGTTGACAAGTGATTTAGGAACACTTTTTAAAAAAATCTGTACGTTTACTTTTAAGGACTTTAAACCTCCAAGTTATCTAAAAGTCTGGAAAACGATTATGCCAATTTTATCAACTACAGACAAGACAGTACTAAAGGAAACAAACCATTCTGCCACGAAAATATCCTAATTTCCCGAAAACTTTAAAACTGGTTTATGAAAGAACTTGAATCTGATTTTCATCGTAAGTGAGAAATGTCACGATGTCCATTATACCTACACAAGTTTGCTATCAAAAAACCCAGATGCTAACTACCAACATCCTAGTAGGCTCATTATAAAAGAACAAGTCCTTTTGCATAACCATTAAAAAATTCTAAGGAGGTGTCAGGAACTGATGGGGCGGGTAATGGAGAGAAACTGCTCGGTGGGTGAGGGGTCTGTCTGGAGTGATGGGAAAGCTATGGAACCAAGTTCAGGAGGCTGCACAACACTGTGAATGTACTGATGCTACCCAACTACTCACTTTAAAAGGGTTCATTTTATGTTACGTGAATTTCACCTCAGTAATTTATTATTATTTTTTAAATTCTCAATGCCTTCTCACAACTAGTGTAATTTCAAGGGTCTTTTTCATGATCATTATGTTACCATGTACAGTCTCTCTTCCCTTATTTTAAATTTTGGAGGGAAGAAACAGAAAAGTTTACATTTCTTTTCAACTTTTAAAGCTACACAATTTCTAATCCTACTTATGTAACTTTCGTTTTAGAAAAGATTAAGACGAAGTCAAACATGTAAGCAAATCTGAAATGTTAAAAAAACTAACTTAACTGATTTAAAAATTATAAACACGGTCATTGAACTGGCTTTGCAGGCTGGCGCTTACCTGAATGACCCCTTCCATCATGCTCACCATCTTGTTGACAATGGCAATCACTTTGTGCGTCCGTTCTGCGGGACTGACATCGGGTCTGTACTGGCTGGACAATACATACCGACACGCCATATATAACACGTATGTAGGTGACAACTTAAAATGGACTGTAGAGCTATTAGTGTAATTTATAATGGCAGATAAAAATGAATCTTCAGCTGTGAAAAGATTTCAAAAAAGAAGAAGAAGAAAAAAAAAAAAAAGAACAAAAAAACCCCATGAAAATCAGATGGAGAAAAATGGAACAAGAAGTAATTCACTACCAATGCAATCTGAAATTACTCACAACTTTCCCTGAATTCAATGCTTGCAGGCAGTATTAGGTCAGGCCCAGGAGCGTCCTGAGTTCTGAAAGAGGAAAATGGCCATTTCTTAAAATCCGGTCACATGAGCTAATAACATCACCGACAGCCAGTGCAGATTTCTGCAACTATTTCTTAAATGTCTATATATAAAATTTTTTCAAATAACACACAGCCCGATGACTGGTTTTCACGTGGAACCTATTCAAGCGTTCAAATGAGTGAACTGGGAGTGACCACGTCCCAGCTCCTCACAGAGGTCAGGTCCTTGAAGTATCTGCTTCCCTCAGGAGAACAGATCTGACCCTGTTTCTTTATTATTGATGAAGACGTCGCGTGGAGCAGAGAGATCAGGCTGCCAGGCACCTGCTACCGCGATGGCTCAAGTGACAATGAAGAGACACTGCTGGGAGACACAGAGAAAATCTAAACCACACTGAGCTTGAAACTGAGCTCTCACACAGGAAAAGGAAAAGTGTCCTAAGAGCTAGACATCGCCTTTCTCTCCCAATAGAGGTTAGACACGTGACCCCTGCCATTCCAGGTCCCCTCGACCACTCAGTGTTAGCATTTGTCCCCGCGCACGGTGACCACGCCGTAGGATGACTAACACGGCTGACTACAGATCTGCAGGTACAGACGGGCGAACTAAAGTGATTCCTTTCCAACAACAAATGTTCTGGTCCCTCCATCCTCATCTCCACGCACCAAAAGATGAATAAGGAGAAATATAATGTGGGTTCATTCAAACTATCATAAACATGAAAAGTAAAAACAAAAAAACCTTCTTTTCACCAAATTACATGCTTCAAAGTTTATTATCCAGTCTATGATTTATTAATTTGGATTTAACTCAATAATTTAGGTATAAAAATGCTCTTAGAAACAGAAGTAATTCAAAAGCTCAATTATTTTAATGTCTTTCTTATGCTGCCGTATTTGTAAACATCTGAAATTGTAGCTAAGCAGTTGTTTTCAATTTAATACCCATAACGTGAACCTGGATAAATTTTTACCAAATTTTTTTAATGCTTCATCACTTCAACACATCTATTAAAAATAAGGAATTTAAATTCTCATTGAAAAAATTTTAAAAATGTGTCAGTGGTACTTTAAAAGTCTTTTCCATCATTCATAATTGTTTCCTTGACTAAGGTTAGTATTTAATCGCTCATGAAAGCTACTTAGATTTTTATGACCGCACCAGTGTAGAAGAACTGCTTATACTAACAATGTATCATATACACGAAAAACAGAGACTGAAAATGGGAAGAACCATGTGTTTCCATCACTGTCCTCATACCAACAAAGCAACACGTATTTATATCCAATAAAACTTCAACAAGTCTTGGCAAAACAAAAGAATATGACCCTGCAAAAAACTTAACTAAACTATATGCTCACAGGAAAAAATAATTTCTGACATATAATTAATCATCATATGGCTATTCTGACACTATATTATCATATATTTATTAACTGTTAATATGTTAGTAAGTATATACTTATTAATTTTGCATACCCTAAAAACATTATCCTAATCAATCTTCCCCTCCCCTAATGATGATTTGCTTATTCAAGTATTTATGGGCTAAGAACTATGATACACACCTCTTGATCACCTTATAAGCAAATGGAGGTTAACTCCTTATAATACTAATTCACTGTTCTGAACATCTAATCCTAGAATACACTACCAAAAACAAGTCCGGACACAGAAAGTAGGCTATTTATTATTATATCTAAAAAAAATTCTCCACGTATAATGATTCATATTGTAATTGTAAAAAAATTCACAAAAAAATACTGAATAATAACCAAAACCCTATAATAAAAATGAGGTAAAAACTTGAGATTCCCAGATGAGTCCACAGATTTAATCACTATGATGAACGCTATTAAAATCTTACAATGTACAGTGCCCTCTGCTGCAAGACGGAAAACTTAAGAACTGTATCAGTCGCTTGTCGCCTGTCACCAAATGTAAGCGACCTGCCTCAGCTAATGCCTTGGTTACTGGATCTGCGAAAGGGAACGGTCAGCATGGCCTCATCAAAAGTCTGAAAAGCACCAAAGACGAGCGCTCCCGGCTCCACTGCTGATAACGAGAGCGTTCACACCCAGCTCCCCCGTTTCTGTGCGAGGAGGGCTCACCACCTACAATGAACCACCATGCTTTCCTACACCGAAACAATTTTAGAAGCCACAAGGAAGCAGAATTCTGACTTAAGGTGAGATATATTTAAAAATCTTAAGAAAAGGAAATAACAAAAGGTCTATGTTCTCTGTTCAAAAAAACTAGGCAAGACCAGTGCCAGCAGAGAAAAAGACTCATCTCCGTCTATCAACGGGGAGCCGTCAGGGCGTGAGACAGAGCAGGATGCGCTCCGTGACTCTGAGACACTCAACCTCAACCTCATTCTTGGCTCTGTGTATTTTTAAACACGTGAGGATTTCCTCTGGAAATGGGTCAAATGATTAGTCTTATCTAAATATCAAAATGATCAAATATTAAAATCCTCCAAAAATTCCCTTTCTCCCTGTTTTTACGAAGTAGCACATTTAACATGGAAACATCTTAATTCAAACTGCCTCCCGTTTCACCTGGATGAGGCCGTGGCATGTAAGCGAGGGATGTAACTGTTGATGAAGCTTTTTTTTTTCAATTCAGTAACATGAAAAGGAAATAACCTTAAAGCACTGCTAACACTCTAAAAATGTCAGCCAAACCTCTGGAGTGAGTAACCTTTAACCCAAACCCTCTCCAGGTGTACTTTCACTCCTTTCACAATTCCAAAGGCCCCCATTTCCCACCTGCTTTCTTGCCTGCGGTAGTCCAGCTGCTGTTCCACTCTGACCATGGGCTTCACCATCCCTCGCTCGGCGGTGCTGGCGGCAGACAGCCCCCTGTCGCCGTCCAGCCTGGAGGAGCTCTAAGTCCAGAGGAAACACAGGGCGTTTAAACACAGCACGCGGACCAACCACGCTTCACACTCGGTCAGCATCGCGGGGGAGGCGGGGGGGGGGGGCGCAGAGGGACAGGAGAGGCCAGGAGGGGCCCAGCAGTGCCGAGGATGCCACGTCCACGGCAGTGTGCCCAAGAGCACAGTCACTGAGAGAATAACAGCACACACGGCCACTCTCCCCGTCTGGCTCTAAAACACAGGCATGCAGGCGTGGGGCACACACACCAGGGCCCTGCAGCAAGTCCAGTAATAGCAGCGACCTGACTCCACGGAGTTCTCTTGGGTCAGGACACAGTGGACAGGGTATGTGCACAACGCGAAGAGGCGGCTCTCTGTTTACTTGTGAGTTTTAAGGAAGGATGAAGGAATTCACTCATCACAGCTCAAAACCTAGTGAAGGGTTCAGTACCGAAACTGGCTCGCTTCCTGCCCTTAATCAACACAGGGAAAAGACACCTATGAAGCAACCCCACACAGTCGATGTAAGTCCCTCCAAGCAGTGCCCAGTCCTAGCCAGCCTGTGGCTGACAGAGGGATGAGTTACTGATGTTCAGAGAACAATCAGAACAGAATCAATAAATTTAGGTAAAAAATCCATTGCAGCAAAAAATTTATGTAAGACTTCTTGCTACATCCCTTACTGTAGAAACTGAGCACAGATAAGTAAATAAAACTCACCCTGGCCTTACCCACCAGAATTAACCTTGTGCAGCATGTACCTTTCCATTCTTTGTATCTCCCATCAATGGCATTACACAGCCTACACTCTGTAAAAGATACTTTTTCTAATGCTGTAGACATCTCGTAATATTATTTTTATGTTACAGAATTGTAATGGCTGTATTAACATTCTGTTGTCTATTCGTCAAGGTTCATTAAACCAATTTTTATTAGGTTGTTTAAAATGTTCATCAGTATAAAGTGTCAGGATAGCTGTGCCTGTTTGTGTGTGTACACACACACACACACACACACACACACATATTCACACACAGTAATTAATTACTTTGTTAAGGTATGGCTACAGAAATAAAATTGCTTGGTCAGTGGATGGCGACATTTAGACTACAAAAAGTTGTTATAAATGAATAATGGTAAGGCAATGAACAAATAAACTGCTATGTTTATAAACTAACATGTTACAAAACCACTTTAGCTGTTTTCAAATGGTTTTTAGAACAAATGCTCACAAAACAGCTGAAGGAAGCAGGAAAGAAAGGTGTGTGTCTGTGTAGAGAAGGATTTAACCATGTTAAAATACACATGAACACACACACGCATAGGAGTTCAGATAAGGATCTACCAAAATTTTACCAAAAGCCAACCATGAACTGTTTTCAGTTTTTTTTACACGTTTTCTCAATTTAGCCAAGTGTTCTATATTGACTATGCGTTCTTATAAGAAGCAAAATTTTTTCTAAAGATGGTTATCATATCGGGTTCTGAGAGTACTTATTCATTAAGTTGCTTAGAAGACCTTTACTGAGACTTGTACGTACTAACAGGCATTCTTCTAAGCAGCAGAAGTGCAGCAGTGAGCACACAAGCCCTACCACCCTCACAAGCTCACACTCCACAGTCAATCGACAAACAAGTAGCGTACGGTATCAAGGGCTGCACAAAGAATGTCACGTACGGTGTGCACTAGTGCCAGGGCGCTCAAGGAAGACTCCTTCATGGAGGAGACTGCAGAGGAAGCCCGAGGCAAGAAGGGGCTCGCTGGGGGACAACCAGTGGAAAGAGCGTTCCACGAGAAGCAGGCCCACCCGGCCTTTGGGTGGGAAGGGGGTGGGCGTCCCGGGAACAGAAGCAGTGGTGGCACATGCTGAGCTGAGAGGGAAGGGGGCCGGGCCCCAGGAGCTGTGTGACACAGAGCGACGACCGTGTGACAGCGGGACAAGAAACCACCCAGAGGCTTCGGAAGCAGGGCAGTAGCAACGTCTAATTCACGTCTTTAATACCTCGGTTCAGCTGCCGGGAGGAGAATGACGGGCCAGGGAAGAGCAGAGGAGGGGCTGCCGTCTAAGAAGCTCTGCGGTCCCTCCGCCACAGGACGGCTGCAGCCTGAGCCAGACTCTCCCGGGGACGACAGACAAAGGCGGGTCAGAGGGCAGGGGCCGTGCCGGCGGGACCTGCCGATGACCGGGTGAGGGCGTGACCAGGTGAAGGGACGAGGGGGGCCAGGGTGGCCCGCGACAGGTTTCTGTCGAGCGATGCCGAGGACGCTGGAGGACGGGACGTCAGGCCCCGAGGTGGGGAAGGGTGAGGGAGAGAAGGTGCGTGAGAAAGAAAGTCTCCGTTTGTCTCAGCTGCGTTGAATGTGACGGGTGCTGCAGAGTCTGGGGGGCTGGCGCCCAAGACGGGAGTGGCGCGCACAAAGGGCATCCAACTGTCTAAGGTCAGCTGGGAACAGGTACCAACGGAAGAGGGGGGCCCGAGGTCTGAAGCCTTGGCCCCCAATTTCAGAATCAGGTGGGGGGGGGACGGGGACCCACCAATCAGACTGAGGAGGAAGGTGCCGTGAGACGGGGGCGAGAGAGGCCCTGGGGCAGAGGGCGTGCACCCGCTGGGTGGTGCTGGCACCGCCGAGACGGACCACATGGGACCTGGAACCGGGGGCGTCGGTGCCCGGGACAGGCGCGGCCCTACGAGCGGGAAAGGAGATGGAGTGCAGGCCGTGAACACGGCCAACGCCGATGATCCCTGCCAGAAACCGTGCTGAGAACACGAGTAGGAAACGGGCAGTAGCTGGAGAGGACAGCAAGGAAGGGTTTTAAAAATCTGTTCCGGTGCCCGAAGATGAGCCCCACGCGAGCAGCTCCTGCCCCCGAGCCGGGCCCGTGAACGGCGCGGTGGAAGGCGCAAGGCCTGGGAGCTCAGCGCTTCTCGTGAGGCACTAAGACGTCCGCCGCCCCCGTGGAGAGAGATGGGCGAGGGGTCCCGGCCACCAGCCGTCCCACACAAGGAGCCACCAGCAAGACCAGCAGAGCAGACTGAGCCCTGAGCAAACCGCCCTGCACAGCTACGAAGAAACAAAACAGCTGCTGCTTCAGTCCCCGAGTCTGGGTGTGGGGTGTGACCCAGCAGACGGGAACCAGAACGAGGACAGAAGTAAACCAACTGTGCAAGAGAGAGAGCACAGCGCCCACGGGCGTGAAGCGGCAGGTGGGAGCCGGGACCCAGGCTGAGGTAAGAAGGGCAGGAGTCCGCTATCTGCGGGGGTGGCCTGAGCGAGAAAGGCTGGCCACACAGAGGACAGGCCTAGGACACACTGCTTGGGAGAGAGAGCACAGCCTCCCGGCCTTAGCGGAAAAGACGGTCTGCTGCTCACGTATCACCACGAGAGACACAAGTGGTTAGGACACCCACACGCAGGCCACTATTAAAGTCTGTCTGTACAATACTTTTACGAGGATGTCATCAGTAGTTCATCAAAGACGTCCTGTTATGCGAAACAAACACAGTCCTGTTAGGTAAGAGACAATCACCCACCTTGCTCGCTGGTAATGCTGTCCCACTATGAACATCTCCTCCCAAATCAAAAGTTGTCTCCTGAACAATTCTGTTGAGACAGAAAAAGAAATACATAGAATTAATAACTCTCCAATGACAAGAGGTAGTCTCTTCTTTATAACACAAAAGGAATAGCTAGCTAGCTAAATATCCCAACGTTCAAAGATCTTCAAGAAATCACTTTACTGCCAGAATATGAACTTAATGAATTAAAAAACTACTGTGACTTTATGAACTTTTCCTACCAATGTATACTGAATACTCTTGAGATCAGATTTTTGTTTTTGACTCTCTACCCTGAAAGGTGAGAAAGTGAGCATTCCTTCTCAACCTCCCATTTTTATTCTTTATTATCATTTTTCTTTTTTTTTTAACATCTTTATTGGGGTATAATTGCTTTACAATGGTGTGTTACTTTCTGCTTTATAACAAAGTGTATCAGTTATACACACACATATGTTCCCATATCTCTTCCCTCTTGCGTCTCCCTCCCTCCCACCCTCCCTATCCCACCCCTCCAGGCTGTCACAAAGCACCGAGCTGATCTCCCTGTGCCATGCGGCTGCTTCCCACTAGCTATCTACCTTACTTTTGGTAGTGTATATATGTCCATGCCTCTCTCTCGCTTTGTCACAGCTCACCCTCCCCCCTCCCCATATCCTCAAGTCCGTTCTCCAGTAGGTCTGTGTCTTTATTCCTGTCTTACCCCTAGGTTCTTCATGACATTTTTTTCCCTTAAATTCCATATATATGTGTTAGCATACGGTATTTGTCTTTCTCTGACTTACGTCACTCTGTATGACAGACTCTAGGTCTATCCACCTCATTACAAATAGCTCAATTTCGTTTCTTTTTATGGCTGAGTAATATTCCATTGTATATATGTGCCACATCTTCTTTATCCATTCATCCGATGATGGACACTTAGGTTGCTTCCATGTCCTGGCTATTGTAAATAGAGCTGCAGTGAACATTTTGGTACATGACTCTTTTCGAATTATGGTTTTCTCAGGGTATATGCCCAGTAGTGGGATTGCTGGGTCATATGGTAGTTCTATTTGTAGTTTTTTAAGGAACCTCCATACTGTTCTCCATAGCGGCTGTACCAATTCACATTCCCATCAGCAGTGCAGGAGTGGTCCCTTTTCTCCACACCCTCTCCAGCATTTATTGTTTCTAGATTTTTTGGTGATGGCCATTCTGACTGGTATGAGATGGTATCTCTTTCTGGTTTTGATTTGCATATCTCTGATGATTAGTGATGTTGAGCATTCTTTCATGTGTTTGTTGGCAGTCTGTAAATCTTCTTTGGAAAAATGTCTATTTAGGTCTTCTGCCCATCTTTGGATTGGGTTGCTTTTTTTTTTGTTATTGAGCTGCATGAGCTGCTTGTATATTTTGAAGATTAATCCTTTGTCAGTTGCTTCATTTGCAACTATTTTCTCCCGTTATGAGGGTTGTCTTTTGGTCTTGTTTATGGTTTCCTTTGCTGTGCAAAAGCTTTTAAGTTTCATTAGGTCCCATTTGTTTATTTTTGTTTTTATTTCCATTTCTCTAGGAGGTGGGTCAAAAAGGATCTTGCTGTGATTCATGTCACAGAGTGTTCTGTCTATGTTTTCCTCTAAGAGTTTGATAGTTTCTGGCCTTACGTTTAGGTCTTTAATCCATTTTGAGTTTATTTTTGTGTATGGTGTTAGGGAGTGTCCTAATTTCCTTCTTTTACATGTAGCTGTCCAGTTTTCCCAGCACCACTTATTGAAGAGGCTGTCATTTCTCCACTGTACATTCCTGCCTCCTTTATCAAAGATAAGGTGACCATGTGTGCGTGGGTTTATCTCTGGGCTTTCTATCCTGTTCCATTGATCTATCTTTCTGTTTTTGTGCCAGTACCATACTGTCTTGATTACTGTAGCTTTGTAGTATAGTCTGAAGTCAGGGAGCCTGATTCCTCCAGCTCCGTTTTTCGTGCTCAAGATTGCTTTGGCTATTCGGGGTCTTTTGTGTTTCCATACAAATTGTGAAATTTTTTGTTCTGGTTCTGTGAAAAATGCCAGTGGTAGTTTGATAGGGATTGCATTGAATCTGTAGATTGCTTTGGGTGGTAGAGTCATTTTCACAATGTTGATTCTTCCAATCCAAGAACATGGTATATCTCTCCATCTATTTGTATCATCTTTAATTTCTTTCATCAGTGTCTTATAATTTTCTGCATACAGGTCTTTTGTCTCCTTAGGTAGGTTTATTCCTAGATATTTTATTCTTTTTGTTGCAATGGTAAATGGGACTGTTTTCTTGATTTCACTTTCAGATTTTTCATCATTAGTGTATAGGAATGCAAGAGATTTCTGTGCATTAATTTTGTATCTTGCAACTTTACCAAATTCATTGATTAGCTCTAGTAGTTTTCTGGTAGCATCTTTAGGATTCTCTATGTATAGTATCATGTCATCTGCAAACAGTGACAGCTTTACTTCTTCTTTTCCGATTTGGATTCCTTTTATTTCCTTTTCTTCTCTGATTGCTGTGGCTAAAACTTCCAAAACTATATTGAATAAGAGTGGTGAGAGTGGGCAACCTTGTCTTGTTCCTGATCTTAGTGGAAATGCTTTCAGTGTTTCACCATTGAGGATGATGTTGGCTGTGGGTTTGTCATATATGACCTTTATTATGTTGAGGAAAGTTCCCTCTATGCCTACTTTCTGCAGGGTTTTTATCATAAATGGGTGTTGAATTTTGTCGAAAGCTTTCTCTGCATCTATTGAGATGATCATATGGTTTTTCTCCTTCAGTTTGTTAATATGGTGTATCATGTTGATTGATTTGCGTATATTGAAGAATCCTTGCATTCCTGGAATAAACCCCACTTGATCATGGTGTATGATCCTTTTAATGTGCTGTTGGATTCTGTTTGCTAGTATTTTGTTGAGGATTTTTGCATCTATGTTCATCAGTGATATCGGCCTGTAGTTTTCTTTCTTTGTGACATCCTTGGCTGGTTTTGGTATCAAGGTGATGGTGGCCTCGTAGAAGGAGTTAGGGGGTGGTCCTCCCTCTGCTATATTTTGGAAGAGTTTGAGAAGGATAGGTGTTAGCTCTTCTCTAAATGTTTGATAGAATTCGCCTGTGAAGCCATCTGGTCCTTGGCTTTTGTTTGTTGGAAGATTTTTAATCACAGTCACAATTTCAGTGCTTGTGACTGGTCTGTTCATATTTTCTCTTTCTTCTTGGTTCAGTCTTGGCAGGTTTTGCATTTCTAAGTATTTGTCCATTTCTTCCAGGTTGTCCATTTTATTGGCATAGAGTTGCTTGTAGTAATCTCTCATGATCTTTTGTATTTCTGTAGTGTCAGTTGTTACTTCTCCTTTTTCATTTCTAGTTCTATTGATTTGAGTCTTCTCCCTTTTTTGAGATCAGTTTTTTGAAAACTAATAACAAAAAATTGAAAGGAAGCATAAAGGAAAACAGAGAAAGCTGTTCCGTCAGTGAGTCTCTCTAGGTGGCAAATGGCATGTGTGGGCTCAGGGAAGGCCGGGGTGTGTGAACACAGCGCCGACACCTGAGGCGCCAGGAGCCCACGTGTGGGCTCAGGGAAGGCTGGGGTGGGGTGGGGGGGGTGGAGTGGGCATGAAGACAAGGCACAGGCCCAGTTGACTCCTGCCTGAAAGCCAAGCTGATGGTTTTTTAAAAGCTCACGGATACCACCATTAGGCTACAAATAAAGAAATGGAGAAATTTTTGATAATGTCAATAATTAGATCCAGAGTAATTCTAAACAGTTTTTAAGAATATCTCAAAAATACCAAAACTGTTAAACTTATCATTATGAAAAATTAGTTGAGAATATAAACGAAATCTCATTTCAAAGAGTCAATAATCTGAGGCGAGCTACAGCTCTTTGGCAGAAAGGAAGGGTGAATGCAATCCATTTATTCCAGCTCACGGGAGAGGCCCAACCGAAGGGGAGAAAGAGCCCTAAAACATCTGTTGAGAGGCTCATACACCATGATCAAGTGTGATTTATTCCAGGGAGGCACACAGATGGTTCAACAGCCACAAATCCACCAACGCGGCACACCACGGTCATCTCCACATATGCAGAACAAGATCTGACAAAATTCAACAGCCATTTGTGATAAAAACTCTCCACAAAGAGGGCACAAAAGAAACATCCCTCATCATCACAAAGGCCACGTATGACAAACCTAAGTCAACATCACACTCAACAGCGAAGAACTGAAAGCATTTCCTCTAAGATCAGGAACAAGACAAGGACGCCTACTCTCACCAGTTTTATTCAACAAAGCCAGAGCAATTAGGCAAGAAAAAGAAATAAGAACCATCTAAATCAGAAAATAAGGGAAACTGTCACTATTTGCAGATGACAAGATGCTATATACAGAAAACCCTAAAGACTCCACTAAAAAAATGTGTTAGAATAAGCCAATCCAGTAAGCTTGCAGCGTTCAAAACCAATAACAAAAATATGTTGTGTTTCTATACACAAGTAATAAAATATCAGAGACATTAAGAAAATAATCCCATTTACAGCCGCATCAAAAAGAATAAAACACCTAAAAATAAATTTAACCAAAGAGGTGAAAGACCAGTACACTGAAAACTCCAAGACACTGATAAAAGAAACTGAAGAAGATACAAATAAATGGAAGATATTTGTTATTTTGTGCTCATGGACTGGAAGAATGGATATTGTTAAAATGTCCATACCACCCAAGGCAATCTATACATTCATTGGAATCCCTATCAAAATTCCAATGGCATTTTTCACAAAAATAGAACAATTCTAAAATTTCTATGGAACCACAAAAGATCCCAAGTAGTGAAAGCAACCTTGAGACAGAACAAAGAAAAAGAACAAGTCACTCCCTGATTTCAAACTATATTATTGTACAAAGCTATAGTAATCAGAACAGAATGGTATCAGCATAAAAACAGACACACAGATCAATGGAACAGGATAGAGAGCCCAGAAATAAACCCACACATATATGGTCAATTAATCTATGACAAAGGAGCCAAGAATATACAATGACAGAGAACATACAGGACAGTCTCTTCAATAAAAAGTGTTGGGAACACTGGACAGCCACGTGCAAAAGAATGAGAATGGATCACCATCTTACACCAAACACAAAGATTAACTCAAAATGGATCAAAGGCTTGAGTAAGATCTGAAACCATAAACTCCCAGAAGAAAATATAGGCAGTAAGCTCCTTGACACCAGTCTTGGTGATGAGTTTTTGCATCTGACAAAAAAGGCAACAAAAGCAAAATAAACAAGTAGGACTGCAGCAAACTAAAAGCTTCTGCACAGCAAAGGGAACCACCGACAAAATGAAGCAGCAACGTGTGCCAGGGGAGAGAATATTTGCAAACCATGTATCTGATACGGGGTTAATATCCAAAATATGTAAAGACTTCATACAACTCAGTAACAACATCGCCTCCCCAAACAAAAAACAATTAACAAACGGGCAGAGGATCTGAATAAACATTTTCTAAAGACATACAGATCACCAACAAGTACATGACAAGATGCTCGACGTCACTAATCACCAGGGAAACGCAAATCAAAACCGCAAGGAGGCATCACCTCACACCTACCAGAATGGCCATCATCAAAAGGACAAGAGGTATGTGTTGGTGAGGGTGTGGAGAAAAGGGAACACTCGTGCACTGCTGGTGGGAATGGAGATCGGTGCAGCCACTATGGAGACCGGTAATGGAGGTTCCTCAACAATTAACACAAGAGCTACCGTATGACCCAGCAATCCCACTTCCGGGTGTATATCCGAAGACAATGAGAACACTGACTTGATATGATATCCTCACTTCACGTTCACTGCAGCCTCACTCACAACAGCCAAGATATGGGAGCAGCCTAAGTGTCCACTGATGGAAGAATGGATAAGGATGATATAGTGGGAGTGTGTGTGTGTGTGTGCGCGCGCGCGCACGCCTGTGTCTGTGTATACACGCTCACAGGAATATTATTCAACCATAAAAATGAAGGAAATCTTGCCATTTGTGACAACATGAATGGAATGTGAAGAAACTGTGCTCACTGGAATGTCAGAGAAAGACAATTACCATATGATCTCACTTACATGTGGAACTTGGAACAACAAGACAGCCATAAAAGGAATGAAATTTTGCCATTTGCAGCAACATGGATGGACTTGGAGGGCATTATGCTAAGTCAAGTCAGACAGAGAAAGACAAATCCTACAGATACCACCTGAAAAATACAACAGACTGGTGAATACGAGAAAAAAGCAGCAGACTCACAGACAGAGAACAAACTAGTGGTTACGACGGGGGTGGGGAGAAGGGCAGTACAGGGGCTGTGGGATGGGAGGCGTAAACCGCCGGGTGTACCACGGGCTCAAGGATATGTTGTACGACGTGGGGAGCAGAGCCAATATTTTGTAATAACTGTAAATGGGAAGTGACCTTTGAAAACTGTATATAAAAAAACAGTAACAACAAAAAAACCAAACTCACAGATACAAACATTGGTGGATACCAGAGGCAGGGGTGTCCGGATGGTGGGGGGAATGCCAAAATGGGTCAAAAGGTACAGGCTTCCAGTTTTAAAATAATTAAGTCCTGGGGATGTAATGCACAGCACAGTGACTACATTTCCTGAGACTGTGCTGCATAACTGAAAGCTGCTAAGAGGAGATCCTAAAGTTCTCATCACAGGAAAAAACTGCATAACTACGTGTGGCGATGGACGTAACTAGACTTACTGTGATCATTTCACAATACATACAAATACTGAATCACTATGTCACACGCCTGAACTAATATGCCAATTATAGCTCATTTAAGAAATATACATACATGTGTGAAAAAAAGGAATACCTGAGTTATCTACCTAGAAATCTGCATAAGGGTTTAACATGAGAACAGTATTAATTTTTATAAAAAAGCAAAGTCCGTTCTACTTTATGGATGTCCGTGTAAGTACTGGTATATTCAACCACTAAGCAGTTTTGACTAGTTTTGCAGGAAAAAGATGTAATAAAAATAAAATGTCACAGCAGCACTACCCCTCAATGAGATGTTCTCCATGTCCTTACACGAACTCTGCTTTCAGCCAGAGACAAGACAAGAATCAACAACCGCAGGCCTCCAGAGCAGGAACCATTAAGGCAAAAAGCAGTAGGAGACGGATGTTCTCACCCAGGAAAACATCGCCCACAAAACTGAAGCGCCGACTGCAAGAGTGGGACAGAGACAGTTTGTAGAGCTGTGTTTATGACAGTAACACTAGCAACTAACACCATCAAAATAAATATGATACAAAACCTAGAAGTAAAGCCCAGTTGCAAATAAGAGGCAGTAATCGTAGGCACTGCTGATAGACGATACACACCACACCAGAAGAACTGCTCACACGGTAAGTTCTCTGGAGAAACTTCCGAGGAATAAGCGTGAGGCTATTAAGCAGGCGGGCTTTACCCTGTCCAGTTGTCTGGTTCTGAAAGGAAGAAATGGGGCGAAGGAAAGCTGCTAATTAACATGGAAACCCTTTCAGCAAGACCATCTGCTGAAGAGAAGAGCCAGTGGGAAGGTCACGACAAGAGACAGGAAATGGGGAGACGGCTGATAAACAAATACAACCTGAAGAAAGGAATTTAAACAACCTGGTCCTGCCAGACACAGTAGGGAAGGACGGGTTTATCGCGCGCCCAGTTTAAAGATGGAGACAGGGACCTTCCTGTGAAGAACAGACCCACGCCGGTTCTTTCGGGGACGAAGGGCTCGGTCACTTGCTGAACCCTGGCACTGGAAGGCGAGACGCTGGGACGTCAGATCCCCACACCCGCACCGCAGTCCCTACATCCACCCTGCTGACGCGAACATGCGCGAACCACAGAGCGTCCACCCGGGAGTGGTGTTACGTCTTATCTGCACCAACCGCGACTGCCCTTCACCCTTCTCCACCGCCAGGATTCAATGTGGACAGAGTGAGAAGAGAGGCCAAGACGTCCTCAACTGCCTGGCAGCAGCCGTCAGGGTAGAACTCCTAGTGCCGACAGTGAGCTAGCGAAGGGCCAGCACGAGGGAACGGGAACGATCCCCACGTGGCCCCAGGTGGAAGCTCTGCGCGGTTTCACGCAGGAAACCACGGCACAGGAACGAGGAGCGCCACCCCTGGGATGCTACGTCTGTGCTCTCAGCAGGGCCGGGGAGAAGCTACTGCCCCTGTCTTCCCAAGATCCACACCCTAGCAACCTGTAAGACGGGTAATAGTCACCGGGCAGTATATTCATGAACAAAATGTTATCAAAAAGGAAGTCCTATTCCCTTCCCCTCAGAGAAGTTTTCCCAGACGGTAAGGAGTTTCCTTTTCCAGCACCAGGCCCACGTTGCAAGTCCTCAGACAGGCACTAGGTGGAGCCAAATACCGTGAATTCCTTAACAAAGAACAACGTGCTTCACTACTAGTAACAGAGAAGGCACACCTCAACAAAAACACCTCGGTGATGTAAGGCTCATAACACACAACACCATAATTCAAATAAAGTGTTGTTTTAAAGTATCAGCTAGGGCTTCCCTGGTGGCGCAGTGGTTAAGAATCCACCTGCCGATGCAGGGGACACGAGTTCGAGCCCTGCCCTGGTCCGGGAAGATCCCACATGCCGCGGAGCAGCTAAGCCCACGTGCCACAACTCTTGAGCCTGCGCTCTAGAGCCCGCGAGCCACAACTACGGAGCCCGCGCGCCATAACTACTGAAGCCCGCACACCTGGCGCCCATGCTCCTTAACAAGAGAAGCTACCGCAGTGAGAAGACCGCGCACCGCAACGAAGAGTAGCCCCCGCTCGCGGCAACTAGAGAAAAGCCCGCGCGCAGCAACGAAGACCCAACGCAGCCAAAAATAAAATAAATAAATATATTTTAAAAAAAGTATCAGGTAAAAAACAAAATTTAAAAGTAAAAACCAGCCACAACTTCCAATTTCAAGATGAAGTCAAGACCTTCTTTCTTCTTCTTCTTCTCTGAAACCAACCCAAATCAACAAGAACCTGAACCACAAACCACAGACTTTGAAAACACAATAAAACACATAACCTGTGGCGAATTCATTTCATTTTCAGCACGATCACAACACTCTGGAATTCTTAAAGTGACGGATGCTCCTTACCCAGGCCTCTGTCTGGGACCCTTCGCCATCAGGCCTCCATCCATGGATCTCTTGGGCAGAGCGTGGTCCTGGCTGGGGTCCACGAACTTAAACACATGGGACACCCCAAACTGCACCTTCATCCCGCTGTGCAGCATCGTCGTCTCCGAGATGCGCTGCCCGTCCACGTAGGTCTCGGCATCCATGCTTCTCGGCGTGACCGTGACCACTCCATCCATGTTTGTGAGGTCACAGTGATGGGGTTCAATTCCTGAACCAAACAACTGAAAAGAAAGGAAAATCAAAGGGACGTCCATCACCAACTACGGAGGATTTAAAGACTGAATTTTAGGACTGTAAGTCCCTCTTTTATGACAAATATAATCTAATAAACTCTGGATTTTTGGTGCTTTCAGGGAATTTCCCCTTAATTTATTAATTAAATAAACACTGTCAAAATAACTGAATATTTTCACCATCCAGCAGCTTGATTTAAGGGGTACCACAACTCTGCATTAAAAAGCATATGGGGGCTTCCCTGGTGGCTCGGTGGTTAAGAATCCACCTGCCAGTGCAGGGGTCACGGGTTCGAGCCCTGGTCCGGGAAGATCCCACATGCCGTGGAGCAACTAAGCCCGAGAGCCACAACTACTGAGCCTGCGTTCTAGAGCCCACGAGTCACAACTACTGAGCCCATGTGCCACAAAATACTGAGCCCGCGTGCCACAACTACTGAAGCCCATGCGCCTAGAGCCCGTGCTCCGCAACAAGAGAAGCTACTGCACTGAGAAGCCCGCGCACCACAACAAGGGTAGCCCCTGCTCACCGCAACTAGAGAAAAGCCCGCGCGCAGCAAAGAAGACCCAACGCAGCCAAAAATAAACAAACAAATTTATTAAAAAATAAAACGTGGTCATCTTGAATATTAAGACAATTAATGGGTAAATCTACACAGATCATCAGGGCTACAAATCCCTGTTCACCTGTTTTACTGCTGTGCTGAGGACGGGGTTAGAACTGAAAATGACATTAGTAATCGGGCCCCTCATGCCACAACTGAGAAGTGAGAATACAGAGAAGGGACATCTGCCCACGCCCAAGCCCCAGGAAGGGAGCAGCCCTGCCCTTCCCAACGCACAGGCACGCTAAGCTCTCCTCTAATCCAGCCTGAGCACTGTGGTTCAGCTAACATTTTAACTATACTTCACTGAACGCCTCCTACTGCGTGTGTGACCCAGTGACAGGCACTTCCACGTACGTTATCCCCCTTAATCTTGTAATCTTGAAACAACCTATAAAACCATCACCATCTTTTGGAGAAAAGCAACAGCCCTGGAGGTCGGGGGGGGGAGTGGGACAGACACTCACACTCTGCTCTGTTCACAATGAAGCAGAGAGAAGTGACCCAGAGCAAGCAAGCTGCTTCCATTACGTACAAAGGCTTTCCCTCCCTTCCACTCACCCGCGGCGCGGCAGGCCCACACGCTGCCCTATGACCCACCGAAGCGGCAAAGCGGCAGCCGGACACGCACCTGGATGGAGCCGTCGTCGAACTTCTCTGTCCCAACCTCAGTGACACTCAGCTGAAGGCGGTAGAGCTTTGGCTTGTCTCTGGAGTCGGAACCATCTGCGACGAGAGAAGGACAGGGCTTCACTAGCCAAGTCGAATGTGCTCATCATGTTATTTGAAACAAACAAGCAAACAACAGGTTACCTTTGAAGCAACACTACTGTTCTCAATTCTCAGGATTTCTGTTCAAAGAACTCCCCAAATTTATATCATGCAACTTAAGTAACTGAATACACAAAATTCAAAGTAAGACATACGCACATCAGCTTCTGTTTAAAATATAATTCAAGGTACTAACACCGTCATTCATACCGACGTTTTCTTACCACAGAAAAAAATGTTTCCCCACCACACGGTCCTAGACTTGTGTCTGACTCTGAAGAAGACAGGGAGACGCTCCTTCCAGACCAGACCTCCTCACAGACCGCCAGGCACAGCGGAGCTACCGATGGAAGGAGTATGACCTCCCAGCTCACCCCGGACCTTCGGGACCAGACCGACCCCAGAGATGAGGCCCCAGCGCGTGTCCCCACGTGATTCTGACGGCCACCCCTGGCAGGAAGCTCCAGTAAGAACTGCCGTGAAAAGTGCTCACCTCCACGGAGTGGAGCTGGGGTGAAGGACAAAAGGAGAGCCTGGGTTTTTTACTTCTGTGTCATTTCATACTTCCGGGAACTGCTGAGATGTTTCCCTTGCCTGCCATCACTTTGTCTGACGGGCTGGCTTTGGGGGACCACAAGAGCCGCGGCCGCTGCCCACTGACCCCCGGATGGGCTCCTCCTCTCCTCACCTGCCAACCCAACCCACCTAACACAGAGGGTCATTCTGATCTCAGCGCTATCGCACCGGGGGACACGGGCCTCGGCACTCACGCGCCAGGACACGGTCCCAGGGCCGTGACGGCAGCAGCCTCGCTGTGCCCATGCTGTGCAGGCCCCGCTGCCCCAGAGCCTCAGCGACTTCAGAATCGCTCACCGAGCTGCAGTTAAGATCTCTAGTCCCCAGGATCAGGAGTGTAAACACTGCAGTGTACACGGAGTGCAGACTGCTAAAATCTTAGTGCAGTGTGGTCTCAACTCTCACAGACCAAAGACGCCAGGAACATGGGTGTGCAAGCTGTCAGAACGGTTGCTCATTTGAGAGTGCACAAGGTCACACGCTAACCACAGGTCTGCAGCGATCTCTGGGATCTGGGTGAAGGTAAGGCGAGACTGAAGCAGCATTCGAGAGACACACGTCTCACAGGCACTAAACGCCGGGCCCCGGGTCTGCGTCGCTCCACAGCTCATCCTCATCAGATCTGCTGGCAGCTGAAGCCTCGTTTAAACAACTTTATTTCAACTCCAAGCACTGATCCAAAACGGGGCCTCCGAGTCACGCGGGGCTTTCCCTGGACAGGACTCAGTTCCCTTCTAGACCTGCGGAGCCCAAATCCCTGAGGGATGCTTACCACTCTGCTGGCTGTAAACACCACAGGCAGCCTAAGGACGGTCCTTGTCAAGAAGCACCCTCTCCGGCACCCACCGCACCGAGAGCCACTTCGTCTCAAGCCCACTGGCCATGTCCGGTGAGGGTCTCTGCTTCCTCACCTCTCCCACCCGAGCTCCCAGGCGGCTAGGTCTTTAGAACAATCTCTCCACACCTGGTGCTCAGTGCAGCGTGCGCTCAATAAAGCGTTAACGTATTAACAGTGAGGAGTTATTAACTAAAAATGCAGAGAACAGAATAATGCGATACGGTCTCGCACAGAATTATACGAATGAATTATAAAGACAGCAAAAGCAGCAAAGAAGTGATCAAGAACAACTGTTTCAATCACAATGTTTAAAAAACAGAAGAACATGAAAAATATGTCTGTTTAGGGGTGAAAGAAAAATCCACATTCGCTTCCTTCTGAATTTTGAATGCTTCTGAAGGGTACCTTGTGAGCTAATAAATGGGTATTATATACTTTTCTGCATCAACATGTACATCCACAAATTTAGAAATATAGAAAGAAAGGGAGAGATACAAACGTTCTCAGTCTCTCCTTTCTCTGTGACAGAAATCTATCGACAGACGGATCAGAAATAAACCTTCCCAATCCCTTCTTTCTTTCTGCTTCACAGTAATAATAGAAAACAAAGATACCTTTACAGGTATATCCTGAATAACCTAAACAGTGGCCACTCACGTGGCAGATAAAACAGAGTTCTGGGACCTCGGGCAGAACCCAGAAACGGAGGCGAGTAACGTTCACAATGTAACTGACAGCTTCTTGGAGATCCAAGGCCCCTCCTCAGTAAGAGCACAGTCACCTCACAGGCAGTAACAAACGTGTAAAACTGTGGCTTAAAACAAAAACCTTAAAATTTTATCCCCTTCCACAACAGGGATTCTACAAATGCTCTATTTCTGGCTTAAGTACCGGAGCACATCTCTCCTCACTTGAGAGCTACAATGGATCCGCAGCGCCTCTGAAGGCGGAGATAAATCTTCCGAAGTAACCCTACCACACAGACGAGTGCTTCTTCCAGAGGCTTTAAATGCTTTTTAGAAATATTTCATACTTTTGCCTTAAAGATACGTACCACGTTCATATGGTGCAAAATTCAAAAGGCACAAAAAGGACCCGGTGAACCACACCCTTCCCCACCCGGCCCCTGCCTAGTCCTGCCCCACCCAGAAGCAAATCTTCAGAGTCTATTTTGTGCGTATATAATTACACCTCCCGATACTCATGTTCTTCCTTCTCCTGGCTTGCACAAGCGTTAGAATACCATTTGGGGTTACCAAACGGAATATGCAACAACCAGTCAAATGTCCAACGTTTGGGACGCACTTAAAATAGATGACTCTGAGCAAAGCCTGAGAACGTTTTTCAGGACACTTCTGGTGTCACTGCACAGCATGTCTACACATCCAGGCCTGCTTCTGCCTCTGGGCAGCTGGGTGGACGACGGCCTGGGGCGTCTCTTGGCCGCCCGCTTGCAAACAGAGGGCGGGGGACTCACGCGTTTAAGGAGTGCTGACCAGCGCTTCCGTGTCCCAGGCGCCGCGCGGACGCCAGAGGTCTGCGGTGAGAAAGTAAGCTCATGTCCTGGCCCCCAGAGAGCTTCCGTTCGCTTACGTTTTAGCGAACCAGTACAACAGGGAAGAAACTGTTTTCGGTACATACCAGGTAAAAGAGGAAACGTATTTGTCTCTCTGTTTGCTCCATTCTTTTACAGTGTGAAAGTAAGCAACACGTGAAAACATTAAGGAATCCTTTTCAGGAATAAAATAACAACAGAAACCTGTCTTAGACTCTACTTACGTATTATATCAAAATAGGTACTAAATATCCCTTGTTTCCATTTTTCTTTAAAAGAATAAAAAACTAAAACTCCAAGTTTGGTTAATATCCAATGAAAACCTGTATGATCAGGTTGGAGAAAATTCAACAAACTGATAAGATGCCGAAAGGCTGAGTCAACTTTATATACAAGAAAGTTTTGATTGTTACATCGACATGTAAAAAATGACACTTGAAATATAAAAACAGACAAAGGAAGTATTTCCACGTACTATTTAAGGTGACAGATGCTAATGCACAAAATCTGAGAAACAAGTTCCAAGTAAGAAGGTCCAGCTGCGCCAACCAGAAATGATCTCAAGCAGGAGGGCAGGCCGAGGCCAAGGACACCCTAAACCTGCTCACGATGGCAGCGAGCGCCTCGCGAGAACGATACAGACACGAGCGGCACTAAGTGGGTGGCGGCCTCTTCCTTCTCAGCCTCCTGGCGTCACCG
Source organism: Globicephala melas (assembly GCF_963455315.2). Taxonomy (NCBI): domain Eukaryota; kingdom Metazoa; phylum Chordata; class Mammalia; order Artiodactyla; family Delphinidae; genus Globicephala; species Globicephala melas. Next base: position 86,853,642 of record NC_083327.1, on the reverse strand, counting down.
GACACGTGGCCCCGATCGGCGCTCCCTCCCCCACCCACCACCCCCATTTCTCCTTCTGTCCTCCTCCCCCACCCCCATCCGCACCTCCTCCCCCCCGTGTCTCCCCCTCTTCCTCCTGGGGGCGCACAGGGTCGAAGGACAGGAAAGCAGCTCTCTCCCTCCTTCAGTCCAAGTTCCCACTTAAAACTTAGCCTGAACAAAGACACCGGACATTTCTGCAAAATAAGCTGCTATTAAATGAAATGAATCCTGGATACGGAAGAGTTAACTAGATAGAGGTAAAATGAAAGTACCTTAAACTCTTAAGAAAAGTTATTTATATTAATTGAAAAGCCAACACATCCAGCATCTGGTCAGTTACCGCTGTTCTGCCCGCGAGGTTGTTAGTGCTCGAGATGAGACAGTAGCAGGAAGCGCGCCAGCCGTAGCAGGCAAAGCGACCCCTTCTCCCTGGGGCGCGCACACACGCGCGGGACCCGGGTGAAGGCAGCAGCGGCGGACAGAGGCCATGCAGACGCATGCAGGGGAGAGAAGGAGAGGGTGAGCTGCAGGGAGGCGACTGTCCAGGGGGAAAGGCACGTCCCGCCCCAGCCCTGGGCTGGAGGACACGGCAGCCATGCTCCGCGCGGCGTGGGCACATTGCTGAGGGGGACACTGAGTTGACAGGGAGTCCCCGAGCAGCAGGGGAGCAGCTGTCTGTCCGTGACAGGGAGACCCACCCCACTCCTTCCCTGCGGAGCACAGCCCAACCCAGAGCAAGGGACGAAAACGACTTCTACCCCCGTCCCTCCAAAAGACAGTGGAAGCACCCGCCCACATCTCAAAAGCCTCCAACGACACCTACAGGACCTCGGCCCAACCCCGAGGACACGTGCCTGGCTGACAACGTGTCCAGGGAAACGGTCGCTCGTAACAAGTCAGCATCCACGAACACAGGGAAACTAAGTCCATTTCACTCCGCGTGCTGACTGGGCTCGGTCAGCAGCGACACCTTAAGAAGACAGCGTGACCTGGCGAAGAGAACAGCTCTGGAGTGAGACAGACCCCGGCCGGCAACCGGGCCTTCCCCCATCCCCCCCACCGTCACCTGCTCACCTGCGAGTGCTGCGCGGAGCTGAACTTCAGGCACCTGCGGAGCGCTGCAGCTCTCCAGCAGGCAGCCCAGGCGCTCGGGCGCGTCAGACTCACGGGGGCCCCGGCTGCCCAGCTATTCGGACCACGAGTCTCTCTGGAAGCCACCTGAGTCACCTGTGTACCTACTGCGCGGCCTAAAGCAGCAGCCCGGTAAACGCTGGCTGAAGGGGCAGAGGGCCGTGAGGGAAGCCGTGTTCTCACAAGCGTCTGGTAGATGCTGCCGCCAGCACTGGGCAACCAGCAGGGCACAGCTAGCGTTTATCTCGGATCCATCAGTTTCTTACACCGACAAAAAATTTCTCTCTGAAGCAAGCAGTCAGAACGCCAATTCCCACTAGAATCTACGTTCCCACGGCCAGGCTTAATCCGCTTTGCTGGTGTGCTCCTATCTCCAAGGTCCACAACAGTGTCTGACACACAGTAAGCAGCCAGTAAGTACTTGTCAAAGAAATAAATGGATGAATTCTCATCCTGTCTCTGCTGCCCACCAAGTCAACTTTCCACTATTCATTTGAAAATCATCCTACGTCAGGTGCTATTCATCCACTCTCTCTGGGTTAATACTCCTATTTTCAAAAATTTCAGTTTGGGAGAAAACAATCATTAGCTTCTAGCACGTAATGCAAAATCCTGAATGGCAGACCCAATGCCCAAAGATGATCCTAAAAACTTCTAAGTTCAAAAACAGATGGCTGTCTTCCAGTCGCCGTTCACTGCCTCGGACCACTGAGCACCAAACCCTCACCACTAATCATGTCTGCAAACCACTGTGAGAAAACCAAAGTTTCATGAACTTTGCAGCTGGAGAACTGAGAGGCAAGGCAACACTCACATCTTCCTCATAAACAGCTCATCAATTTAAAAAAACCTTCAAACATAATTAAGCATAGAAACCACTACCTGCAGCACACGGCCACGGACTACTAATTATGGAGTATCAGTCAAAACAACAGCATTTTCCCTGTACCAATATAACACAACCCAGTTGTGTGCCATGGAGACCCCTGGACCACAAGTGCCACATCTAATCATTAGTTATAATCTTGTAAACAAAAATAAATACTCAGGAATCAAGGAGAAAAACATAATTGCCGCCCAAGGAAACACAGATTATCTACATAACCAGTCTGTTTTTAGCTCACTTTTTCTATAATTACTTACTGAGCTCTATTTAAAAAGCAGTTCTGGGTGGGAGGGACAATGCTCTGTTCTTCACAGCATTTTACAATAAAGGTCACATACCATCATTTTAACCAAATAAATAAGAAATGATACAGTTCAGCTGAACAGTAAACAGACGTGTCACACATACATTAAGTATGCGTACAGATGCGTACACTACATACGACGCGCGCGTATAAAACATTTCCTTAAGAATGTCAATGCATCTCTCTACCTGATGGCTAAGTCATAAACAGCTTTAGCTTAAGAGAGGAGAGCTCAACAAACGAAATATTTAGAAGGCTAACGTGAACACAAACTTAGTCTATTATAATTTTAAAACTAAGCAAATGTCGCTCCTCTTACAGGTGGACTTCTTAGGTGTAATTAAATTTACAAATATTCTTTTGACACTGTTCATACATGAAGCAACAGTGTGATAAATACACACACACCTGCCTCCATGACGTCTGTCCTAAGAGGACTACATTTCAGCTTCTCATTTTTAGTAGTTAAGTATTTTACAGGGTTATTTTGGAAAAAAAATTTAAAAGGGAGTAAATCATTTAAACTTCTTAAATTCTCTATATTCACTAAAATTTTGTTTTTCAGTATTTATTTCTGTGCAGGTGAAGTTTATTTTTAATGCATATACATATTTTAATGCATATACATATAGATATACATATCCTATAACCTTAATTAAGGGTTTTTGTTTTTTTAATGAATACCATCTTATGATGGTCACTTTTTTAAATAAATGATCTTAAAAAGGTTGTCAGTCAAAAGAAAGACCAATTAAAATAACATTCATTAGAAAGAACAACATGTAAAGCTGAGAATGTACACTGGTAACACCTCTCACCTGGGCTCAGCTCTACGAGGTAGGGCAGTTTCTCCGGTGGGAGTGCAGCGCCGTAGCCAGACCCATCAACTCGCTCCTTCCCGTGCAGCGGCTTCCCATCCATGTGCTTCTGGCTTTTCTTTGGGATGTAGTCTGGTGGCCTCCTCTTCAGCTGAAAGACTAAAATCCCTAGAACAGTAACACTGTAAATTAGCAACCAGACTCAAGTGAGTGTAGACGGCCAGCTGACTGGCAATCAACTGTTCAAAGATTTATCAAGAAAATGTAATTTAATAACATCTCCCAGGGAATAATTAAGCAAAAGCTCTACCCAATTTACACTTTCCCTCAACAGAGGAAATACTACTCTCTTGACATGTTCTTGAAAACTCTAGCAAGCAATTTCCAAAAATTATTTTAAATTAATCCCCTCCCAAGCATATCACATGCATGAAAGACAACACTCCAGTTTCAGAATAAATGAATGTTTCTACTGGTAAAGAACCCTATGATCAATAAATACACTCACACACACATGTAACAGCACATGCGCACACAAATACACATGCATTCTTAGTTAACCTGATCTTATTTAATTCAACCGAGTTAACTCAGAATTCAAAGCAATCTGACTTTAATAAAGTTTCGCTTTATACTGTCGAGAAAAGGTACTAAGCAAGTGTATGTTTAAAACTCGCGGTCTACACTCAAATGTGACTGGCAGTCAGTTTTTATGTCTTTATTAATGCAAAGGCCCTCCACAGAGCGACAGGTAGCTTAAGATGTGTATCTGAAAGCAAGAAAACTCTATTTCATAAAAAACATACCTTTAAACCCTCACTGCTTTGACGTAATTAGGAGAAATCGTTTCGATAGTGAAAAGTCTGGATTCATTATATGAAATGACTAAATTACTAGACGGTATTTAGGGTTGAAGGCTATTTTCCCTATCACAACAAATCTGTCCAAACATCACCAGTCCATCTGGTCGGCAGGGAAAGGATCCCGCTGCTGACAGACACCCACCTCCCACGTCCTGACACGGGGCTGAAGTCCAGCTTCTTCAGGACACGGTGCTCCTGCTGCCACAAAACGGTCTGTGCCAGGTCTCCCACTAGACCCACCAGCAGAGAGCGGCCCTCAGGATGCGGGGACCCCCTAGGAACCACCCAGCAAGTCCAAGAAGGGGACAGAAACCTGCACAGCACACAGCCCTCGAAAGACTGCCACGCGCACCTTCCTACACCTTCCAGTAAGTTAAACGACTAATGTTTCAAGTCGGAGTGTACGCATCACAGAGGTAAGGCTTGGACAAATAAGATTACTCTTCACCTCTGTCATTCGGCCACTCCCTGAAGATCTGTAGAGGACACTCGTCGTCATCAAGGATGATTTCTTCAGCAGCTTTCTCATCAGAATGCTGGGCCCCAGGAGGAAGCACCACCTGGGAGGGAAGAACAATGAGCTGTGACTGCACCCGAAAAGTGAATTAGCAGGTATGTAAAAGAAAGAATGTATTGTTTTTGAGGAAATAAAAAAGTCACTGTAGATAGAACTGAATTGGTCAAACACAATGAACAATTCTCAAAAACACTGACAGAAGTGACGGAAAATAGTTTCCAATTGAAAGCCTGGCCAGCCAGCCGGACCGTCTTCCTTCACCTGCTTCTCTGCGCTGCGCCCGGCTCCCCGGCCCATACTAGCCTGAGTCTGCTTTCTGACAAACTCTCTTTTGGAAAGACTGCACGCGACAGTCAACCTGTGCGTAGTGCCTTCGGGAAAGGGGACTGCAGGACCCAGCTTTCACAACCAAACGTTTTAGTGTGGAGTTTCATCTAACAGGTAACCTTTTAGGGTGTAACCATCACATAACCACACAAGAGATTAGCTTTCTTTTTCTTGTAGAAAATTCGTTTTTATGATTAAATTTTAATCAGATCATTTAGACGTTATTACTGGGCCGTTCATTCAACAAATGCTTTAAGATACTGCATTCACCACACTCAAAAATCTGTAACACTGGATTACTCTTTATTCTATGTTTTACAGCAAACGACTTTTCTCAATCGAGAAAACTCTCTGTAACTCAGAGAACAGAACCAGCGGCCGCAGGGCTCTGTCTCCGACCCCCCGCTGACTTCTGCCCCACCGCTCGCACCAACCGAAACACGGTTACAGAAAACAGGAGAAGCCAGGCACTGGCACCTGAGAATTATTTTCAGCCTGGAGTTCCTGTAATAACGTCACCCTAACAGACCTCACTCCCAATTAGATCATCGTGTGCATAGACCAGATGGGTTAGACTTCCACAGAACTGTAAAACTCTGCTCCGCACTGCTGCAAATTACCCCAAAAAGACAAGTTTATTACAACACACCCTTATGCTAAAGTAACCAACCTTTCCTCACAGCGTCTTGTATTACATGTAGTACAGTGGGCTTGGAACACACACTGCTTCAGGACCTGACCCTCACTCATCTCTTTAAGTCGCAGTCTTTGTCACGTATCCTCATAGATCCAGTCACACAGAACTTCTCCGAATTCTCGACTGGGCCACGAAACCTCATGCTTCCACGATCCCTTGTGCCTCAAAGGCCCGTCCCCAGCTTTCGGGTCTAGCTAGCGTGCCCTCTCACCTCCCAGCCCAAGTACAACTCCTCCAGGGAGCCTGCTCTGACCTCCGTTCTAATTTCGAGCTCCTTGCCTGCACTTCTTTCTCGGACTCTCTGTCTCCCTGTACTGTAACCTCTTGAAGGCAGCTCTTATTCTTGCATCCCAGCACAGTATCTAACAAATAAGAGGAACCTACATGTTCATTGACTAATTCACTGAATAGGTATAACAGATGAATGAATGAATATGAAAGGGCTACATATTACAGGATGGATGAGACGGCAAGGAAACAAAGGACTTCCATCTCAAGGCTAAAACAATAATCAACTCCTAATTTATCCTCCTGAAGCTTGCGAAAGAAAATGCGCAAGAACAGAGAGGAATAAAAACCAAAACTAGGCGACCCTCAGAAGAAATCATCAAGTGATCTCAAAAGGGACCGTCGGTAAAAGCCCAATAACTTCATGCCCTGGTTAAGGTGTTCTTTCACTTTCTGATTTTCATCAGTAAAAACATGGCAGAAATTAAAGAAAGGAAAAAAATGTTATAAAGTTCACTACCACACAGCCTATCAAATGCACCTTTATGGAACTGAGAATTATTTAATGGATTTATGTACACTTAAAAGTTAACGCTGCCCTGGCAAGCGCTTCAGCAATCCCAAGTGTTCGGCAGTGGTAGCTAAGCTCCTGCCCTTGCGCTCACAGCCTGACAGGGACCCAGCTGGAGAAGGGCCAGCCCTCTGTTTAGCAATGCAGACCCTATTTACACCGCTGTCTTACTGGTTTTATCCTAAGAACACTTTTTACAGCAGGTATTAACCAAAACTATGAGGAACGTGTATCAAAATCTACCATTAATCCATGGACACAATTATTCTTTAGGTGTAAATATATTTTCCATACATACACTAATGCTTGCTCCATCCTGCTATTTCTCCCAAGCAGGAAAGCAACGAAGCCATCATGACAACAGGGTCCCCCTGTCTCAAACTCACCTGCAGGAGGAAAACGCCCAGCGTGGCCTGAATCTCAGGTTCTTTCCCTTTGGAGAGAATGCGTGATTATCCCGATGACCTATCCTCCCAACCTCGCCCTCCCAGCCCCTCCCTCCCCAAAGTAAGGCGGGTTTTCAGTCTCTTTCTAATAAGACCAAAAGAAAGAAAAGGCACAGCAAAAAGCAAATACTCACGAGCATCCATCTACCTTCCTCCACCCCACAGTGAAATGAGCTCTGCTGTCCTTCCTCCTGATTCTACGTAACACAGGCTCAACGCAAAAAACTCAAACACAGAAAAGCATAAGGAGGAGGGGAAAAAAAATCTGTGAGACAATAAGTGTATTTTCCTGATCATGCTTTCTATAATTATGCTTTTTTTTTTTTTACATAAGAAGGTGCATGGCTTGATCACATGTAACATTTTAAAGTCTCCTGTTCCTCTCCCTCCCCTCATGTAGGCAGTTAAGCTGGTGTGTATTCTTCCTATGCATGTACCTTTCTTGGTGCTCACGTATACATACACACAGAATTTTGTTGTTTGGTTTTATTGTATGGCGACTGTTTTTCCAAAAATAGGGTATTGTTTAAAATGTAAATACGTCTAAGTCAACTGGTATTGGTCTAACTCAAAATGTTGCATAATGACAAGGTATTCAAAGTATTCCTTAAGCGATGAGTATTTAGTTTATTGCTATAACACACAACACGGGAAAAAAGTTTTTACAGAAATACACTCAGGAATTTACTGACTATTTGTTTATTTTGACGTTAAAACTAATATTTACCACCGTACTTCTAAAGAATATTTTCCACCTCAGACATCACCTCCACTCTGAAACAGGTGCCGCAGAGGACGGCTACACAGCGACCCCCAGACGCTCCGTCCCCGTCGCTGGGGCGCCCTCCTGCCGTGCTGGAGCCCGTTCTGCGACACCCTGTTTTTCTCTTTCTTGGCCTACACCACGATTTTGCTGGAGAATGTCCTCCAGCACCTTACTGAGAGAGGCTGCGTGGGTGGTAGATTTTTGCCGTGTGTGTCTTAAAACGTCTTTATTCCAGCCGCCCGGCGCCTGACCGAGGGTATGGCCAGAAGTTGGTTCCCTCTGCATCAGGAAGTGCCGCTCCCCTGAATTCCAGAGTCCACGGCTACTGCTGAAGTGACTGCTGCAACTGTGCCCCCCAACCCTTTATACAAGCCCTGAACCTGCTTCTTTGCGATCATTACCCTCTCTTTTTCTCTAGTTTCCTGCACTTTCACTACACCCTGGTTTGGGCCTTTTTCAAAGCAACTGTCCCATTAGTTAGTGGGCCTTTTCAACCTAGAGACTCAAATCCTTCAGTCCTGGGAGATGGTCTAGCATTGCTTCTTTGGTAGCGTCTATCTCTCCATTTCCTGTTGCTTTTTCTACCTGGTCCTCCTTGGGCTAAATGTTAAGATATTCTGCACCGATAATCTAAATTCCGGAGCCCCTCTCTTTTTGTCCTCCGGCAGATTTCCTCCACTTGCTCTTTCATCCCTCCACTGACATTCTGCCCCCACCCCTCATTTACCTGGGCTTTTCAGTCCCTAGGAGCCCCCGCACGCTTCTCCTCACTGTGCTCCGGATGCACCGTCCGCCGAGTCTCTTAGCTCTCCCACGCTCCATCTGCTTTGTCTCTTGGATCTCCAGATTCTCTGATCTGTCTGTGTCGGTCTGTCTTTCATTTTAAAGGCATTTGCAAATGTCTACTGAGTCTGGGCCGTCCACTCACACTGACAACGAGTCACAGGAAAGCTGACGGTAACGGCGAGGACGGCTGCTGGACCAGACGTCCAAAGGTCAGTTTCCATACAGATCTTTCTTCTCTGACCAGAAAGTGCCTTCTGGGAGGAATCCTTCAATCTTCTGGGTACAGCCTTCCCCTCCATCCTCCTGCTTGTGGTAAAGACCCTGCTATGCCAGTCACCCCCAAAGCCAAGGCCTCCTCCCCCAGCGGTTTTACTCTGGCCTTCGGATGGAGAGACGACGCAGTAGCTGGATGGGAAGGCAGTCTGCTGGAGGCTACTACTGCTTATAAAAACTTTCCACCCAATTTGTTTTCAGCCCAATTTTCAATGCTGCCTCAGAACGTGCCAGAGCCCCTCATGCCGGAGTCCGCTAGGCGCTGGGAGACAGGCAGCTGCGCGCTTCCCCTCGGCTGCCCCCTCTGCAGGTCCAGCAACTTAGATACAACCCACCCGCTTCTTCAGACTCTCATCTACAACTGCTCTGCTGGCCCCTTCGCTCACTCTCTTTGTTCTCGTGCACTCCCACAGGTCTTTATCCTTTATTGTCATCTCAGTGGAATCAAAACATCTGTTTTCTCATCTATTTTCAAATGAAAATTGAACTTTATTCATAAAATTACACATCTACCAAATGGTTTTTCCAACCGAATATAAAGTCTCAGCTTTTCAGCAAAAAGAAAAAAGCCATAAAACTCAAGCAAGGCCTTTTATTTAATTCTCTCTGTAGCAACACTAGAAACCACTGCTGAGAGCTTACAGAAGACCACTCACTCTGTCCACAGCCTGGAAAACTGAACACTGTTAGCATTCGGATTCATGTGCAGAGTTAATGCAAACCCAGTCACAACTCCGGCAGGTTTTATGTCGAAATTGATAAGTTGATTCTAAAATTTATTTGTAAATGCAAATAACCTAGAATAACCAAAGCAATTTTTTAAAAGCAAAAGGAGAAAGCAAAACTGGGACTTTATATGATTTTAAGACTCACCATAAATCCACAGTAATCAAAACAGTTTGGTGTTGGTGAAAAGATGTAAGATATACAAATGAAACAGAAGATTCCAGAAATAGAACCAAACATATATGGCCAACTGATTTTCAACAAGGTGCCAATGCACTCAGTGGGAGAAAATAAAGTCTTTTTTTCTGTATCTGTACAGAAGAAAATGAGCATCGACCCTAATCTCACACCATACACAAATGTCACCTTGAAATGGAACACACAGACCCAAATGTAAGACCTAAAACTATGAAACTTCTAAAATAAAATATAGGTACAAGTGTCTGCAGCCTTGGAGGAAGCGAATTCTCATACAGAAAGTACAGAGCACTAAGAAGTTAACAAGCTGGACTTAACAAAATAATAAATTGTTCCTCACGGAAAGATACCATCTTAAAAATGAAAAGCCAAGCCACAGACGGGGAAAAAAATATTCACAGTACATGTATCATACACAGGACTTGACATGTATACAGATAATCAGGGAAACTCAAATTTCCTCCACAATGAGATACAACTACACCCATCAGCATGTCTAATAGTTTAAATGACTGACCAAACCAAGCATGGGTGAGGGGCAGAGCAATGGCATCTCATATATGACTGTGGGGATGCAAATGGCATACTCAGGTGGGAAAGAGTTTCTTTAACAGTTACACATATGCCTCCTACGGAGCCGTTCACTTGAGTATTTACTCAAGAAAAAAAGTACTTCTGTGAGAAGACCTGCACATGTATGCTCACAGCAGTTTTACTGTAAGAGCCCAAAACTGAAAACTGGAAACAAGGCAAATTCTAACAGGTGAATGGATGAACAAAGTGTGACATGTCCATACAATGAAACACAAAAATACCACGAGGCACAAGGAAACTCCTGAAGGTGAAGGAAACGTTCACTGTGCTGCAGGCCCAAGCCGATGGTGTTATAAACTTTAAATACATGTAATACCTTGTACTTTAATTATTTCTCAATAATCTTGGCGAGGGCAAGAACTAAAACAAGTAAGCACACTTCCATTATTTAATAATCAATTGCTAAGATGAGAGAAAGAAGGATATCTTCTTAAAAAAATCTACTTCCAATGGGATTTTGACAGAGAAGTAATGGGTATAAAGAAGTTGTTACATACTTGTGATTGACTTAAAGGTTAGTAATTTTCCAAAAAGTTGGTCTTAGAAGAGAAAATCTGCTTGATTTTACTTAGCGTCACCAATTCAACTCTGAGGCATAAAATTTCACTGTATTTCTTGAGTACTGGGGTCAAAGACACACCCTTTATCTCCAAGAAATTACGGATGACTACTAAACCTATCAGCCAAATGTCGGTTGATGATGAACAGCAAACCAAGATTTATTTAAAGTTGGGTCGTTATGATACATCTTAGTAAAAACCCTAAGAAAAAAATCATTAAAGCAGATTTTACTAAAATAAAATTGTCACCTATAGATATGCAAAATAAAAACTGGAAGGATATACATCAAAATGTTAATGGCGCTTATCCTTTGGTATTAGAACTACAGAGGACTTTCTTCCATTTGCCTTTTTATACTTTTCTTAGTCTACAGCAGGAACACAGATTACTTTTGTAATGGAAAGGAGAATGTTGTTTCTTATATACATTTACACGTGGTTTCGGTTTACCAGATTCTAAGTGATACAGTGTGGAGAAATTCAGCCTAAGTTTAACTTCATTTAAAGAATATCTTTCCATTTAAATGCAAAGTTCTAGCACGTGTAATATGGGGAAGTACCGACGTGGCAGGTACTCACGCGGGCGATGCAATAATCCTTAGGATTTTCTTTCTCCAGACCGTACTTCTCTAGAGCTTCAGCCACAGCGAAGTCTGCAGGATCTGTGGTAGACAGCAGGATCGTCTTGTAGGGAATATTTGGTTTTAAACTATCTGCATAAATTCTCAATGTTCCACCTGCAAAAAACATTGTGACATCTTTGATCACAACTTTTATCCCAATACCAGAGATCTGTATACGAATTCTATCCCCACTTCCTGGTAGGTGACACACACTGGCAGGGACATGCCGACCCAGTGATCCTGTGCTAGACAGGGCGAGTAATTCTGTGTGACCAGGCTGTTTCTGTCCTCCCTTCAAGCCCGTGCAGTTTTTATAATGACGAACTGATTTCCACTGTGGGGAAAGGACAGAAAGGGAAGAAACCCCGGAGTTTCTTCCAAGTGCTGCTCTTGCTTTGACTGCCTTCTCACTTCCTCACCTACACAGCGTTAGACACCTACTTTCCCCACTTCCGCTACTTCCTGACCAACAATCTGAAACTTAAAAACCCCAAACAATATTAATCCCACTAAATAACTCAGTTTTTTAAAAAAGTGAACCAGAAATCAGGGTACTTCAGGTGCTGGAGTCCAAAGACATTTCATAAGGAACCTGTCACCAAAGCACTGGGCTCTATCTACATTTCCAGGTGCTGCAAACCAGAATGTCATTTCTAGCTGTGAACTCATTCGGGAGGGAAAAAAGTCAACTAGGGCAGAGCAATGTGGATCCTCAGCTTTTCTTTTTGTCTGTATATTTCTTTTTAATGCAATCCTACATATGCTATATTACTGACATTTTTGGTGTCATAATTTGCTTTTTACTTATGATCTAAGATTTTTAAGCCCTAAAATCTTAAGTCTAGCTGAAAGACTACTGGGGGCAGGTAGGCAACTCAGGCAAGGTGCCACATCCCCATGCTATGTGGGACCTCGGGGAGGCTTCCCGACTTCCTCTGCTCACCTCTACGTTAAAGAGCTAGATTAAACATCTGTGGATCTCTTGAAGCAAATTCTAAATCTCTATGACTCCTTTTTGCCTCTTCTGAATTCTAATGCAGTTACTCTGGCTACTGAATGTTTCTCACACCCTCTTTTTCAACAAGTCTGGCACACACTGCATTATGACAACTTGACTACAATAAAATAACACTGGTCTTTTAAGAATAATCAGCAATGACACGGGGAGGGGGAAGGGTAAGCTGGGATGAAGTGAGAGAGTGGCACGGACATATATATACTATCAAACGTAAGGTAGCTAGTGGGAAGCAGCCACATAGCACAGGGAGATCAGCTTGGTGCTTTGTGACCGCCTGGAGGGGTGGGATAGGGAGGGTGGGAGGGAGGGAGACACAAGAGGGAAGAGATATGGGAGCATATGTATATGGATAACTGATTCACTTTGTTATGAAGCAGAAACTAACACACCATTGTAAAGCAATCATACTCCAATAAAGATGTTAAAAAAAAAAAAAAAAGAACCAGCAAGCCCAGGCTGGTATTAGAACGCGGACCTGCTGACACAGGCCAGGGGTCAGGCTATCTACAAACTCACAGGGATTATAAGGTCCCCCTACACCGCCCGTCCCAACGCTGAGGACACAGCATGAGCTGGTCATCGTCCTAGGCTCCAAACAGCTTGTAACCTGATTGCAGGGTCGAAATCAGGGGGAGAAAACAAACAAGACAACAACATGAAGACATAAAATATGACATCAGAAACACAAAGTGCAGGGGAGGGAAGTAAAAAATGCAGATCTTTTACAATGTGTCTGCACTTAAATGACTACTAGTTTACCACAAGTAGATACAGATCAACATATATGAAACCCATGGCACCCAATAATCAAAAACCTACAATAAACACACAAAAACTAGAAACAAAAAAACAGGTACCACTAAAAAAAATCATCAAAATACAAGGGAAGAAACAAAAAGAAAACATGAACAGAGAAGTACAAAAACTAGCAGAAAACAAGTCCTAAAATGGCAGTGAGTACACAGCTATCAATAATTACTTCCAATGTCAATGGACTAAATGCTGCAGTCAAAAAACAGGATGGATGATTGGATAAAAAACCAGAAGCCCCTATGCGCCGCTTACGAGAAACTTACTTCACAGCTAATGACCCATACAGACTGAAAGCGAGGGGAAAGAAAAAGATATTTATTTCATGCAAGCAGAAATGACAAGAAAATGGGGGTGGCAATACTCCTATCAGACAAAACAGACTTCGGAGCAAAGTCTATAACAAAAGACAAAGACGGGCATTATATAATGATAAAGGGATAAATACAAGAACACTCAGTTCATATATATGCACCCTATACATGAGCACCTAACTACATAAAGTACTAGCAGACATAAAGGGAGGAACTGACAGTAACACAACAGCAGAGAGGACCTACACTCCACCGACATCCATGGACAGATTAATAAGTAACTGACTGGATACAGTCTAATTTAAGAGGTTTTTAGTTTACAAGCATAATACCATAGTATCATCACAACAGAAATACATACCTCCCAATTTCCTAAGGAAGGGGAGATAGAAGAAAAGCTAACATTTTAAAATTCTACCATCGACTAAAATCTGTTTGTATAAATAAATATACATTTCAGTTCTAAAATTAAGAGAGGATGATTCCCCTATTCAGAAGATGAAGAAAGCGTGGCCCACGGAACACAAGGGTCCCTACCGGAACCCAGCTCCAGAGTCCGTGTCCTAGCACTCCACAGCTCCAAGACTGCTGTCCACAAGAAAACTGAGGCAGAAGGGCTGACTCCCAAGGGCATTCTGAGGTCAATTATACTTGGAAGACATCAAGAAAGTAAATACGTCTGAGTGTTAAAAATACTTTATGAGCTCCGGGGCCAAGGCTTGTTACAAGTTATGACTTCTGATCCACTGTGAAGTGAGTCAGATCTCTTTAAGTAGGTCATCAGAACTTGGGGAACCAACGCTCGGGCGAACAAGACAGGAAAATTACAGACTTGGCTGTTACTCTCAGGGAACCTTACCCACCCGTGACAACATTCTTCACCAACCTAAGCGCTAAGCTAACAGCCTCAGTAGGTTATAAGGATATCGTTTTCTAAGTTGTTTATTAAAAACCAACAGAACACTTGAACTTACTATATTTGACTGCATTAATATTAACCACAAACAGCTATTCTGCCAACAGTATCCAGTTTTTTAGGGTTTCCTAGGAGCTTGTACAGAAAAATGTTCCTTCCACCCAACCATCCCTGTAACAGACAAGCTCTACTCCAATGGGTGTTTTGCTGTTTCTTCTCCTAATTCTCTGGGGTTTTGTTCCTGTTGTCTTGGCCTACTGCTCAACAATGGCCGTGTATTACCGGTATACTTCCTACCTCCACCAAATCTCTTCCATGCCCATGATGCTGCATCCCAAGAACAGCTTGCTCCCGAATCTTTCTCTCCACCTGGCACCGCTGACTAGCACTCAGCCACCGAGCTGGCAGCCTAAAGGCACCCCCACACCACGCCGGCCCCTCCCAAGACACACAGACGAAGCCCGTCTTCCCCTCCGGATGCTCCTTCACCCAGACCCACATCCATCCTGCTCAAGGCAGGGCGGCATCCGGAAGGCCTCCTCTCCTCAGAAAACTCAGGCTGGCGCTGCTTCCCGATCATTCTCTCTTAACATTGCTCCCGCTTTTCTCTCTTCATGACCACTGTCCCCGACTGAGCTCAGAGACTCGGTCCTTCCGGGGCCACACGAGCCTTTGAAGGGGGACACCTGCTTCTGACCACAATTCCCTCAAATCAACCCTAGATTCTGCTCTCAGAGTAACCGCTCCAGATTGGAGGCCTGGGCTAACTGAAAGCGTTCTCAATCCCTAGCTTAAAACTTTCAGCAGTTTATTAACAGATCATACCAAATACTTCCATCAAAGGACCCCCAATGGCACAGGAAAATAAATATGGATCTCTGGGGACACAGGCTGAAGTTACCTGCAAAAAGCTTCCTGCTTAGGGCTTCCCTGGTGGCGCAGTGGTTGGGAGTCCACCTGCCGATGCAGGGGACACGGGTTCGTGCCCCGGTCCGGGAGGATCCCACATACCACGGAGCGGCTGGGCCCGTGAGCCATGGCCGCTGAGCCTGCGCGTCCGGAGCCTGTGCTCCGCAACGGGAGAGGCCACGGCAGTGAGAGGCCCGAGTACCGCAAAAAAAAAAAAAAAAAAAAGCTTCTTGCTTTATCTTAACAACATATATAATGTTGCATCCTGACCCACATTAAAGACATACTTTTTATAAAAAGATTTTGTTAAGTTACTTACAAAAACTCACACTCTAAGCCAGCTCTCCTTAGTCTGACTCACATACCCCTGAGCCTATACTTGAATATTCCTCAAGGGGTCACTGAGGAAGTTACTTCCATAACGATGCCAGACTCCTTCCCGTGGTCGGAAGCGTGGTTAGCACGTGGCAGGTACCCCTGAGCATTCCTCTCGTCCTTCCTAAAACTTTTACTACATTTCTCCTTCCTCACCTCTGTAGTTTCTCCCTCCTTTCTCCTTACTTTCTTTTTCTTGTCTTTTTCAATTCCTGATTGAACAAGACAGAATATATACAAACAGATAATCATTTAGGTCTCAAAAGCCATCTATCAAATTATTTACAGAACTAGTAAGTCTCTCAGTGTCCTAGTTTTTTTGAATCACCGATACTATAATTCCCATGAAACATATAATTGAGACTCAGTTCATACAGGCACTAAGGGTCAAAGCAAACCCGTGATGCTGCAGAGACAAGCAGGTCCCAGGGCCGGCTCCCACCTTGGCTGGTGCTGTATGACACGCCCCCCTAACACAAAGCTCTGGGCAAGCTCACAAGAAATGGGTCACAGCAATTCCTGTCAAGTGGGCAGAATCAAGCAACCATGCATTTCAGAACCACGGTCCACAGACTACCTCGTGAATGGAGGTGAGGGAAGAGGGACCACTAATAAAATAGAGGGTAACGCTGCTCCCGCGAGTGTGACGCGAGTGTGAGCACAGCTTCCCCTGACAGATCCCACCTGCTGCCACATAAACATATCGGATAATAAGAGGGTCTGGATAGGGACTAACACCCTTTGACTCAGCCTTGGAGCCGAGAGAATGGGCCCACAATTAAGCAACCTTCCCCACCAGAACTGCTATAAACCCGGCTCCAGAGAAAAGCCGCCAGTCCCAGCACTCAGACCTTAAAACTCGTGTGTGAGCTAGCAGGAGCGCAGCGCTACAACAGAGCCGCAGAGGCGATGACTTACCAGGTCAGACATTCTTAGGAAAGGCTGGATCGACGATACAGCCTTCTAATACAAGGATTGTTTTTGAAACAAATGATTATGCTATTATTTTTTAACAAGTAAAACCACTTTACTTGCTGAGTATAATTAGAGGTTAATTACAAATAAAAGTTTTATATCAAATAGCTAAAAATACACAAAACCAATTTATAGCTCACAGAGTAGTCATGTGTTTTAACTTCTCGTTTTAACCTTTATTTCCCTCAGAAACACAGGGTGGCCTCCAGGAAACATCACGGTGGGACGTGTACAGGATGTTGCCTTTGATTCAGGGGTCCACAGGGACAAAAAAGCTGGACTTCTCTAAACGCACCTTGTTTTGCAGATTTGACTTAGAAACTGTTAAACGACACTAAATTTTAAAGAAGCAAACCTTCAAAGTCAAAAGCAAAATAAAACAAACCTCAGTATAAATCCACGCGGGTGTACAGTCACACACACAGGGACCGAGCGTGCGATTTCAAAGAGCACAGATGTCACAAGACGCTTAAATAAAATGTTTTCAGTATCATATTGGTATTAATAATAGCCCTACTTTGATTTTGGTATTATACCTGATTAATATAATTATGTTGTTAATAATTATTCTATTGTTCTTAGGAGGGAAGAATTTTACCTTTAGAGAAAAGACACCCAGATTTTCTAAAGTCCAAGTAGTAAAAAACCACATATTCCCTAAGCTCTGTCCACTAAACAGGCTTAGAAGTAAAGACTAACCAGTAACAGAGCGTGCTCCTAGTAACCAGACACTTATCCCAGCAAAAGGAACAGGATTCCTCCGAGGAAGAGCTGACTCCTAGGCCGGGGCAGGAAAGCACGAGGTGAGCAGACATCCTATCCTCCAGGGAAGCTCTCGAGATCACTGGGCCATGTCACAGACCCGGGTGCCAGCTGGAAGACAGCCCCGCTGGCTCGAAGCCACCATTCAAGAATCAGACGACAATAACCGCAGAAGATGGACAAACATTGAGACGCTTTACATCCATGAGCTTTTACTAAAATTTTACAAACCACTGCTCACCTGGGGATGACACTAAGGTGAATATTCCTGTCCCACCGCCTACCACCAAAAACCCTAACCCTGTACCTGTATCTAATCAAGGAAAACAAGAGGAAAACAGCGGTAAACCGCACAACAAGATGCCGTCAGCAAAACCTACAAGACATTCAACCTGGGGTTTTAAAACAAACCAACAAATAAGCAAACTGAGAGGTTAAGATACAAGAGAGGAGAGGGGATTTTAGAATGAAAGGCATAGAAGACAAATTAACCAATTGCAAATGCAACATTTAGGTTTTATTTGTATCCTGACTCAACTAAAGGAATTATCTGAGGCAAATCAGGAAAATCTGAACAATGACTAGGTACCTGATGATTTTTAAGGAATTACTGTCAATTCTTTTCTATGTGATAGTGGTACTATGGTTTGCTTTATTTTTGTTTTTGCTTTTTTAGAATTGTTACCTTTCAGGAAAATATATCAAAATATTTATGGATGAGATAATGAGAAAGTTGGGATTTGATTCAAAAATAACACAGTCTGGGAATGAAAGCAATATATGTAGAAGCAGAGATGAAACGTGTTAATTATGGAAGCTTGCTTGGTAATAAACACATGGGAAGTTCATTATATCTCTATTCTTTTGTATATACTTGACATTTTCCAGAATTAAAAAAAAAAAAGCCATACTGGGGATAAACACGTAACTAAACGTATTGAAGGCGAAACTGACTTTGTACCAGACACACGTGGCACACGCTTGCTATGGACAGGTCACATCGCCCATTAACTTCACTTATTCAGGGCCTCATGCATATATAAAAAGGATTATGAAATTAATAGACTTTACAACAAATGTAACAGAAAAACAATTCAAAGTCTGCACCTGAATCAGGCCGCCCATCTGAGCTCCGAAATTCCTGCATTCTCTTTTCCAGTTTTTGTTGTCTCCGTCGTTTCATAACCACCTCGGGATTAGAAATCGTTCGGGTAAAGCTAGTTTCAGGCATGTCTTTGTAAACCTCAGCAGCCAGTCGAGAATTTTCGCTGTAAGGAGAAAAAGGCAATAACAAGATTTTTTAAATTTTATATCAGAAACAATTATACTGAAATCATACAAAACTCAAAATGGCAGACGTTACTAGCCTACACAGTTCTGCCGCGTACCATTCACCACGTGTTAATTACTGGGGATAGAGAATACACTTCCTCTCAATACCAGCTGAAATACTGAACCAAGCAGAAATTTATAATTAAAATTTTATAGTGAGTTTACAGAACTTAATTATTGAGTATTCATTAATAAAGCTAGAATGTATAAATTATACATTTCAGTTCTTTCTACCACGGTTATCTTAAAATAGACTAAATGAGGGATACAACATTCCAAACACTAGAAATAAAGGATTGAACATACTTTAGTAAAAATCTGTCTTCAAATTACAGTAATCTTGAAGAACTCAAACAGCCTGATTTTTTAACAACTAAGAGATTTACCACCATTCACTCTCTTGAAGCGAAAGTTTTAAAAGGAAATTGCTCCGTAAGTTCCTATAACGAGTCAACTGTATAGAATGATGAGTTGAAAACTAAATATTTAGGTAAGATTGATATGCTTGACTAAACTTTGATAAATATACTTTAAGGATGCCATTTTTAAAATCACAAAATAATTTCATTAAGTCAGTCAAGCTTCGAATCAATAAGTTAAACTTAACTCATTTTAAGTAGCTCATTTCCTTAACACAAATAGTTTATCCCCCTATAAACTAAATAAATAGAACAAACTGTAGCCTAAGTTCTAAACTCTCCTTTTCCTTGGTATTTTTCATATATGAACAATCTATGTATACAAGTTCTTTCTCTTGTATAAATACACTAAGTAGAGCCTTACTATGTAATACTATAGTCAAGAGTTCATGTGTATCCCATAGGCGTCTCTGCCTAACAGATTAATATCTAAATCCATTTGGATGCACTCTACCATGGGCTCAAGTTCCACTCTAAAGTAAACTCCCTTCACTGACAAATGGTTAATATCCTCAAGACACACACAACACTTAGAATCAACCAAAAAATGGAAAAAAGACTTGAAGAGGTCACCGCAGCAGCAGCAGAACAGCAACGGTTAATAAACGTGCAGAGAGACATCTACCTTGTTAATGATACAGTAAGCTCGAGTTATTGAAGGTCTCGCATACTGCAGAGACCGTACTCTGCTCTGTTACACTCAGCAGTACTAAGGGTATGGAAACGAGAGGGCCTGTGGGCTGTGCAGACCTTTCCAGGGGCTGTCTGGCAACACAAGCATCCCAAGGGGTCTCTGAACCATTCTTCCAGAGCATTTCCTTAGGAAATATTCAGGAGTCCTCAAAATTGTAAAAACAAGGATATTCACCAGAGTATCGTTTATAATATCAAAAAAACCCTGTAAACTCTCCACAAATACACGAAAAGGGCTGGTTTCATGAATTATGGGAAAACTATACGATAGAATACTGCACAATCATTTAAATTATTTAATATGTATGTTTTTTGTGAACATATATATATTTTGACTGTGTATTTACGTGAAATACATATAATTTTAGTGGAAAAATGTCATGTGAAAAGTTCTGGTTTCAAAAGACTGATTATACTTGTTTAAAAACTCTCTACATAGATATATGAAGCGCATATATTTGTGTTGCATAAACAAACTACGGCTCTCTTTGGGTTCATACGTGACAAGAAGCTCCTTTTCCCTTTCTGGCAAATCTATCTACTCTGACTTTCTAAAATAAGCTGTAAACAGAACACTATGCCGTCAACTCTAAGGCAAGGAAGAGGCCTAAGAGAAACCACGATAAGAGAATGAACTGAACTGAAAACTGACAAGGCGACACTGTGGCCAGGAGACTCCAAGCGTTCTGCTCACGTGTCCTTTCTGTTACAACGAAACACAGCGGTTTCCCTTATTCCCTCAGCTCCGAGGTCAGAAGCTCAAATCCCTTCAGACAGGCAAAGACACCTGTGATGGGGCTGCTGTGCGAGAATAAGGAAGGGGGGCTGGCGGGGGCTGGAGTGAACCTGATGGTGCATTTGAACCTGAAAAGCGAACACCAGCTTTTCTCACTGGTCTTGCCAACCTCTGATCAGGTGTTAAGCGGACCTGAGGTGTCTAAGAATCCACTGCTGCCTTAAGGACCAAAACAGAAAGGAAAGGAAAGGCCAGGCAGAGACGAAGAACACCCTGCACCCAGTCTACCCAGGAACGGCAATACTGTTCATCAGTCCGCATCTTTAGGAAGAGCGCGCACAGCGAGACCAGCCCTGTGAGCGACACGTGCAGCTCAGTCAGAGCCCCACCGGCTTCCCTCGACGCCGAGGACCCAGCACGAGCCCCAGCGCACTTACCTGAGGCGCACCCTCTTCGGCCTTTACTTGGTAATTTAATGAGGTCTGCTGCACGAAAAACACCGGGCTTAGAACACAAAGAACCAGGAATATTTCCAAAATGAACTTACGTGTCATCCCCATGGAAAGGTCTATCGTCTCGATCAGACGCCTGCCTCATTGCCTCTTTTTCTCGCTTCTTTTTTTCCTTCTTTTCTTTCTTTGAGAGAGTTCTCTTGAAGTTCTGGATAACACCTTCTTTTTCCTGCTTTTCAGGTCCGTTACTTTGAGCCTTCTGATAAAAGTTAACATTATCACTACACTGGCTATGACACAGAATGACATAAAGCTATCTATGGCTTAGCTAACTTCACCTCATACACTGCGGCCAGAAACAGAGCCACTGGGGCAGGGGAAGGTCTGGGGTGAGAAACGTTCTTTGTCTTGATGGGCCGACAGTTACGTGAGTGTACGGATCAAAACGTACACATTCAAGATCTCATTTCACCGTGTGTAAATTGTATCTTAATTCAAAACTATAACCAAGGAAGCAAACACACAAGAAAATCCAAACCCAGTTAGAAAACTGGGGTTGGAATCACACCAGCTTATTTATTATTTTTAATAAATAAAAATCCAAATAATTTACATGAAGTAACTTAAATAAAAGGAAACTAATGAAAATACGGAAATAACTAAGTGTTTGAATCATCGTCTACTTTAAATATGTTTTAACTTCAGAAGAAATGTTAAGAGTAGCCCTAATAAACTGGCTTTCATGAAGCAAAGTTATAAGTACTGTGTTTGTGCAAAAACTTCTAATTTCTTTTCCAGATCTTACTCGTTTCCTTATTCTTAATTTATAACTTGGCCTGCCAGCAGATGACACAGAGACAGATTATTTTTATGTGACTTAATAGGTTGGCTGGTAAAGAATCAAGAAAAATAAAAGATTATCTTATTGGGAAAGAAAACTGCCTTCTGCTTTGTGAGCGAGCATCTCCGTTTCCTTGCAAGCTACCCCAGCACCCTCCTGTCATCCCGACCCCAGAAGAGTTCTACTACACAGCAAACAGGATCTGTGGCTCCGTGAAAAGGTACATCAGCTGAAATCATGGTGCAGGAACAAAATAAAACATGGAGACACACACACACACACACACACACACACACACACACACACACACACACACGTATCCGCTCTTGTATCACATGTGTTCGCCACAACGGCAATAAAAGTCCCTGGAGCGCAGGAACAGGAACACAGAGGACATGACACAGACAATGTGGAAACTGCTGCCCTAAGTAAATAATGGTACTTTCCCCCCAGCCTGCTGGGGCACAAAATTAAATACAAGATTTTCCTCAAAATATTCTTAACCTCTGCATTTGCTATCACTTGTCAATACTGAATTCTAGTGTAAGAGGCCACTTGACTTAAAACAGAATTATAATTGTTTTAAAATTGTATCAATATTTCATAGTATTCCACATAAAAAGAACAGTAGCACAGGAATTCCAGACATCCTACTACCTGAGAAAGTTTTAGACTCACTCTATTTCATCATCCAAAGACACTCAAGGAAGTTTACTGATTTCTAACCTTACACATATAACATGAAAAAGGTCTTAAATATGCCTCATTAAGTTGTATCTAGAAGTTCACATATAAATAGGTTATTAAAGTTTTATTTTCCCTTCTGAGTCCTATTAAAACCTATTTTGACTTTATAATTTAGTGAAAAAAACCTGAAGCTGATTTGAACATTAAGTCTCTTAGGAACAAAAGCTTACATAACTCTTCTTTGAAAAGGAAGGAGTAATATTTTGGATTATTCAGTGAAACAGAGGATGGAGCAGGGAGAAGCTGGGCTACTTTTAAATTATGTTCCAGGACAGGGGTAAAAGGGTAGTTCAGGAAGAGAAGCGAAACAGAGAATGAACCCCTCCGACACGACACGCGGTCAGACGCAGGCCAGGCACAGCACGGGCCGAGACCCAAGGCCTCACCTTAGCAGGAATGGCATCGTTCTCATTCTTAAGGACAAATCTGCCCTCTCGATCATCCTTATTCCAATTCAACTGCACAACAAGGGGTTTCTCGTCTATATCCAATCTTCTTTCTTCTTCACAACATGAAAAGAAAAAGAAAGAAGCCGTGGTTAGCTAACGGCACTAGCCAATGCGACATTCTGATACACGATACATTTTATAGACAAAAATACCTAATTCCCTTGATTATTTACTGATAGGCTGAAGTGTAATTCACACTGTGAAGTTAGAGTTTCAATGACTAATTCAGTATTTTGGTGCTACTATATGTGTACTAGCACGTGTCCAATGCCAGACACGGACCAGGCACAGCTTCCTGGCAACATTTAGAATCTAACCCAGAAAATAAGAGAAATACACATGGACTAGAAAAAATTATAAGCAGGGCTTTGCCGTACGTTTGTTTCTATAAATCAAATTCCCTCACATACAACTGGAAAATACAGAAATAATGTTAATATCACACAGAAGTTCCACTGATTCATGGGATTTTTCTTCTCATGTTAATGTTAAGATGCTGTCAAGAAACGGCACCACCGCCATCAGTCTTCACTCTCCCTCCTCCCCCTGTACCTCTGATTCTCGTCTCCAAAACGCACACTCCTCGACCCGCACAGCCCCTCCCACCATGAAGCACCAGCCTTTTCTCTGTCGATGAAGTGCTATGTTAAGTGACTACTTCCTCCCTTACTAGAAACCTAACAAGCCTCATGGCAGCCCACTGAGGGCCCTACACAGCCTGACCACCTACTAGAAGCCGAGAGCTGGCAAGGATTACCCAGGTAAACGCACACAGGATGCAGCACAACACGGGCAGCAAAGACAGGAAGCAGTGAGACCAGAGGGGGTGAATGACATTGGTACAGGAAGCAAGTCAACGGGGCAAACTGAGAAGATAGTTTATAGAGGCTTTCAGTGAATATTATAGGTAAACAGCAGTGTTAATGATCAGAATACAGGAAAAAAATTCTAAGTCATTATTTTATCAACTGAAAATATGAGAAAAGAGTAGTAAGTCCCATATTGGATCAAGAAGTTCCAAATTCCTGCTGCAAAACCAAAATTACCAAGTTGTTCGTGTTGCAGAATCTTCACTAGATCAAAATCCCTCATGGCACGTTTTTTAGAGAACCAATCTTAAGAACAATTAAGTCTAAATCATAAAACAAAAACAAGGTGAGCTGTTGTAAAGCATACGTGCCTAACTACTGCATGCAAATATAATTAGGGCCCTGCTACAACTTTGTAACTTAAGGTATCTTCTGCCTTATGTTAGAAGAGCAGAATCCTTTTTACTTTTCCAGTTGATTTCACACAAGGAACCCTAACGCAGAGAAGGGCTGAGAGTGGCGTTTCCATGGTGCTGGGCCAGCGCTCTGGTTCACACAGCAGCTGCGGTGTCCAGCGGCTCACTGAGGAGCACGTTACATTTCCAGCGAAACGAGCTGCACCTGCCGGATGCTGCAGGAGCTGCTGGTTCCCACCAAGTTGCGCACTGTCCCACCAGGGTCACGTCGGGCTTTCCACGGCGCTGTAGAAACAAGCACTGCCCGCAAACCAATGTGAACAGGAAAGGAGGGCACCGCCCCCACCCAGGAGCTGGGCAGGGCCCAGGAGGCACACGTGCCCCGTCAGGGAGCAACTGTGGTTAAGAACGAGATGAAATTTTCAGTTTTCCTTTCATCTGATCTGTACTGTTTTTTCACACATCCACCAAGCTGTTAAAGCATAAATCCTGATGAACGCGTCTGAATCTATGCAGTAAAATGAACTGTTAGGTATTTCCTTTGGCCTAGAGATGCCACTAAAACAATTACTGACACACTAAGGGCTCCGTGACCCGAAAGAGATTGAGAACCTGCACGCCAGGGTCTGCTCCTCTCTGAGACGCTGGCGGGGTATGAAGGTGCAGGAGGACACGGCCAGGCCAGCCTAGTGGTCACTGCAGGGGCGGGGGAAGATGGTGAACACTTCCTTCTTTACACACCTTCCTTGTGTTTTCATCCCTTACAAGTAACATATTTTACTTTTTAATTAAAAACAAATCTAGCAAAGAAAGTTTAAAGAAAAAATGTTCTTTAAAAAAAATCAAACCCATTCCATTTTTAGATCTCAAATCCCAATCTTAGATAGCATTTCAAAGACCTCACTTGGCAGCATTCAAATGACCCAATGGTGCAGCGAGAAGAGGGCTGAAAGTGAGAAATACTTTCTTCCTCTTTGTAACCTATTTAAAAAGATTCTAAGGTAAAAGGAGAATTCAACCTCAAAAAAACGTCCAAAATTGAGACCATCCGCTATTGTCAAATTCAGTTTGGGTATTATTTATGTAGGTGATACCCTAGTAACCTTAAACGAGTGATAAACAAGTACAGCCTACCTAATATAATACTGGTAGCATTTGGTGACACCTGAATTCCACACACTACAAAAATTTCAGCCCAATTTCAAATGTACAAAGAAAGCTGCACTTCTGAAGATAAGAAAAATAAATTATGTTCCAACAGGTTTTGTGGCTGAAACTTAAACAGGTATTCAAATTGGGCTTGTACTATATACAATCCTTTGTTTACTGCATTAACTGGAATTTGTTATTTTTTTTAAACAGGTGACTCAGTACTTCAAAAGCATTCATAAAAAATTTTATAAATTTCTACATTTCTAATCAGTTCAACTTCAATTGCCATGTGATATATAGGATACTTTCAGAAATTTCAAATCTTAAAACAAGGAGAAACTACTAACTACATAAGAGAGTTTCCTCAAGATGTCCTAATTGTTCCCAAAGAACGTTATTAAAAAAAAAAAAAAAAGAACGTTACTGTTTCACATTACAAAAGTATTACAGCAAGCATGATAAAACACTGGGTTTTACTCATAAAATACTGTACTCATAAAACACTGGGTTATCGTTAATTGTAATATTATAACCTATGCAGAAGAGTTACATGAAATACTTCTCCAAAATTAAGCAGCCTACTGTACCATGAATGTATGTGACAGACCTGCTGGAGAATTTCAATTATGAAACGCTATGCTACTTATCTTTGGAGAAGTGAGCACACGTAAAACTAATCTATTCATTCTAACTCCCAACAAATAAACGCACCTACTAGGAACTTACAAGGACATTTCGCAGACATACTCGAGTTTTGCCAACCCGTTAACTGCTTCCCCGGCCCCTCCAGAATAAGAAAGAGGGGGTCAGCAGTAAAGCAGGGCCCCCAAGCCCCGTCTGTGTCCACTGACCTCCGCTGACATGCACTTCGTACAGGGAGTACTTGGGTGATGACAACATCCGCATGTCAGGGCGGAATTTCTCAGCGAGCGTTTCCAGCACGTCCTGAGTGGTGGCGGTACTAGAGACCCGGATACATTTTGTTGCAAAGTTCCCAGCAGCTTTATCTTGAAAATAAAATCTCATCACTCCATGGAACTCCAAATCCTAAAAGGAAAACAAATGATACATTTTTGGAAAAACAACATCCTAAAATGATGTCTTCAAATTTAATTATGTGACTTGGGACAAGTTATTTACAATCTGTCTCCTTCTTACGTGTCTCAAGTATAAGGTAACGGCTGTAGAGCACCTGACGTCAGAGCCGTCAGCAAATGCCAGGCACACCTGGACAGGCATCGTTTTATCACGTCTTTGTAACAACCCAGTGAAGCAGATACTATGACCAAACCCAATTCTCAAGATTTGGTCTTTAAAACTCACAGAGTTTGAGTATCTTGCTCAAGCAGTTGGTTATGCAGCAAATCCAGAATTAAACCCAGATCCACTGAACTTTGAAGTCCATACGCCTATCTGCCCGAGGTGCCAGCCCATCCCGAGATTACAAAGCCTAAATGAAGAGACTGTTCTAAAAGCAGAGGGGAGATGTTAACCCCAATCCTACCATGAATGTGAAGAAATGGAAACTCAGCGTTAGCGGAATGTAATTGTAAGTAATTTTCACTATGAACGACTTGCCCCAAATCAACAGACACAATTTAGATTTTTCTTAAAACCTTACTTCTAGAGAAAAATTCGACAGAATGTCAACCAAAGACTACTTCAAGCAGGCTGAAGCCCATGTGACTGTGGAAGGCTCCTTCCCATGGCTTCCTTTTTTTTTTTTCTTTTCAATCAATTACGAGATGGTTATTCAGGCCCTTTGCTATCACTGTGAAAATAAGACTCAGCAGTTCACATCCCACAGACTGGGAACCATCGCATCAAAGAGAATCCGTGTTTGTTTGGCAGGTTACACTTTATCTGGGGATGTAAGAGAGTGAGGTCCAGGGTTCCCGTGCACCCCATTACTCCCATGAACACAGAACAAAGCACAGCTCCCCGCCAACTCCTGAGGAGCACTTGTGACCCGACCCCGAGGTTCTGTGCTCAGCCTCCTGCAGCAAAAAGCCTCGGCCGGGCTGCTCTTCAACGGCCGCCTTTCTCTGCCCGCCACGTCTGACACATGGAGTCTCTCCACCTCCAAATGCATCCAGAATCCATCCAAAACCTTGTCAAAACCCAGTCGGATAAATCAGTCCTCGCTTTCTTCCTCGCAGTGGCTTTCGCTCTCAGACGTCAAGTTTCTCCTGCAGCTCAGAGACCATCACAGTCAAGCTTCTGCCCACGTCCCAGTCCAGTAGCCTAACCTTCACTGAAAATTATGAACTGGGAAGTATTTATCTGAAGAAAAGGCAGGCAAATGGAATATTATTGATAGAATGGGGTTAATGGTGTAACCATTCGAAAGTTAAACCGGAAAAACGAGACTATAAGGCACATTTCTAGCAACGAAGTTTTTACTGTGCTCGCCCAGACCCTGCCCACTGGGCCACCCGCCCTCCCTGTTCCCCCTGCCCCGGGGAGAAACACAGGTAAGTGAGCATGTGTGTCAGAAGAACACCACTGAACCACAGACTCTGGGATGAAGCAGGACCACGGTTACGGGGTGAGAGCTGAGAAAGCTTAATGAATTAGGAGTCTTCTTTGTCTGGCCTGGGTCAAGCAGCAAAAAAAATTAGGCTGATATCCTTTAAAAATAAATATCTCCATCTCCATGTTAGTCTGGCAACCCTAAAGGCCGTAAGTAAGGATGCACGGGAGAGATGCCCTCAACTCAGAATCTGTACGCAGGTTCGGGTCAACGCCAGGAACAGCCAAGGCCTCCTCAGCACGCATCTGCCCCAGCCAGGCACGGTGCTCAACGCTCTCCACATGGCTCCCCTGGCCCCAGCCCCGGGAAGTCACTCAGGGACCCCCATTCCAGGTCTCACTCTTCCTGCCGACCAACCTCCTCCACAGGCCCCTGAGACAGCACTTCAGAAAGCAACACCTAGTCTGGAAATCTGGTCACACACTGAAGTTTTTATTATGGGAGTCACATTTTTATCCCAGAATTCCGCTTTCACCACCGCCGCCCTGAAATCATCTTTACGCTGCACCCAGCAGTCTCCTCTGAAGCCCACCCTTACACCTCTCTAGATTACCCTCCGTAGCACTCAATCGTTTTGATAACTGGGTCATTCTAAATACATCATTTGTGATGAGAATAAAACAGCTAGATACACCTACAGGTCCCGAAAGACACGAAAGCACCAGCTTCTCTGAGAACAGCCAACAAGTAATTCCCAACTACCAGATACTGAAGGAACAGAGGCAGCATCTGTGGCTGAGAGGGGCTGCCCACCCCAACTGGGCAAGAACAAAGGAAAGCATCTAGAACTAGATGGAGGCAAGCCTGGAGACAGCCCCCCGTATCCTTGGTCCCCCTCATCAAAGTCCCTCACGTACAGATTACTACCCTTTATAGGTACAAAGAAAACTACAAATATTAACCCTCCATTATTAATGTGGTTCAGCTACTGATCTTACATAAAATGTTGAGAGAAAAGATTTTTTTTTAAATAGAGTACACCCAAGGTTACAGACACAGGTCTCCAGCAAGCAACAGCTGTCTACAGAGAAGTAATAATATTTCTATTGATGTTTTTAAAGAAAAAATTCTCCAGGTCTGTCGAGCCTAAATAAAGTAGCCAATAAAAACTACCTTTGATTTGATTTCATTTGCACTAAATAAGTATTAATAAATAACTATTAATTAGTTTGCCTGGTGACCTTGACATCACACAGAACATGTGAGTAGAGTCGTTACTGGGGTGGTCCCTTAATGAATGAACACATTAGCGTTCTGTTCGATCATTCAGCTAATTTTGGCTGGTGTGAATAAGTCCACAGAATTTTATCAAACCTGAGAAGGCTGCTAAAATCAAGCTCCTGAACCTAAAAACTGGGCATGTAGTGCCCAAACTAACACACAGTAATAACTAACTAATATATATGAGGGTCTACCATGTGCCAGATACTGACGGTTCAGCATTTAATTCCCCAAACTAAGGGTTAGGTACTACCATCAGCCCCACTGCACAGGGGAAAAAAGAAAAACGAGGTCCAGAGAGGCTAAGCACATGAGCTACAATCACACAGCCACCAAGTGGCGGGCTGCAGGCACCAGAGGACAGCTGAGTAACTGAGAGCGAAGGTTCAGAGGGGCTGGAGACCTGGACAGCACGTGCTCAGCTGCAGGTGTCCTCATGGCCCCCACTCCCCACGGAGCCCAGCCCGGCGCAGGGGGACACCCGGGGGAGGCACAGCAGGGCACAGGAGAGCAGGCACCCCTGAGAGAGTCTTCATCACCCACGTGAGCTCGGATGCCCTCAACTATAAAGTGGAGGCGCCAGCAGTGCCTGGGCCCCTTCCTAAGGTGACTTCCTCTCGGCCTCTCCATGGACGGCAGCTCTTCTGAGATGAGGAGCTTTCATTCACAGTCCAGGTCCTCCCTCGGTCTCCAATGCTTCACACATAAAAATCAAACCCATTTGAGTCAAAACTTCCAGCAACAATGTCTGATGCCTCCAGCTATGGTTGTCTGTTCTCACCTGATCAGAACTCTGAAAAACAAAACTTTACACTTGCAATCAGTAGCCAGCTGGAATTCTGATGCTGCTGCAGCCAACACGGCCGTAATTTTATAAAGGCAAACATTTCCTTAAAAAAGACTCCTCCCCTCCTTAGTGCTGGTTACACCTATCACCCAAGATAAAACAGCATTTAAAATAAAAGCACTGGGACGTCCCTGGTGGCGCAGTGGTTAAGAATCCGCCTGCCAATGCAGGGGACACGGGTTCAATCCCTGGTCTAGGAAGATCCCACATGCCGCGGAGCAACTAAGCCCGTGAGCCACAACTACTGAGCCTGCGAGCCACAACTACTGAGCCTGCGAGCCACAACTACTGAGCCCGCGAGCCACAACTACTGAAGCCCGCACACCTAGAGCCCGTGACCCACAACTACTGAGCCTACATGCCACAACTACTGAAACCCACGCACCTACAGCCCGTGCTCCACAACAGGAGAAGCCACCGCCATGAGAAGCCCACGCACTGCAACAAAGAGTAGCCCCCGCTCGCCGCAACTACAGAAAGCCCTCATGCAGCAACGAAGACGCAACGCGGCTAAGAATAAATAAATCAATAAAAGACTTGACCTTAAAAAAAAAATCTTTAAAATAAAAGCACTGCTGCAGGGCCTCCCTTATCTGGGTGAAGTGCTGCCTGCTGGCAGCGAGTTTTCAGGGAGAAACTTCTGTCTGGAGCTGGCGGGACAGGAACCAAGCCCCTCTCGTCACCTGCGTACTGCATATCCACCACAACAGCTCAGTGCAGAGGGAAGGAAAAGACAATATAACCATCACTTGGTTCCTTTCCTTGATGGTTACTTTTCCTGACAGGAAAACACCTTTCTTTTTTTCCTAAAGGTATATACTCACCTTTACATAAAGTGAGAAACACGATCACTGACGAATTCTACAACAGAAATGCAACACTGCCTGGGGCTGTGTTAACCACTCTGAAACAAAAGCATTTTCACGTTTATCAGAAAGAATGCAACAGACAAAAAAGAGAGAGAGAGAAGGCTTCTTATGAAATTACACACTAAAGAGCCAAAGCAAAGAACCACGAGTTAAAGATGGAGACTTGCTTTTCAATATTTTATCAATATCTCATTAGTGAATGAAACTGATAACCAATCGGCCTTCTTATCCAAAAGAACAGAAACTCACCAGAGCAACCCCAAATCTCCTCTGGCTCAAGCTAATCAGAACGACTTGCTCTAAAGCTTAAACAGGGCAACCAGGCTCCACTCACGTTTCTTCTCCTCACTTTCAGCAGTTATTTGAAATCCACGTCTTAGCCTGTAGCACAACAATGCTACCTGCAAACAGGTAATCAGCTTCCCAACCCCCCCGGAGGGCACAGCCACTGACAGTACCACCACTTTACACACACACACACACACACTTTATTCCCAGGCTGGTGCCTCCAACACGGGCAAAATGTTAAGAAAAGATACAGCCGTGCCTTCAACACACACACGTCACTACATAAACCATCAACAGCACAACCGCTGTCTGACTCACGTCGTTAAAAACAGAAGTAACATTTCAATGTCAACAGGTTAGGTAGAGAATGGAAGAAATACTTGAATATGGGTTTCTGCAATCTTACTTGTATAAACACTATCTTTTAAACTTGTATGAACTATTTTTTAAACCAGTACTTCAAGAATACTTTTTAAAATTATATGCATTTCATTACCTAAAACTTTTGCAAGACAAATACTCCTGAAAGCTTGAAAGAACTATCTGGAAAGTACCTTCACCCACTTCTGCCCATGGCAATCATTTCTGTTTCATCACCCGGCCTCCGCAGGGCTCCATCACTCTGTGTGACATAAACTGGCCTACAGGCACACCTCACTGTACTGCACTTCACAGATACTGCGGTTTTTACAAATTGAAGATCTGAGGCAACCCTGCGTTGTCAGATGATGAATGGTTAGCAATTTTTAGCAATAAACTCTTTTTTAATGAAGGTATGTACATTGTTTTTTCAGACATAATGCTACCGTGCACTTAACAGACTACAGGATCATGTAAACATAACTTTTATATGCAACCGGAAACCAACACAAATCCATGTGCCTCGCTTTACTGTGGCATCTGGAACGGAACACACCGTGTCTGCAGCGAGCCTGAGTCGTCATCTGAGAGCAGCTGCTCTGACCCAGCAATCCTCACCCAGCAACAGTTTATACCTGCACACGTCTAACTGGTCTTTATAATAAAATGACTCCAATACATCTTTCTGTCTGAAAATAAAGGCAGAATCTCTAACACATCACAATGCACACCTGTTGGATGTGAGCCAACTACTGTTCTCCTAACATCTTGAGGCTAGTTTACCAAAGCTGAGGAAGACCAAGTTCACTGAAAATGGGAAAAAGTCATCTTTCAGGATAAAAGTTCTCTGGACTAAAAAACCGATCGAAAACACACACGTCCCACAGAGAGAACACACGCAGATCGCCCCTTTAATGAACTCTAGCAAAAATCCATCCAGTATCCAACCATGTCAACATTATAAATAAGACAATTCTCTGCCAGAAAACACAGGCTGCCATGAAAACCAATCGGCCAACGTTTTTTTTCTTTAAAGGCCACAGTAATCACTGCCAACATTATCTACGTAACACCTGCCCGCTCACAACACAGAACGACGAGCCATGAAGTCTGCCGGCTCCCAGGCAAGTTCCGTCTGTGCTTCCCTGTGAGACTCCGTCGGACCCGGAACTCTACCCGCCCTCAGTCAGCATTATAACGGGATCAAAAGGTCAACGTCTTCCCCACAGTCCTCTTAGAATTTTTAATCTGTATCTGAATACCTACCACACAACATACACTGGGGAAGCGAAAGATATGACGACTTGAAGAACACATTAAACCCACATGACCGAAGAGCAATAATCACAAATGTGATTAAAGACCATCTTTATTTCTACTGTAACCTTTAAATACTGCACTTGTACAAATGTAAAGTGCAGCACAGAGGTAAACGAAACAGCCCTTTTCAAAGCCACCTCTCTAGGCGGGGGTCTACCCAACTTTGCCATGGATCCTTCGGCAGTCTGGCGAAGCCTATGCAACTCTTCTCAGAATAAAAATGTTAAATGGGGCTTCCCTGGTGGCGCAGTGGTTGAGAGTCTGCCTGCCGATGCAGGGGACACGGGTTCGTGCCCCGGTCCGGGAAGATCCCACATGCCGCGGAGCGGCTGGGCCCGTGAGCCATGGCCGCTGAGCCTGTGCGTCCGGAGCCTGTGCTCCGCAATGGGAGAGGCCACGACAGTGAGGGGCCCACGTACCGAAAAAAAAAAAGTTAAATGCATAAAATAAAATACAAAGGATTGCAAAGTGAACAATTACATTAAAATACAATTATTAAAATATTTTTAAAACCTGTGACATAGTAACATGAGTATTCTTTATTAACATTAAATAAGGCCTAGATTTTATTTTATGCATTTAAAATTTTAGAACTCCAATTTTGAAGTAGATATGAGATTAAACTCATAAATGAAGAAAATGCTAAATTTCAGTTAGAGGCTAATAAAATTTACTGAAAATTAAGATGTACTTATTTTCTCACCCACGTTGAAAGATCCCATGGGATGTATTCATAGACCTCAAGTTAAGAACGCCGTGGAACATCTCCAGTGATAACAAACGCACCATCCAGCCAAGCAACGGATGCTTTCTTTGTGCAGCTCGACAGCTAGAAAGTACCGCCTTATACAAAAGCAAGATTCATCTCACATCGCTTTGCCAACTGCTTAACTTTGCCTGTTGGTATCATTGAGACCTGTATTCAAACCGTGGTTTATGAATGATCATTCTTTTCCATTCACTGATGACGTGAAGCAGGGCAGAGTAGATTTCCCAGGCACCATGCGCTCTGGGCTAGGAGACTTCAGCTCCAGGCGCGGTCCTGTGCACGCCCTGGGCTCCTAGGAAAAAGGCAGTTCTTTCTTACTACCGGTCACGGTAAATGGGTTTAGATGGAGAAAAGGGCTTCTGACGTTTTGGGCTGGATTGATTCCTTGCTGTGGGAGCTGTGCTGTGCTCTGCGGGCTGCCTAGAACATCCCTGGCCTCTATCTACCGGATGCCAGCAGCACCCACCCAGCTGTGGCAACCAAAATTGCCTCCAGATACCTGCACAGACTCCCCAGGGGATAAAACTGTCCTGGTGGGGACCCAAGACTCAGAATAAGCCTGGAACCTCTTCAATATCGCATTCTAATTCCCATTCAACCAAGTCTTCTCCTACCTGGGACATAATCTCAGATCCACTTACTATTGTGTTCACTTCTCTCCTGAACACATTCATGTTCTAGCCTCTGAGCCTCAAATAGTTTCCAGACTTGATCACAGAACTCCAGGTGTGTCTAACCAGCTGCAAATATACTGCTAATGCTAATATCATACCTGTAATTAATGCAATTTAAGATGACATTAGCTTGTTGGAGAGCACCTAATACTGCTGTTTCACGGGAGGTTCCAGTAAAATGACAAGTCTTGAGTCACTGCCCCATTAGTCCACCCAGGAACCTTTCTCCAGCTTGGCACTAATTTGTTGAGCAACAGCCTTTGGGTAAAACTAATCACCCGGTTCCTAATTCATCTCACTGCACTTAGATCCAGCCCTTAAACAGAAGAACAGGATGAAAGACACTGTTGAATTCCTTGATTCAAGTCCAGACACATCATGACTAATGCATTTCCCTGATCTACAAATCTGGCAGCCCTACTCTCTCTCTCGCTCAGGCGTACACACGAAATGACATCACTGTGTCCACTGAGTCAGGCTGGTTCCTGTGAGTGGGATCACATAGCTTTCCAACCCCAAGATGCAGCTTCCTTTCCAGTCCTACCACAATCACAGAGAGCATGTCTATGAACAGTTTAAGTTCATCTCTACAGTGTTAGTGTAAATAGTTCACACATTGCTTTGAAAACTTGTGTAATAAATAAATATCCTCATGGAAACCCACACTTTAAAAATTATAGATGTCATCATAAGGCAATTTAAGAAATGTTAATAAACTTGTCTACATAAAAATAAACTTGATGGGACTTCCCCGGTGGCACAGTGGTTAAGAATCCGCCTGCCAATGCAGGGGACATGGGTTCGAGCCCTGGTCCAGGAAGACTCCCACATGCCGCGGAGCAACTAAGCCCGTGCGCCACAACTACTGAAGCCCGCGCACCTAGAGCCCACGCTCTGCAACAAGAGAAGCCACTGCAATGAGAAGCCTGCGCACCACAACAAAGAGTAGCCCCTGCTCACCGCACCTAGAGAAAGCCCACACGCAGCAACGAAGACCCAACGCAGCCAAAAATAAAAATGAATTTAAAAAAAACCCAACAACTTGAATTTAGCAAAAAAAAAAAAGGCACACAATAAGTGAAGTCCAAAGACCAGTGACACACTGGGGAAAAAGCATTTCGAACTTACATGACAGAAAGAAATATAATGTAGTATATAAAAAGTCTCTAAAATCTGAGAAGAAAAACATAAATAACCCATTTTAAAATGGGTAAAAAAAGCCTCAACAGTTACTTCACAAAGAAGTGAGTATGACTCAAGTATAAAAAAGGGTGAACCACCTCATTAATGATAAAAGTTCAATACTTTAAAATAAGATAACAAGGGCTTCCCTGGTGGCGCAGTGGTTGAGAGTCCGCCTGCCGATGCAGGGGACACGGGTTCGTGCCCCGGTCCGGGAGGACCCCACATGCCGCGGGGCGGCTGGGCCCGTGAGCCATGGCCGCTGAGCCTGCGCGTCCGGAGCCTGTGCTCCGCAACGGGAGAGGCCGCGACAGTGAGAGGCCCGCGTACCGCAAAAAAAAAAAAAAAAAAAAAAAAGATAATAAGATGCCGTTTCTCAATCAAATTGGTAAAAATCTGAAAGTATGACAACATCCTCTATTAGTGGGGCTGGCAAAACAAGGTACACCAAGGAGCAGAACTGTGGCAACATTTGGCAAAATGAGATACACATGTACCTTTTGACACAGCAATTCTACTTTCGTGGATCTATTCCAAAGATACACCAGCAAAGTTATTCACTGTAGCACCATTTATAACAGCAAAAGTTTGGAAATGCTGCAGCAAGGTATGCTGGTTGAATAAACTCTGGTCCTTTCATATAATGGAATAAAATGCTGCCACTACAAGAAATGAGGAAACTCTTCACCCTGTGACATGGCACGGATCACAAGTACACAGTTAAGTGAAAAAAGCAAGGAACAAAACAGTGTATATGGTAAGCATCTTTTATGTGAAAGGGCAAGAAACACACACACATACACCCCTGATCATATCTGCACAAAGAAACCTTCCCTAAAGTGGATAAACCAAAATGTAATAAAAGATGGAAGCAAAGCCTTTCTAAATCCACTTTATTATACAGCCTCAACTCTGGACCCATTTAATTATTTTAAAAATTAAAACTTAAACGAAAAGTAAACACTAAAAATTTAAAACAAACAGAAATTAACATCTAACTATATATGAAGTTGGTCACATTGCCATATAGAAAAAAGACTCATTTTCAAGTGACCTTAGAAAAGTGTTTTGACTTTACATTCCTAGTAGACTCTATTCTAAGGATAATTATTTTGCGAAAAAATATTAATCTTTATTCAGAAGCCCTATTGTTAATAATAATATTAGTACCATTATGCCTAATACAAGAACTACATGGTAGAATGAAGCAAACAAGTACTGTGTTAATATAGTCACAAACACACAATTTTCAATGTAAGAGAAAAGAGACTTTTAAAAATCAAAGTAATTACATATAAACCCAGTAGGGCCAAATCTGAACTGGAAACATCAGTAGAAACTCATGGATTTTTTTTCCCCACAGAAAAGTATCTTCTAGCTCTTACCACTGAAATGGTCACGAAGCAAAAGACAAGCTGTAGGAACAAGCACCTCTGGCACCTAGACCGTTGTCTCTCAATACTACTCTCCACTAAAAGGGACCCAGGCTCCCTGGAGAAATGGTTTAATCCAGGTATAGGTCACAAAATGGACAAGATGAGTTTGGGACACCTTGTTATGCCATAAAACAAGGAAGTTCTCAAAAAAAACTTCTCAAAAAAAAAAAAAAACCCTCTAGCCAAACAAAAGGTGCACCTGGCCAAATCCGGACAATCTGAATACCGGCAAGAAGAATGGCTGCAACTCACAGAGACACAGAATCCATGAAAATCCTCAAGTTTATAATGACAGTAAACAGAAATGAGAAAACCCAAACAAAACCAAAATCACTGTTACCACTGGAGGCGACAAGGGCACCAACTCCTCAGTCGGAAAATAAGCAGTTAAAGTCAAAGAATTAATAATTCCTTTTGCTTTCCTGTAGCTTAAAGGAGGAAGATGTGCTTCTGTTTTTTAAAGAATTCCCGCCAATAAATGTGAAAGAAATGACAGAATTCCGATCGCGATTTTTTAACCCTTACTTGATTTAGGCGAAGACTGGCACTGGCCGAGCCAAGGACGGAAAGGCTGAGGGGACCCGGCACTGAGGGTGCAGAGGCGCAGGCTGGCCCAGCTCCTCCTCCGCTACCAGCACGGGGCCCAGGACACACACGGCACGGCTTACGAGGCCCTGCTGGATACCGTCAAGGCTTTGAAGCTACAGAAACAAGTCACACTCCACCGCCCACCCTTGGAGAAAAGAAAGGGCCCGTCCAGAACAGGGACGTCCTACAGGAAAAATGAGCACTTTTTCTCAGCAAGTCTGACGTGAAATAAAAATGGGGGTGGGAGGGGGGTTAGAATGCTCTAGGTTAAAAGAAACATAAGAGAACTAAATATAACGTGTGGACCCTGTTTGGATCCTGATTCAAATAAATTAACTGTAAAAACACATGCTCGAGGGAGACAGGGAAATCTGAGTGTCGTCTAGATACTAGAAAAGAAGGAATTATGGTTAATTTTATTGATGGAGCTACCGTATTTACGGTTAAGTTGTTTTGAGATACACACTGAAGTAGAGGGGAAATAACGTTAGTTTTTAGGATTAGCTTTAAAACACTTCAGCTAAAAACAACAACAGAAAATAATGAACTAAGAATGACAAAATTTTGAAAATTCTGAAGTCTGGGCGGTGGATATAAGTGAGTTGTATCTATGTTTGAAATTTTTCCTATGAAAAATATGAAAGTAAGTTGTAAGTACAAACTAAATAGTATTAAATATAAACCTGTTTTCATAAAAAGAGACTCTGGGAAAAAATCCAAAGCAATTTGATACGGCAGACGGTAAGGAATTAACACCAGAGGCCAAACATCTTCCGCTCACACTGAGCAGCCAGTGTGTGGTGGAAAGAAGGTGAGGCAGAGCCTCAGGAATGGCCAGACAGTGGTTAAAAGTCCCAGGACTTTCACCTACGGCGCTTGCAGCTCTGGGTAAGACATCTGAGTCTCTCATTTCCTACCTATAAAATGGAGAAGCCACTATTTATTTCACAGGGTTTTGTGATTACTGTGTTATTTATGGCATACAAACACACCTGCCACAAAAAAGGCACTAAATGATAAATGTCATTTCCCATCTACAAGTTCTCAAGTGTTCATATACTTACATGAGAACTAGTTTGCAAGGTATATAATCCTATCTCTAGCAAAAAAAAAAAAAAATATATATATATATATACACACACACAAACATACACACAAAGGCAAAAAACTGAGCACATGTTAAAAGTCTATATGCATGTATATGAAAAATACAAAATACTAAGCTTTGCAGAAAAAACCCACACTGTACAACATTCATAGTTCTATTTCTGAAATTCACTGTCCAAAAGTTATCAATCATTTCCAATGCTCTAACTGACTGTAACCAAATCAACACATATAAAATGCTGAAATGTCTTCTTGTTCAAAGAAAATAACCATGTCCCTGAACTCAACCTCAATATTATAATATCCAAAAGAAAATCCAGAAAGATAAATGAGGAAATTGTCTTTTAAAACCTGCTTCTTATATCTGCACTGAGTCTTAAGTATGTGAAATATTAAAAAGAAGTTTCTAAATTTGAACAAGGGTAATGCACCATACAAATTATATACAGAAACTGGTAGACTATCATTTACTGTATTTACAGTAACTTTCATAGCAAAGTAAATACTCAAACTATAACAACTGATTCAAAGAAGCTTCCTATAATCAAAATGCTTCCATCTGAATCCTTTTAATATACTAAAAATTGAATTCATAGTACTCAACCTATTTTGATTTAAAAAAAAACTCAAGCAACTTACCTAAATTAAAAATATGTTCAAATCTCTACTGTAGTATATACTGCATGAGTAAAAAATACCTTTTGAAACACAGGCAGTTTTTTGAGTCCTTCCATATCTTAAGGCCTTTCATATCTTACATATAAGACACTTTAAAGGGGGTTGGAACAAGGTAGAAAGAACAAAGTAGAAACAAAATAATTTTTGGATAGAGGGTGCAAAAGCAGTGACATGAACATTACTGCCTTCTAGTTGGAATTTTATAAAGAAAACAAAAGACTTTGTTTTGGTACAAGCGTCTGACATTCTCTCCCCTGCTACGATGAGGGACCCTGAACCGCATATCTGGTGCCAACCAGTACCTCCAGACTGTACTTCCTGTTTCACTCTTCATTATCAAATGACCACAGGAGATTGGAATGTCGCTTGGTACCGGGTAAGAGAAAAACAAAAAGGTAACCTGCATAAACCAGTGCAGAGACTTTGGAAAGGAAGCATATTGTTTACAAGTACTTTTTATTTTTTTTATTTTTTTTATACAGCAGGTTCTCATCAGTTATCCATTTTATACATGTAAGTGTATATATGTCAATCCCAATCTCCCAATTCATCCCACCACCACCACGTTCCCCCCTTTGTCTCCAAACATTTGTTCTCTACATCTGTGTCTCTATTTCTGCCCTGCAAACCGGTTCACCTGTACCATTTTTCTAGGTTCCACATATATGCGTTAATATATATTTGTTTTTCTCTTTCTGACTTACTTCACTCTGTATGACAGTCTCTAGAAGCAACCATGTCTCTACAAATGACCCAATTTCATTCCTCTTTATGGCTGAGTAGTATTCCATTGTATATATGTGCCACATCTTCTTTACCCATTTGTCTGTCAATGGGCATTTAGGTTGCCTCCATGTCCTGGCTATTGTAAATACTGCTGCAGTGAACATTGGGATGCATGTGTCTTTTTTGAATTATGGTTTTCTATGGGTATATGCCCAGTAGTGAGATTGCTGGGTTATATGGTAATTCTATGTTTAGTTTTTTACGGAACCTCCATACTGTTCTCCATAGTGGCTGTATCAATTTACATTCCCACCAACAGTGCAAGATGGTTCCTTTTTCTCCACACCCTCTCCAGCATTTGTTGCTTGTCGATTTTCTGATGATGCCCATTCTAACTGGTGTGAGGTGATACCTCACTGTAGTTTTGATTTGCATTTCTCTACTAATTAGCGATGTTGAGCAGCTTTTCATGTGCTTCTTGGCCATCTGTATGTCTTCTTTGGAGAAATGTCTATTTAGGACTTCTGCCCATTTTTGGATTGGGTTGTTTGTTTCCTTAATATTGAGCTGCATGAGCTGTTTATATATTTTGGAGACTAATCCTTTGTCCGTTGATTCGTTTGCAAACATTTTCTCCCATTCTGAGGGTTGTCTTTTCATCTTGTTTGTAGTTTCCTTTGCTGTGCAAAAGCTTTTAAGTTTCATTAGGTCCCATTTGTTTATTTTTGTTTTTATTTCCATTACTCTAGGAGGTGGATCCAAAAAAATCTTGCTGTGATTTATGTCATAGAGTGTTCTGCCTATGTTTTCCTCTAAGAGTTTTATAGTGTTCGGTCTTACATTTAGGTCTCTGGTCCATTTTGAGTTTATTTTTGAATGGTGTTACGGAGTGTGCTAATTTCATTCTTTTACATGTAGCTGTCCAGTTTTCCCAGCACCACTTATTGAAGAGACTCTTTTCTCCATTGTATATCCTTGCCTCCTTTGTCATAGATTAGTTGACCATAGGTGCGTGGGTTTATCTCTGGGCTTTCTATCTTGTTCCACTGATCTATGTTTCTGTTTTTGTGCCAGTACCATATTGTCTTGATTACTGTAGCTTTGTAGTATAGTCTGAAGTCAGGGAGTCTGATTCCTCCAGCTCCATTTTTTCCCCTAAGACTGCTTTGGCTATTCGGGGTCTTTTGTGTCTCCATAAAAATTTTAAGATTTCTTGTTCTAGTTCTGTGAAAAATGCCATTGGTAATTTGACAGGGACTGCACTGAATCTGTAGATTGCTTTGGGTAGTAGAGTCATTTTCACAATATTGATTCTTCCAATCCAAGAACATGGTATATCTCTCCATCTGTTGGTATCATCTTTAATTTCTTTCATCAGTGTCTTACAGTTTTCTGCATACAGGTCTTTTGTCTCCCTAGGTAGGTTTATTCCTAGGTATTTTATTCTTTTTGTTGCAATGGTAAATGGGAGTGTTTACTTAATTTCTCTTTCATATTTTTCATCATTAGTATATAGGAATGCAAGAGATTTCTGCACATTAATTTTGTATCCTGCAACTTTACCAAATTCATTGATTAGCTCTAGTAGTTTTCTGGTGGCATCTTTAGGATTCTCTACGTATAGTATCATGTCATCTGCAAACAGTGACAGTTTTACTTCTTCTTTTCCAATTTGTATTCCTTTTATTTCTTTTTCTTCTCTGATGGCCATGGCTAGGAGTTCCAAAACTATGTTGGATAACAGTGGTGAGAGTGGACATCCTTGTCTTGTTCTTGATCTTAAAGGAAATGCATTCAGTTTTTCACCATTGAGAAGGGTGTTTGCTGTGGTTTGTCATAGCATATATGGCCTTTATTATGTTGAGGTAGGTTCCCTCTGTGCCCACTTTCCGGAGAGTTTTTAATCATAAATGGGGTGCTGAATTTTGTCAAAAGCTTTTTCTGCATCTATTGAGATGATCATATGGTTTTTATTCTTCAGTTTGTTAATATGGTGTATCACATTGATTGATTTGCGTATACTGAAGAATCCTTGCATCCCTGGGATAAATCCCACTTGATCGTGGTGTATGATCCTTTTAATGTGTTGTTGGATTCTGTTTGCTAGTATTTTGTTGAGGATTTTTGCATCTATATTCATCAGTGATGTTGGTCCGTAATTTTCTTCTTTTGTAGTATCTTTGGTTTTGGTATCAGGGTGATGGTGGCCTCATAGAATGAGTTTGGAAGTGTTCCTTCCTCTGCAATTTTTTGGAAAAGTCTGAGAAGGATGGGTGTTAGCTCTTCTCTAAACGTTTGACAGAATTCATCCGTGAAGCCATCTGGTCCTGGACTTTTGTTTGTTGGAAGATTTTTAATCACAGTTTCAATTTCATTACTTGTGACTGGTCTGTTCACATTTTCCATTTCTTCCTGGTTCAGTCTCAGAAGGTTATACCTTACTGAGAATTTGTCCATTTCTTCCAGGTTGTCCATTTTATTGGCACAGAGTTGCTTGTAGCAGTCTCTTAGGATGCTTTTTATTTCTGCAGTGTCTGTTGTAACTTTTCCTTTTTCATTTCTTTCTTTCTTTCTTTTTTTTTTTTTGCAGTACATGGGCCTCCCACCGCTGCGGCCCCTCCCATTGCGGAGCACAGGCTCCGGAAGCACAGGCCCAGCGGCCATGGCTCACAGGCCCAGCCACTCCGCGGCATGTGGGATCTTCCCGGACCGGGGCATGAACCCGTGTCCCCTGCATCGGCAGGTGGACTCCCAACCACTGCGCCACCAGGGAAGCCCTCCTTTTTCATTTCTAATTTTATTGATTTGAGTCCTCTCCCTGTTTTTCTTGATGAGTCTGGCTAATGCTTTATCAATTTTGTTTATCTTCTCAAAGAACCAACTTTCAGTCATTGATCTTTGCTACTGTTTTCTTTGCTTCTGTTTCATTTATTTCTGCTCTGATCTTTATGATTTCTTTACTAAGAAATGGGTTTAGTTTGTTCTTCTTTCTCTAGTTCCTTTATGTGTAAGGCTAGATTGTTTATTTGAGATCTCTCTTGTTTCTTGAGGTAAGCTTGTATTGCTATAAACTTCCCTCTTAGAACTGCTTTTGCTGCATCCCATAGGTTTTGGATCGCTGTGTTTTCATTGTTATTTGTCTCTAGATATTTTCTGATTTCCTCTTTGATTTCTTCAGTAATCTCTTGGTTATTTAGTAACGTATTGTTTAGCCTCCATGTGTTTGTGTTTCTTATGTGTTTTTCCCTGTAATTGATTTCTAATCTCATAGCGTTGTGGTCAGAACACATGCTTGATGTGATTTCAATTTTCTTAAATTTACTGAGGCTTGATTTGTGACCCAAGATGTGATCTATCCTGGAGAATGTTCCATGTGCACTTGAGAAGAAAATGTAGTCTGCTGTTTTTGGATGGAATGTCCTATAAATATCAATTAAATCTATCTGGTCTATTGTGTCATTTAAAGCTTGTGTTTCCTTAGTAATTTTCTGTTTGGATGATCTGTCCATTGGTGTAAGTCAGGTGTTAAAGTCCCCCACTATTACTGTTACTGTCAATTTCCTCTTTTACAGCCGTTAGCAGTTGCCTTATGTATTGAGATGCTCCTCTGTTGGGTGCATATTTACTTATAATTGTTATGTCTTCTTCTTGGATTGATCCCTTGATCATTATGTAGTGTCCTTCCTTGTCTCTTGTAACATTCTTTATTTTAAAGTCTATTTTATCTGATATGAGTATAGCTACTCCAGCTTTCTTTTGATTTCCATTTGCATGGAATATCTTCTTCCATCCCCTCACTTTCAGTCTGTATGTGTCCCTAGGTCTGAAGTGGGTCTCTTGTAGACAGCATATATATGGGTCTTGTTTTTGTATCCATTCAGCGAGCCTGTGTCTTTTGGTTGGAGCATTTAATCCATTCACGTTTAAGGTAACTATCAATATGTTTGTTCCTATTACCATTTTCTCA
This sequence comes from Globicephala melas, assembly GCF_963455315.2. Taxonomy (NCBI): domain Eukaryota; kingdom Metazoa; phylum Chordata; class Mammalia; order Artiodactyla; family Delphinidae; genus Globicephala; species Globicephala melas. The sequence continues at coordinate 86,809,617 of NC_083327.1, read as the reverse complement.
ATTGTTTTGGATTTGTTTTTGTAGGTCCTTTTCTTCTCTTGTGTTTCCCACTTAGAGAAGTTCCTTTAGCATTTGTTGTAGAGCTGGTTTGGTGGTGATGAATTCTCTTAGCTTCTGCTTGTCTGTAAAGCTTTTGATTTCTCCATCGAATCTGAATCCTTGTTGCATAAAGTAATCCTGGTTGTAGGTTCTTCCCTTTCATCACTTTAAATATGTCATGCCACTCCCTTCTGGCTTGTAGAGCTTCTGCTGAGAAATCAGCTGTTGACCTTATGGGAGTTCCCTTATATGTTATTTGTCGTTTTTCCCGTGCTGCTTCCAATAATTTTTCTTTGTCTTTAATTTTTGCCAGTTTGATTACTATGTGTCTCGGCATGTTTCTCCTTGGGTTTATCCTGCATGAGACTTGCTGCACTTCCTGGACTTGGGTGGCTATTTCCTTTCCCATGTTAGGGAATTTTTCGACTATAATCTCTTCAAATATTTTCTCGGGTTCTTTCTCTCTCTCCTCCTTCTGGGACCCCTATAATGCGAACGCTGTTGCGTTCAATGTTGTCCCAGAGGTCTCTTAGGCTGTCTTCATTTCTTTTCATTCTTTTTTCTTTATTCTGTTCTGCAGCAGTGCATTCCACCATTCTGTCTTCCAGGTCACTTATCCGTTCATCTGCCTCAGTTATTCTGCTACTGATTCCTTCTAGCGTATTTTTCATTTCAGTTATTGTATTGTTCATCTCTGTTTGTTCTTTAATTCTTCTAGGTCTTTGTTAAACATTTCTTGCATCTTCTCCATCTTTGCCTCCATTCTTTTTCCCAGGTCCTGGATCATCTTCACTATCATTATTCTGAATTCTTTTTCTGGAACGTTGCCTATCTCCAGTTCATTTAGTTGTTTTTCTGGGGTTTTATCTTGTTCCTACATCTGGTACATAGCCCTCTGCCTTTTCATCTCGTCTATCTTCCTGTGAATGTGGTTTTAGTTCCACAGGCTGCAGGATTGCAGTTCTTCTTGCTTCTGCTGTCTGCCCTCTGGTGGATGAGGCTATCTAAGAGGCTTGTGCAAGTTTCCTGGTGGGAGGGGCTGGTGGTGGGTAGAGCTGGGTGTTTCCCTGGTGGGCGCAGCTCAGTAAAACTTTAATCCGCTTGTCTGCTGATGGGTGGGGCTGTGTTCCCTCCCTGTTGGTTGTTTGGCCTGAGGCAACCCAACACTGCAGCCTACCTGGGCTCTGTGGTGGGGCTAATGGTGGACTCTGGGAGGGCTCATGTCAAGGAGTACTTCCCAGAATTTCTGCTGCCAGTGTCCTTGTCCTCACGGTGAGCCAGAGCCACCCTATGCCTCTGCAGGAGACCTCCCAACACTAGGAGGCAGGTCCGGTTCAGTCTCCTGTGGGGTCACTGCTCCTTCCCCTGGGTCCTGATGCGCACGCTGCTTTGTGTGTGCCCTCCAAGAGTGGAGTCTCTGTTTCCCCCAGTCCTGTCGAAGTCCTGCAATCAAATCCCACTAGCCTTCAACGTCTGATTCTCTGGGAATTCTTCCTCCTGTTGCTGGACCCCCAGGTTGGGAAGCCTGATGTGGGGCTCAGAACCTTCACTCTAGTGGGTGGACTTCTGTGGTGTAAGTGTTCTCCAGTCTGTGAGTCACCCACCCAGCAGTTATGGGATTTGATTTTATTGTGACTGCGCCCTTCCTACCATCTCATTGTGGCTTCTCCTTTGTCTTTGGATGTGGGGTATCTTTTTTGGGGAGTTCCAGTGTCTTCCTGTCGATGACTGTTCAGCAGTTAGTTGTGATTCCGGTGCTCTCGCAAGAGGGAGTGAGCGCACGTCCTTCTACTCCGCCATCTTGAACCAACCTCTGAACTCCTGCTGAAGGCAAAGTCTAGGAGGACTTGTAACAGCACTAATCTAGCAAAGACACTTAGAAGGGCAAAGTGACACTGATGAGAAGAGCTCACTGTTCAACTGAGGAGTTTTCTTAACATAACTGCAAACGAGAATTTTCATGAAAAGAAGCAATCACTGAAGCAGATTCTCACTCTGCTCACCAAAATAACACTTCCAACTTCTATTCCAGAACTGTCCACACTGAAAATAAACATTCCAAATATGTGGGATATTTAACTATAACACATATATATGAATAAACTAAAAAAGTACATTCTGGAATAAATTCTTTAGATAATTAATGGACTATGTTGTAGGCATGAACTCAAAGACAAAGATACAGATAGATGAGAAAAAAGTGTTAGCTTCTGTAAATGAAAGCCTCAAAAACCACTGATTCTATTTTTATATATAACATTACACTGTATCTTTTGAAGAAGATATTACCACTTCTAGACAAAATCAGAAACAGTAACAAATAAGAGTTTTTTTCAATCTAAGATATGGAATACAGAATCAACCTAAAACATACAATGGGGCCCCACAAATAACCTCAACTGATATAAGGCCAGGCAAACAGATCTGAGTTTCCGTCCCGAGATGAACAAGGAGGACAGTCTGCTGGAGCAAAGAAAGCAAAACACGGAAAGGAAGAAAAATCCAGATAATAATGATGACAGAACCATACAAACAGAAGAGCGCCTGACTCGTGTAGGTACGCACCCTCACAGAGTCTCCTCGGTTCAGAAGTAAAGTAGCCACCTTGAACTAAGTGCTTTCTTTACATCACCTACTTCAACCCTAACAGCAACCCTATGAGGTGGGTGCCATTATCTCCCTGTCTTACAGATCCTCATGTGAGCCTTAGAAAAACGAAGGCACTTGACCATGATCACACCGCTAACACCAATGGGCCAGAATTCTTACTCAGGAAAATCTCAAACCAGAGGCCATACTTCTAACCACCATGTGAAGCTATCTCTGACCTTGTTGTATAAAAGAAGGCTGTAACCCTCCCCACTTTCAGCCACATGCAGACTAAGCAATCGGTAAGCATCCCACTACGTGACAGATAACACAAATGTGTCAGCGTTTTCTGACACACACTGAGTTTATAAAGAGAGGTCCAAAAGGGAAGGCCAGAAAAACCAGCACTGAAGCACTGGGCTACAATGGGGGTGGAGGGTCGGGGGAGTCCCATATCGCAAAGAAATTCTAATTAGACTAAATACCTGAATGTACAAAGTTCAACTGTAAAACGTTCAGAATAGAACATGGAGCATATTCATCAAACAAGAGGGAAAAGGTCTAACAAAAGCTTAAGGAGAAGACTGATGAACCCAACTACATTTTAACGTTTTTAAGTCTACGTGATAAGACATTATAAACAATAAAAAACTATAAACAAAAATATATTGGCAAAATATATAATGTACAAAAGATTAGTATTCAGGATTTATAAAGGTTTCCTACAAATCAAGTAGAAAAATACAAACAGCTCACCGAAAAAGATAAGGACAAAATATATATAAATAGGTAATTCAAAGAGAAAATCAGAATGACCATAGACGTAAGAAAACATGTTCACTCACGGAAATCAGGTTAATGTAAGTAATAATTATTATTTCATATATTCCAGCTTACAAAAACATCTGAATATACTGAGGACGTGAGGAATTCTGAGGTCTGAAATGTCAACTGGTGTAACCATCTCAAAGACCACCTCAAAGACCAATTTGGCAGAACCTGGTAAATTAGAAACTGTGTATGGCCTCTGACCGAGAAATTACACCTCTAGATATCCTCCTAAACACTGTCATTAGCACAGAAGGAAACACGGACAAGGGTGTTCTGTAAATCCTCCTTTGTAACACGGGACAGCTATGAACAACCTGATCGTCCCTAGACAGGAGCAGAGATAATGGACAGAGGAATACTACACAACAGTTCAAACACACAAACTATTCTCTACCGTCTTCAGGTCAGTAGTTATCTCTGGAGGCCGAAAGGGAGAAGGAACTATAACTACTAAGTCCTTGAATTTTCTGAGCCTCATTCAACTGAAAGAGATGTAGGTAATAATAATAATACATCCCTTGTTGATTCGGGAATTAAATGGAGGGACAGGTTGGCTGTGCATCTAAACCACTGCTCGGCGTGTAATATGTCAGAGGCGTGGCCGCGACAGTCACTCATACAGGAGATGGGCCGGGAGGAGCGCGGGACCCCCCCCAAAGCACTACCCCCACGACAGAGGACCCCCCAGGATGCCAACTGTGGTAGAACCATGAACCTCCTAGCCAGAGCTCTTCAGGACAAGGGTTCCCTACAATTTTCCAGTAATAATTCTCCAGGAATGGAAATGGAAGAAAAGGGAAGGAACTGTCTAGAAGGGAGGACAAAATAAAAACCATCACCACAGGTCAGATTTCCAAAGCTGGGACATCAGCCAGTTCAAAGGTAAAGCTCACTTCACAGTAACGTTTTTACGCTGTATTAAAAATGTAAATATTCAGTAACACGGGAATAACAATCTATAATAAACGTTTCAAAAAGAAATGAAAACTGTAATTTAGTAACCGAAAAAGACTCAGAACAGACCTTAAGCCTAGGGGGTAGAACATTTTTATCTCCAGTTAAATCATCACCATCATCACCCCCTCCTCCTCTTCTTGTCCCCGAACTCTAGGCGATGGGGGAAGAATAACAAACAAAACCGTCTCTGTTCTCACGGAACTTAGAATCGAACAGGAGGAGATCACAACAATGACAGATGGTGATACAAGAATTAAGTAAGGCAGAGGGACCAAAAGTCACTGGGGGATGTAAGTGGAAGGGGGACTTGAACAAAAGCTGAGCTGTAGGGAAGGAACATTCCCAGCAGAGAAAACGAGAGCAAGACCCCAAGCAGAAGCCTGGTGGGCACATCTGAGAAACGGCGAGACCACTGCTGCTAGAGCAGAATGAGACGGGAAAATGCAGCATTAGACCTTCTCAGAAAACAGCATCGTGCTGGGCTTTGGAGGCTGAGCTACACTCCGAGTAACAGTAAAGCCACTTGAGAGCCTGAACAGAAAACTGTATTATTAACTTAAGGTTTAGAAGTGTATCTCTGCATGGGAAACAGACTGTGAGGGGGGCAAAGGTAGACAACGGGAGGGAAAAAGAAAAAGCAAGAGGTTACTGGAGCAGCCCAGGTGAGGGAGGAGGCCCTCCTGGACTGGGCCAGCAGCAGGCAGCGGGGATGCCGAGGACAGGCGAGACGATGATGATGCCTGGAAGGCAGAGCAGCCAGGTTCTGCCGCGGCTGATGGAACGGGAGGTCTGCGAGCTGGAACGGGGGCAAGGCTGGGGCGCAAGGTGAGAGCCAAGCGGAGGGCCAGCTGGTGCTCAGGCGGGGAGGCCGCAGGGGATGCAGGTGTGCGCGGAGTGGGGAGTCAGCACTGGGGCCGGACACGTCCCTTCTGGGCAGTGACCACACCTGCAGATACAAACTGGGCCGTGCCGGCACCTGAAGCCCTGAGAAGGAAAGAGCTCCTGTGGGGCAGAGGGAAGGTCACAGCCAGACCTGGGCGCTCCTCCCCGCGGCAAAGGAGAGCTGACCAGACCCGGAGGCCAAGTGCAGATGGAGTTGGGCGGGGGGGGGGCAAGTCAGAGGGGCGCGAGGTGGTGACGCATCTGGCGGTTTGAAGGTCACTGGTTTGGGTGAGGTCGAGGGTTGAGCAACTTAGGGTGAAAAGCAATGACAAAGTTCTAAAATTTAACTTTCATCTTTAAAATCAGACAATTTAAACTGATAGCAAAGTACAGCTGTACTTCACGGTTTTCTTCTTTTATAGGTGGCTATTCACATCAACCAAATAACCAAACCAGCAAAATAATCATGTAATTACTGACTGTCTTAACAAGACAGAATCGCTCGGCAGAGTTAAACAACATTTGGTACACACACACACGCAGTTCTAAGGATGACTTTTACAATGAGTGATTCCCCTGAAAATGCCATTTACTAGGCATCCAATACGCTACCTCTCCCCCAAATCACATAGAAGATTCTAAAAGATAACACCAGGAAACAAAACCACCTGGTTTTTTTTAATGCTAATCATCGTTTTTTAACATATTAATTTCTTTACTGTGATATTTATAGAAATAACATAAATTGAAAAAAATACATACCATATCACTAAAACAAATCAAATCAATGAGAAGTTTTAAGTAGTCAGATAACCTTAACTATTTACAACTAACAATAAAGCTAATTTCTGCAAAGCTCATGACTTAGCTTTGAACTTCTAAAGTTCATATTCTGGTTTTTGGAAAAGGTTTTAAGGTCATTTACTGCTAAAAAGGAAAAACATACCCCTACAGTTCATTCTGAGAATCCTCTCAATGCAGAAATAAATAAAATCATTAAAGTAAAATTAATTTAGCATTTTATAGTTATATTGAAAACTAGGGACATAAAGCAAAACTCCAAACTAGTTCAACATTTAAAGACCTTCGAAACAAACCCATCTATGTGTAAGCCTCCTTCTGATACTGTAAAGTCTGGTGGTGCAGATTTAATAGAGTTGAGCCTGATCTAAGAAAGAAAGGCTGTCCACACGCTTACAAAATATGGTAATTACTAAATGTAAAAGGAAAGAGATAGAAGCTCTCAGCTGTAACTCAAGCTAAGATAGCGACAATTTTAAAAACAGGTGCTCCCTTGATCTTTTAGCTACTTTTCAAGTACATAAAAACAAAGAAAGAAATGAGCAGTAAAATACATTCACTTACGGATATAAAATTAGAAGACCAAAATGACTAAGTAAAAAAAATGTTTTTAATACAGGGTAAAACATCAATACGCATTTGTACAAATTGAAAAGATTAAAACAAACATCGCAACAGAAAAAGGGATACTTCACCTAAAAAGTATAATGGCCAGTGACTTCATGAAAGACGCTCCACCTGAACAATGAACAAGGAAATGTGAAGTTTGAAACCGATGACCTTTTAACTGTCAGACTGAAAAACTGGTTCTCAATATACAGCGTTAGGTAAAGGGTCATACCCACAACCATGGGGGTATGAACTGCAACAGCCTTTTAAGGTAAGAATTTGGCAAAGTCTATCAAAATGTTCTGTGATGTAAATTCTGCTTTTGGAAATCTAGTTTATAGAAATACGACTACAGAAAGAGATGTTCGCAAAATGTTCACAGGAGCATTACTGAAACACTGTATTGCAGAGCGTGAATAGTATGACTAGTACGCGGAATATTAATTACATAGCTATCAAAAATTAAGAGAATTTTATATAGGTGTTATAAAGGTGTCTATAGCTTCCTTTTGAGTAAAAATAAGTCAGTTACTACTCACCTAAAAGTCTTACTTAATTTTAATTCTTCAACAGCCACTATCGCAAGGAGGTTCTGCTCCTGGGGCCAGTCAGACACTGAACCGTCAACAAAATGTAACCACAGAAGGTTCTAACTAGAGATCACAGCTCTAGGTAAAAAGCAGCGGCGTTTTTCTGGAAAGAATCTATCCTTTCTTACGATGTGCTGTCGAGTCGTTAGTCTCTGCAACGAGCTACGCGTGTTTCGGAAATTCCCTAATTCCTAGCGAAAAAGCACGCCAGGCCCCCGTCTTCTTGCAGAGACCCCACAGCAACTCCGAGACACGCGCGGCGCAGGAGAGGAGGAGAGAAGGCGGCACAGGGGAAGCGGCCACCAGGACACCAGCCCTCCCACGAACCACCGCCCCGCGGCTCCCATGACCCAGCAACACAAGCAACGTGTGCCCGTATCCACGCAAGCGCACCGTCTACAGTCAATGTCTTAAGTAAATGTGCTGTGTCAGCTCCGCTCCACACCAACCTGCCCGCTAGACCTCAGGATAATGGTCCCATACTTAATTACAGGTCTTTTCTGAATTACAGAAATAAGGAGGGCTTCCCTGGTGGCGCAGTGGTTGAGACTCCGCCTGCCAATGCAGGGGACACGGGTTCAAGCCCTGATCCAGGAAGATCCCACATGCCGCGGAGCAACTAAGCCCGTGCACCACAACTACTGAGCTTGCGCTCTAGAGCCCGCGAGCCACAACTACTGAGCCCGCACGCCTAGAGCCCGTGCTCCGCTACAAGAGAAGCCACCGCAATGAGAAGCCGGCCCACCGCAACGAAGAGCAGCCCCCACTCACCGCAACTAGAAAGCCCGCACGCAGCTATGGAGACCCAACGCAGCCAAAAATAAATAAGTAAAATAAATAAATAAATAAAATAAATTTATTAAAAAGAGATGTTTGTACATGTTAAAAAAAAAATAAGTAGAGGATAGAGTCCAACGTTAAAATACTTACAACGCCAAGAAAGAAGAGCCAAATGGAGTCACCCAGGGGAAATCAGGGAAGGTGAAAATGCACAAATACCACTGCAAAGAAAAAGGGGGGGCAAATAAAGTTTTCTGTGGGCCTGCAATGGGCAACTGGTTCTGGCAATTAGGAAACCAAGGCTACCTCGAGAAAAGCAGTTTAGCAGGCCAGGAGGATTGGAAGCAAGAAGGCAGGGACGAGATGAGTTACAAGGTGGCTGCAGATCACAGAACAGAAAGCTCAGCACGAGACACCTTCGCTCCAAACCTTCCCCCGGCTGGACAGCAACATGCTCTTCTGTACTGGACTTGGATGGCCTCCGGCTTTCCGTACGCTCGACCTCAGAGAGTTTGGTTGTCAAGCTTTCCGACCTAGGTCCTTTCTCTCCTGAAGCTCACCCAGCCTTGGCTACCTTCCAGCCACACCCTTCTCCCCCGTCCCCTTCCTCTTAGCTGTCTATGTAGGAAACGTCTACCCGGACATTCATAAGCACCTCACATTCAATACATCTCAAAGACAACTTTTTACTTCCCCACCCAAATCTAATCTACCACTTGTATTTTTTTTTTAACTCCGCCTAAGGGTACCACCACCTACCTAGTAGCTAAGTACAAACCTGAGATGATCCTGGACAACTTTTTCTCTTCAACAATCTCCTTGCCACTCTCCAAGTCCCACCTGTACCTCCTCAGGTTTCATCCTCTCCTTCCACGTGAACTGCGGCCTTGATCCCACAGACACACCCGCCGTAAACCCCGTCAGCCCCCTGCCTCCAGGCCCGCTCTCCCCTTGCCCCGTAGACTCTGACGCCAGCGAGGCCAGGTGCGCTCAACTGCAAACTTCATCGCCTTCTTTCATCTGCAGCATTCTCACCTTGGCTTACAAGGCCCGCAAGAAACCAGCCCTGTTAACACCTGCAGCTCCATAGCCAGCAGCTGGCACCTTGGCCCAGACAGGCCAGCGGGCACACTCATACATCCAGACACACACGGACACACACTAGGCCATGCTGCAAAAACAAATGAACTCAAGAGCTCAGGGGCCACAACTCCAAAGTTCCATTTCTCTCTCGCGATCACTCTGTTCCACCAGGCTTCTTCATCAGCCCCAGCCTGGGACACACTAATTCATGGAGGAGGGAAGAGCAGTAACAGAAGCGCGCATCTGGGACCTAAAGCTGCTGCTCAGAGTGGCGTGTCACTGGCCAAAGCAAGCCACGTGGTCAAGCCTGGTGCCAAGAAGGCAAAGCCCTACGATCCTCTTTCAGGGAGGAGCAGAAAGTACTGAGGAACAAGCCAGCCTGCAGGTCACCAACGCACCTGCATGTTCACGGGCGCAAAAAGAGATTCAACCAGATTGAATACTTTTAAATAAGTTTTCCACCTTTTCTACAAATTCCTCAGGACTCAGAGTAAACATTTCCTAAAATGAACTCAGTGAAGCTTTGCTGACCTGCCCTCTAGGGGAGGTGCAGTGCCCACGTGCTCCCCGGCCCCCAGGTGCTCCCCCGGTCTCCACACCTGTTTACTGTACCCACCCACGTGCTCCCCGGGCCTCCACAGCTGTTTACTGTGCCCACCCACGTGCTCCCCCGGCCCCCACGTGCTCCCCTGACTCCTCCAAACCAGCACACAGATGTCTCCCTTGATCACCGCCGCCCCACAGGTATCAGATGAACACATATTTGCTGCACTAGTAACGCTCTTTGCCAGGAACACCCTCCCCCGATCCACAGGGAAAATCCCCCATCATCTCAAGACCCATGTCAACAGTCTATGAGGAGGCCCCGGCCCCTCAGCATCCCAGCGGAGCACTCACCACACTACCGCCGTGCCCTTCAGTCTACCTGCCACACTAGGACGGGAGCTACGTGAGAAAAGGATCGGGGTCCACTAAGCTTTGCAGGCTCAGCACTTACGCAGCGACTGGCACGCAGTAGGTGACCACTGAGTGAGCGCCCATGGATATGCGGCGGCAGAGAGGGTCACGGGAACCGCGTGGGAGGGCCAGGGCTCTACCTCAGGCCCAGGCGCTGTCGGCACTGCGGGCCACAGCGCCTTAAGCTTTCTTCTTAGGGCACAATGGGGCCATTATTCCGAGTCTTGTTTCCCTTCCCTCCCTCAGATAGAGCAGTTCAGCTTTCTCTCGTGTAGGCCCAGGCCCTATAAACAAAGCCTAAAACATGGAGGCACTCAATAAATATTAGTCTGAATGAATGAACACTGCACTAGCCTATGACAAACCCAAGAGAAGTGTTTAAATGCCATAGTTTTAACAGGGCTAAGCCACTAGAAAAAGAAACAAAAACAGATATGCCACAGAAGCAATTTCTCACAGCACTCAGGCCCTGAAGTAAGTGCATAACCATTTCCAAAATCTTTGCTCACACGTTCATAGAAGCAAACAAGAATTATCACTGTACTTAACATAAAGTCTGTAATGTTTTTCAAGAATCGAGCTGTTGACACCAATCCCATGCGTTTGTAACTACACTAAAGATAAAATGTCTACAAGCGTCATTACCCCAATAAAATGGAAACATTCCTGAAGCACCGGAAACGTGTTCAGAAGCTGTGCAAACCACAGACAAGTAATATTTAATAGTTTAGGCGCCACTCAGTTAAAAAAAATTAATGATAACTTTAAAGTCAAATTATATTTTATGCTAGAATATGAACCACAGCATCTAAAGGCAAATGCAACATCAAACTGATACAAGTAAGGAAAACATGATGGGTGACAACGTGAAGTTACATGCATCTAATCACCCTGTAACGCTAGTTTAGCGAGTACACTTAGTCTGCTGTCATCACAAATTGGGTATGCTATTGCGTGGTTCCCATAATCAAATACTTAGCCCTTGGCTCATAAAAGAAAAGTACACTTAACTTCCCACTGAGAAACTTCCTCCACGCTTTACCATTTCTTTCAAGAAGAGAAAACGTAGGCTCATGACAGAGAAGTGAGTATGATCTCGAAGGTCCACTATACTGTTCTCCAAAACCGCCGTTTTTGCCTGTAATTCTCCCTTCCAGTTTGGGAAAGGCAAATATTTACTCAGTAGACCTTAGTTAGAATCGTCAGTAACCAACAAGGAATTAGCTCTGGAAGACTCTGTTGAAACTCCAATGTCACCTGGGGGGAAATTGCTAGGTAACATGTAAACAACACTTCATGAAGTTAAATTAACTGAGCCCCAGCAGTTTTGCTTGTCATTTCATTTGAGGCACAGACCAGGAAAGGGCCAGGGCCACAGCCAGATCCAGAGTAAAGTCTGGAAGAAAGGCAGTGAAGGAGGCCATCAAGAGGAAAGGGGACGAAGTACACCGGGGTGGGCAGACGGCTGGACTCCAATCACCGCCCTGCTGCCAGAAGAGCGCCCCGAACCTCAGGGAGGCAGGGCCTACCTCTCCTTCCCTCGGGCACAGGAAGGCTATCAGCGAAGCTACCAAATTCTTGGCTACTGTGCAAGATACAAGGTATCCAACAGTCTGCGTACAGTTAGAAAATAAAATACGGCTGCACCACGTTGACTACAAAACACAGAATCACCTGCCTCCAAGATAAACGATATAATAGGGCTTTAAAAAGTCAAGATGAAAATTCATACACTCATGCATATGTAAGATACGCATACGCGTGCACATAAGGTCTCACTGTGTCATGCCTGTGGTTCTTCCTTAAAATTAAGCTCTAAATTGTTCCGTTTCTAAACTGCAGTGATCTTAACTCTCCAAGTTCTCATCGTGGTTACAGGAAGGCTCTAGAGCCAGACTACCCGGGTTCCGATCACTGCTCCCAGCTTTACCAGTTCTATGCCCTTGAGCAAGTTATTTGACCTCCCTGTGCCTTGGTTTCTTCAACCAAAATGAGACTCTAGCAAAAGTACCCACCTCACAGGACTGCTGTAAAAACTAAGAGGGAATACATGCAAAGCATTTACACTAACGCCATGCGTACAGACACTATACAGTCACGGAATGTTAAGTATTATAACTGTTATCAGAATAACCTACGAAGCTTTTAAAAACTGGATTCCTGACAGACCTGGCTGATTAGATAATCTAAATAACATGATGAATAACATAACATGATTCAGTACTGGTTAAAATGCAAATAATTAATAACCAAATGCAACTAAACATACATGTATACTTCAAGTGCTTCCAAATATTCTAAAATAAGCACATAATCTCCATAACAGAAAAAAAGCAAATGCATTAACTCCTGATGTCTAACAACATTTTCAAGAATACACTTCAAAAGTAAACCATAAAAGAACATCATAAAGGCTTTTTAGTGCTTTTCCAGATTCACTGGTCTTAATTTTACTGTCCCTGATATTCCCAAAATAACAATTTCATGAAGGTAATAAAAAATTATTTTTAAAACCCGAAATCAAGCTTGGCACAAAAACACCTTAACTGTACTATGAACTCAACAAGGTCACCTTTGCCAAACTAGAATTAAAAACACATTTCAAAATATTCGAGGTCCTAAATATGAAATGTGGTGAAAACACTGTCCCTGGCGCTCTGGGTAGGCTCATCCTCTGAAGAAGCAGAGCTCAGCTGATCTACAAAGGAATCATTCACAAATTCACTTATTCAGCAATTCAGATTTCTTATCTGTATTTTATTACTCTGGTAAATTAAAACAAGATGTCTATTAATAAACATGTCTCACTAAGTGGTTAAAAACAGTGCACCATCAAAATAATTCAGTAATACTATCAGTAGAAAGGAAATGGTCACCAAAGTTTCAAAATGAACTTACACCTAGCCATGAATGAAGAACACAACATATCTGCTGCAAAAAAAGCTGCCGCTGAGTAGCTACATTAATCTTAAGTGTTGCTAATCTTTAACACAAATTCAGTATTCTAATATTTTGTTTTTACCATATGCATTTTAAAAAGTAATATGTTCACCTATTATTTATAAGCATTACAATTCCATATCGTGCATGGCGAGTTTTAAAATATAAATACTACCTGTGTTGTCTGTCTCTCTCTCGGGAGATATATGAAAGCTAAGGGAAAATACAAACTGTTTGTTGGTTAAAAACAGTAGGAAAAAAACATCTTTATGGGATTCCCTGGTGGCGCAGTGGTTAAGAATCCACCTGCCAATGCAGGGGACATGGGTTCGAGCCCTGGTGCGGGAAGATCCCACGTGCCGTGGAGCAACTAAGCCCGTGAGCCACAACTACTGAGCCTGCGCTCTAGAGCCCGCGAGCCACAACTACTGAGCCTGCGAGCCACAACTACTGAGCCCGCGCACCTAGAGCCCGTGCTGTGCAACAAATGAAGCCACTGCAATGAGAAGCCCTGCACGGCAACGAAGAGTAGCCCCCGCTCGCCACAACCAGAGAAAGCCCGCGCGCAGCAACGAAGACCCGACGCAGCCAAATATAAATAGATAAAATAAAATTTAAAAACAACAACCAAAAAAACATCCTTACACAGTCAGTGGTTGGCATAATGCAGAGCTGATGTTTGGGAAGGAGAGACTGGAAAGGGCAGACAAGCACCTGAAGACATGAGCCCACGTCAACGACACACCCACCAACCACGCTACCTGCCACTGTTCCGGCCCAGGAGGGAGTGGCCCAGGTCACAGCCTGAGTGAATCAGAGTAATAAAACTTCACAGTCACTGCTTTAGCTGGGTTATGGCCAGTACCCTTCAACAGCAAAAATGTAAAAATGCTTGCATCTTATTACTGATAACTAAGAATTAAAATAGGTATTTATAAACAAAAATTAAGCAAATATATATGTCAAATAAATTAATATATGTTAAAATATACCTTTCTATCATAATGAGTCTTATGTTCACACTTTAAATGTTACATGTTAATTTTATAGCCCTAGTTGGAAAATACCATGAATACAGACTTTAATATCCACCTGAGAATATATTTTAAAAATCAGCCCAAACCAAAACTCTTAAAACCAATCACTAAGTATTCTAGGTAGCAGCTCACAAACTGTAATCCAGGAATCCCTGGGGTCCCCCCTCAGACCCTCTCAGGTCAACTGGGAGGTCAAAACTCTTTTCCTACGAATACTCAGGCAGTATCAGCCTCGCTCACCACGCTGGCATTTAAACTGACGGTACACAGTAACGACAGGTAACTCTGACAGCACGTTCACAAATCGAGGCCGCAGCAGCAACCTGGACTAACGGCCCGCGTATTTCTCACTGCTATTCATTCACACCTACAAAAAGGCCAGTTTCACTTGGGCTCTTGAGTATATCTGTTCAATATTCTACTTGCCAAAATACGAAGTGCACATAGAGAAGTCCATTTATCAGAGTCCGACGGCTCTCTCAAGAAAAAGCGCGTGTGCGACCGCGTAAACGTTGCGCGCTGAGCGAGCCGCTTTTTTCACGGAACACCACGCCCACCTGGAAGAGCTGCTGACAAACTACAGTTATTCGGGTGTGGATGTGGGGGCCTTTCCTCAGGAACAAACGAAGCGAGAGCCCCTTCCTTCAAGTGCTGCTGTGGCAGGGCTGCCGGCAATAGAATCTGAGCTTTGACAGAACACTAGGCGTTTTGAAAATGTGTCTCCACCACTGAGCTTGAGAGCTTCCCAGCACTTAAGAGTTTTCTAGTCAGTGATGATATTAACAATGGGATCGTTTTATATTGTTTAAAGAAATTTACCAACGCGTGGAAAACCCACAGCTCAGTGAACCAGTATTTTCCAAACGGTCAATGCATGCCGGCGTACAAGACCCATTCCAAGTGCAAAGCAGACAAATGGAGCTTAATGTAACAGAATAGGAAAAATACGTAAAGCAATCTTCCAAAGGAGAACTGTGTACCAGAAGTGAAAATACTTAGGTTCAAACCAGAAATCTTCATATAACTGATTCTTACTTTTATTACCAATGTCTCTTAAAAATAATCCCCCCAATAATCCCCCCAAGTACTTGCCAACACAAAAATTCATTAAAGTGAAAAATCTAATGTAGCGTAAACTAAGAGCCCATTAAGGAGCTCATGTAAAATCGCGGTTTATCGTAAACTCACGGCAAACCACGGTAGACTTCACGAGCATTTCTCTACAAGTCTGGAGCACTCAGAAATTTATTCAGATAATATCAATACCTACCTAAAAATAACGTATTTGAAAGACACCTTCCCAAGGCACACATTTTATACCAAGTATGAATACAGGAAGAGTCACGCATGTTAAGAATACCCTGGTTTTTAAACATCTGACCGTGTCCAACGGTGACTGTATTGCTGCTCACGTTTCATTTTCTCTACTCAACATATGGAACTAGACCAGATTCAAAGCAAGAGGGGAGAAAACTGGCAACCTCCAGCCTCAGTACCAGAAGCTGGTAACAGCAGCACAAAAAGAAATTATAAGATAGAAATTCTGTTAGTTCTCCTGCAAAAATCAGGAAATAGAAAGTATAATAAGTCAGTCACCATGGAAAGTACCACTATTAGCAAACAAGGGTAAAGAGAAGGTACATTGTTGGGGCCTCCCTGGTGGCGCAGCGGTTGAGAGTCCGCCTGCCGATGCGGGGGACGCGGGTTCGTGCCCCGGTCCAGGAGGATCCCACATGCCGCGGAGCGGCTGGGCCCGTGAGCCATGGCTGCTGAGCCTGCGCGTCCGCAGCCTGTGCTCCGCAACGGGAGAGGCCACAGCGGTGAGAGGCCCGCGTACCGCAAAAAAAAAAAAAAGAGAGAGAGAGGGTACATTCTTTAAAGGAACAAATGGTTTAAATTTGCCAAAACCAAAGTCTGATTTTCCTTTAACAGAACATGTGTGAAATCAAGCAACAGAGAACTGTAAGCTATGATTCAGAATAAAACACACCAGCTAGACTGCTCTTAACCAATAAAATACCCAAACAATAGTAACGAATGAGCATTTTTTTCTTGGGTCCTATTTTTGGGGGTCAAACTCTCTTCTACTCTGAATAACAGTGAAACTCTCAGGGGGAGTTTTAGGAAGCTAGGCGAGACTTCTCCTTTGGAAGCACCTGTCCCACTGTTTGTACTGCCCGACAGTAGCAGAACCAGATTCAACAGTGACATGTCCTCCTCCAGTTTACTCCGTCCAACCGAAATGGAAAATGGCTTTCTTTAAAAACACAAAGAAGTGAATGATCCTGTCCAGCGTGCCGAGATCAAATGGGCACGAACAGCACTAGTAAAGTCAGGGAATGGAAAAAACAAACAATTTAAGCAAGTTCATCTTGTTCACGCCGAAGAGTGAACCTCCCTCACGCCTGTCATCCTGGTGTGATCAGTCGTCACAGCAGTGCTCCACAGGTCAACCCAACTATGACGCAGTGACCGGCCTGAGAAAGCAAAGCATGCTGTGTGTATCCAACCTAAAAACACGACGACGCAAACAACAGCGACAGAAGTTCACACCTTACTTTCTGTAAGTGACACAACTGACTTCTTCCTTAACATTAAACTTCTTTTGAGTGAAAACACAGAAATTTTGGCTATTTTCCAGTCATCGTAAACTATTCAATCTCGGTTCCTGTAAATAATTTCATTCATGACACACAATCGTAAAACTGCCAGTATAAACTCCAGATCATCCTTATTGTCTGGGGTCCACTGATACTGGGAAAATACTTTCCCGGCTTCCACGTGAACTCCTGATACTTCTCTGTGTACTTAAACTTTATAAAGCACGTTCACTTTCTGAATTACATGTATTATGGTTCTGGTCAATCACCTATGCCAAAATGATAAGTGAGCTTTTATATTTTTATTGTTGTAGAACAAAATCTCAACCAGATGACTTGAGACAGACAAGCCAATACCCCCCCACCAGCCCTCAGCCTGCTTTATTTAGACCCCATCCATGACCCCAAATATAAGGGAAAGCTCCAGCTCGTGCACAGCTCCTGCATAAAGATGGTCCACCTTGACAGCACGCCCACACCTACCGTCACCTCATACCTGTGGGGCCCTGACTGGGAGCCACCAATGGATTCCCAGGGCCTGCCAGCCTGTCAGTGTCAGCCAACGCCTGGGACACGCCCAGACCTGGTAAGTGGGGTCTGTGGGATCTGGCTCACTGCTTAGTATCTAACTTACAAACGTAAGTATAGGTCACCGTCCTAGGCATCGTCAAGGTGAACGAGCGTATCCAAAATACAGTCAGCCAGGAAGCTAATAGCAACAGCAAAATTCTGAACCAAAATCAACAGACTCTACCTAACCTGAAAATAATGTTCAATTAAGAGGTCAGTTTAATTTCCATAAATATTATCCATATATACATTTTATGTATAATAAAGGAAAGCAAGCTAATATCAAAATAACTGCTATATTATTTATTAGCATTTTCTGATATTACACCCACGTTCAAGTCTGGTAAAACTGTTTATAAACAAATTCATCTACGCCACCAGAATAATGACCAACCACTAATAATAATGCTTTATACACTACAACTGCTCAATTAAATCCTTAATGACATAACCCTAAACCTTGTTCTCTTAAACACCCCACCAACTTGGTACCATATCCTGATCTTCTGCAAATCAAATTTTTTCATGAATATGAAAGAACCACTTTTGCTATTCTACTATTAACCACAATCAAAAATTGATAGTTCTAGAAAAGCCTACACTTACAACACTTACATTCCATGAAGTCTATAAATTGCATAAAGTAAAATTATTTTTCAATGTCAGGAGCACAGCAAAGTGAAGCTAGTCAAGATGCCGCTTCAGTTACAAGGTAAGGAAACAACGTGACACAGAGCCTAGATCTCATACCCACAAGCACACACCCACAAACATAAACTGCGACCAATTATTACAGGAAAAAAAAGTAAAGTTTTTTTTTTTGCGGTACGCAGGCCTCTCACTGTTGTGGCCTCTCCCGTTGCGGAGCACAGGCTCCGGACGCGCAGGCTCAGCGGCCATGACTCACGGGCCCAGCCGCTCCGCGGCATGTGGGATCTTCCCGGACCGGGGCACGAACCCGTGTCCCCTGCATCCCCTGCATCGGCAGGTGAACTCTCAACCACTGCGCCACTAGGGAAGCCCTAAAGATTTTTTTAAAAGGAGCAGAGATACCTATAAATACTAAAAACACATCACTGGCAACTGCCTATCTCGTTATACATTACTCACCAGAAATACAGACCTTCTAACGTACCAACGTTTAATAATACAACTGTTGTTTTCAAACTAGTTTCAAATATAGTTAAGTTGTATGATAAAGCATAGTTACAACCTAAGCATTAGTCTGAAATAGAGATTTAGCTCTAAATTATGCAATTACTACTACTTCATCTGAAGACTGCCTACTCCACCTCCGCTGACAAACTTCAAGTTATTTTTTACCCACACCTCTGGGTAACATGAATCACCACATTACTTCTCAAGATTAATCAGAATATTAAACTAGAACATATTTACCTTTAATAAAGAATATATGGGTATCCACACAAATTCTAGGTTACTTTTTTTCCCATCAATGCAAAATAAAGGCAATGAATTCAATAAGTAATAAAACAAATGACTTTAAGAAATGTCTCATGAAGTGGTCAACTACCTAGCATGGTTTTTGCATTTAGGTGTAAACTTTATGCAAAAGAATAAGACTTGAAAAGATAAATCTTTAAGATCCTAAAAGACAATTTCACTAAGTTTTAAAAAAGCATGTATCTTATTTTGTCAAGAATAAAGGTACACACCAAGGAAGCCATATTCAGTATTCTTTCCACAAAATATTTACTGAGCACCTACCATGTGACAGCCATAAAACTGTTTAAAACAATAAAACTCTAAGCTCCTGCCTTCATGCAATCAGAGAGGGATTCAGACAAACCAACGGCTATAATAACAAAATTGGGATAAGTTAAACAACAGAACACCAAAAAACAACACGGAGACCTCTGGGTAACTAGAGAAGCCCTCTTCTGAGGAGGTAATGAGATTAGGAACAAGAACTCTGCCATAATAAATAATCAGAAATCCCTAAAGGAAATAAAGACTTAACATCAAAAATAAGAAAAGGACAGACAGGACTAAAAAGCTCTCAGAAGCATTTATTATGAGTTATAGTTTCCCATAGTAATCAAGATATTAATTCAGCTTAATATCAATCTCCTGGTGAGAAAACATCAACTTTAAGTTTAGATCATCAACTCTCATTTTAAATTCCAAAAGGACCTGGGATCCAGAGTGAGGAAGCTGTTGAAAAATACACAATGATAAAATATAACTTGCTTTTTCTTTGGAAGCCCTTTAACACACAAAGGTGAATATGAAGCAAACTTAACCAAGTTTATTTCAAAACATATTCTAATGTTCTTTAAAAGTGAATGTAACGCAAAAAACCAAGTTTATCATCTTCCTAAACACAGACACCCCAGATCAGTGGTTATCCAAGGCTGCCTGAAACCAATCACAGATGATCTATAGTTATATAATTTGATAACAGATATTGACCACTGTAACCCCCAAAAAAGCAATCAAAAGAAAACAAACCACAACTAAACTCTCATGTATGTACATAAGAAAAGATTATCCAAATATATACATATAAGGCTTAAATCATATTCCTACAAATCAAATTCTGCAGTAAATTTGCTCAACATTTACTGACCATAATAAAGGCCAATATAATGGTTACATTCTTGTAGAAAACTAAGAACAATGACTTGTGATGGACAAATAGAGTAACAATTCATTATTTCTCAGATAGTAAAAAACTGCAGACGACAAAGTTTAGATAAAGCAAATCGAAACTGTTGGCCTTGAAATAGTGATTTAGAGAATTATTAACTTTAGTTTTTACCTACATCATAATGAAAAATACATGCTAAATGCGAAGCTTAAACTTCCAAGACCACAATAAACTTAATAGTGTGCAAAGGTTCTCCAGAAAACAAAAAGTGAAGTGTGAACTAGGTATGAGATAATATAAGAGCTAAGAAAATAACATACAGGTGTTTTAAAAAACCAACTTATTTCATTATGAAGAGCTTTCTAACATAATCCTGGAGAATCATTTCTAAAAACTGAAATGTTCAGATATACGTGGGGAGGAAAAACTACTAAATGAAATATATAATCATTCCCCAGAAATGTCCTTTAACTTTTGCTTTGCTTCAACACGTGTGCACAGCAACTTTTCACCCACAGAATAACTAGGAAAAGAGTAGCTCTCCAAATGAGAGGTCAGTTTTACTTTAATAACTACTCGTATACCTAAAAAAATAGAGAAAAAGTTTCAATCGAGTGCTTAAAAATAGAATTAATAAAATCAATTAACTAATCTGTTTTTGATTCAGGATTTTTTAAAATGCCAATGCAATTTAAAATCCCAAAGAGTAAACTGAATTACCTATTACTAAACTGAAAAAATATTCCTTTTCACAACCAGACTTGGGAAATCTCTGAAAAATATATATATATAAATAGGTCCATTCAAACAGAAAAAAACAACTATCTACCAAAATAATATTTTACATCCGAATTTTTAAAGCCAGAGATAAGAAAAATGAACTCATTATTCTGAAAGACAACATAATCCTGAAGGCCAAATTACTGCAGTCACCTTTCAAAAGATGTGCTAATAAGCCTATGAACACTTAACTACATATTATCAATTTGCTTACTAGCACCTAACCCATAAAATCATTAGAGAAGATGAGCTGTGAATCAGGAGTAACTCAGTATCGGTGTTCAAATTGGCAACCTGAACCTAATAATTTATATTAGTATTCAACTAAGGAGTAAGATGAATGGCTCTGCCCAGGAAGACAGAAGAAATGGATCTTTCCCACCACAAGCAAAATCAAGACGCTGAAAAGGTGAAGGTCAAGTTTACTCAGAAATATAAACTGGAGTTTAATGATAGGGATTAAATTTCATGAGAATGTTCAAATTTGCCAAACAGTATTGCTGCCCAAAAGCTGGCATTTTAGTAAATAATACTAACTTTGAACTACCTACTACAACAAATCAGAAACAGATGCTATTAAAATAATTTCCTAAGAGGACGTAAATCCTCTGTAAGGTGTATTTCGTGTGGCTAAAGTCTGTGCAACTACAGCCTGAGAAGCAGGCACAGCTCTGAGCGCTAGCGGGGATGAATCGGTTTTCAGGGTCCCTCCCTGACCCTCACCTCCACTCCCATCCCCCACCTCCCCCAGACCGGCGGATGGGGACCAAACCTATTTTTTTTGTTGTTTTTTTTTAACTGTTGGGAACTCTTTCAGCAGCTTTGCTATAAACAACTACCATTGTCCCAGGCCGAGAGCAAGAGAGATTTCCTCCTTTTCCAGGAGCACGCCCAGGACCAGCCACCACCCCCGCCCCCGCCCAGCCCCTCCCCCAGTCCCTCCCCCTCCCTCGATCTCCCCCCCCCGGTCCGGGCACCCTCCCCCAGCCTAGCCCCCCTCCCCCTCCCTCGATCGTCCCCCACCCCCACCCCCAGCCCAGGTCCTCTGCCCCACCCCCTCCCTCGATCTTCCCCCCGCCCGGTCCGGGCCCCCTCCCCCAGCCCAGGTCTCCTCCCCCCTCCCCCCTCCCCCTCCCCCTCTCCAGCCTGGGTCACCGCGGACGCGCGCACGGCCGGCGCGGGGAGGGGCGCCCTCCCGTCCACCTGAGCGCAGGCAGCGAATGGGAGGAAACCTTCTTTCCACGGGAGTTCAATTCCGGGCCGCGTTATCAGCAGAGCCGCACAATTGGAACAACTATCCCGATATTTACTTTACGCTCCCGGCCGCCAACCCCCAAGTTCCAAACCCACCGCGGCGGCCGCGGTCACATGCTCGCGCGTACCGGTGACAAAGGTCCGCGGGCCCGGGCCCAGCGCCGCGACCCCGGCTGCGGGCGGGGAGACCCGCGAAAGACGTCCCCGCCACGCCCGCCTCCCCCGCCCCCCGCCGGGGCACAGGTGACCGCGCTCCGCCCGCGCCCGGCGCGGCCACCCCGGGTCCGGGGGCGCGGCCGACGCGGGAGGGGGTCCCGGGGGGCGGAAGGGCGTCGCCGGGGAGGTGGGGACCCCGGCCGGCTGCGTACCTCGGTGGGCTGGCTGATCTCGAACAGGTCCAGCCGGTTGGCGTTCCAGTGCTGGATGATGTCGGCCAGCTTCCGCCGCTCCTCGTCGCGGCCGCCCGCCGACATCCTCCGGCCGCGCTCGCCCGCCCGCCCGGGCCGCCGCGGGGTCGGGGCCGGGTCGGGGTCGGGCGGGGGGCCACGCGCCTAGGTCTGCGGGCCCGGCTCGGGGCTTGGCCCCGCCGGCCGGCGCCCCGCGCTCCCGGCTCCCGGCTCCGCGCGCCCGGTTCCGCGCTCCCGGCTCCGCGGCCGCGTCCGGCCGCCTCAGCTCTCGAGCTCTCGGGCTCCGCGGGCTCCTCAACCGCCTCCACCGGCCCCGCTCCCCGCCGCAGCCGCCTGCCCGCCCCGCGTCAGCCCGCCGGCCGGTGTGTGCCCCGAGCGCCCGCCCGCACGCGCCGCCGCCCCGCCCGCCGTGCGCGCCCCCGCGCCCGCGCGCCCTCGCCCGCACCTCCGGCCTCCGCTAGGTGATGCTGCGCCCGCCTGCGCGCCGCGCCGCCCGCTGGGCGGGGCTGGGTTCCGACGGTCGGTACCGGGTCCGACTGGTGAGCCAGGTTCGGACCGTATCGGGTTCGAGCGGACGGTACCGGGTCAGACGGGCGGGCGGCCGGGTTCGGACGGTACCGGGTTCAGACGGGCGGTACCAGGTCCGACCGGTGGGCGGGGTTCGGATGGGCGGTACTGGTCCGACTAGGGGGCCAGGTTCGGACGGTGGGTTCAGACGGGCGGGCTGGGTTCGTATGGTACCGTGTGGGGACGGGTGGTATCGGATCCAGCTAGTGGGCGGAGTTCGGACGGGCGCTGCCGGGTCAGACGAGCGGGCCAGGTTCGGCTGGGCGCGCTGGGCCGTGGAGGCCGCAGGGCTGGGACTCGCAGAGCCCCTCTGGGCGCTGATCGCACGGGGCCCCGCAGCGCCCCATGCCCGTGTGGGCTCTTGGGTGACTCCCGTCTGCTGGGCCTTCCTCCCGAGGGGGGGCGCGTCTGTCGTGGCGCTGCGGGTCCCCCCGCCCCGGGGCTGGGCCCCCATGTCGGTGTTGGTCCCACGGTGTCCGGTCGGAGCGGCCTCCTGGCTGCGTGTGGATCAGAAAACACGTCTTCTCGTAGCACCAGGTTGCAGCCTTAGGTGACGGGGTCCCTCGAGGTGCCCCCGGGCGCGGGGAGATGCTGCCTTTCCACAGCGCTAGAGCCTCCGAGTGTCCCGGTGCCTCTGCAGACCTAACATTCATTTCAGCAGCAAGTTTCGTCCATTTTAGGAGTATTTATTTCATTAGGTGTTTTCTCTTTAATTCTCCTCCCCACCGCCGCCCCCCGCCAAAAAAAAAAAAACAAATTTGGCAGCAGAACACCTGCCAGCAGACATTTATTTCCCCCGTGCAGTGCTGGGCCAGGTGAAGTCAATCTCCTGTGTTATCTGTGATGTGTTGCAACAAAAACCTTCATCTCTGAAATACCACAGCTAAGTGATGAAAACAGTGAGCTACATTTGACAAAGGCTCTTTATTTTTGTCATTGTCTTTTCCAGTGTGAGATGATTTTTCCCTCCACCAGTTGGATTTCTTCTCTTCTGGGAAAGACGAGAATTCTACCATCCCTGCTGGGTTCTGTCTTCAGCTCTCTTTTCTGCGGCACTAGTACAGTTCAGCTTCATAAGGAGGCTTTTCAGCAGAGAAGCCTGCAGGGTTGAACCAGTGCCATGGGGGAATGAATTCTTCAATAGATCTCCAGCCTCCTTTCTCAAAATTAAAATGTGGTGACTTGCGGAAAAGCATATGTATATAAACGAGACATCTGTGTTCTGACATTCTGTTCCTTTATGCTTTTTAGTTCCTGTGCTTCTTTATAGACTCAAGTTGTTTTTTGTTTTGGGATTTTGTTTGTTTGTTTGTTGTGGTGAACACCACGGTGTCCATACAGCTCAGAACTGTCCAGCTAAGTTCCACACATGCCGTGCGAGTCATCAGCTATAGTGTCAACTGAATTATAACAGTAAGAACTTTATTCCTGACTATGCTATTAGCAAGAATGACTTGGCTCTTAGAGCGAAGAATTCGTTTGCAAAGCCGGCAATTAGTTTGCTGGTGTCTGAAGTAAGTACACGTAGAAAATTTAGTATTGCTAAAAAATAAGTATGGGCTCCCTGCAGTGTTGTTTTTGTAATAAACGTGTGTAGCATACATGAAATGCCTACAGTTTGGTGCAGGACATGTAGAAGGCTCTGAATCAATGTTAGTTATTATTGTTTTTCTGACTCATTAAAAATCCCCATTGGCATTAGGTGTGAATGGCAGATGAGTATACAATTCATAGTAGGTCCCAACCAACATTAGTTTCTTGACAAAGGTTTAAAAGCAAGGTGAGACCCATAGAATACACATGATTACTAACTCATGAAGACTCTTAGAACTGGTACATTTAGGCCATGAAAACCTTCAAGCTAACAAGTTCTTCTACTAATTGTAAGAAATATACTGAGCCATATGTTAATTTTGTAAGTACACGTGCTATCCATCTTCTATTCTTATGGCACTGCTGAGTTCTGATACGTTTCAGAAATCATATGTAAGTGCTACTCAAGAGATACTGTATAAAAATTAAGTCACATGGGATTTTTTTATTAAACCTGCTGTGTAGACAGAGGAACTAAGGTGTGGGGTAAGAGACCAGACCGAAGGTAAACAGAGCTTCATTGGGTGAGGTTTAAATCAGGTTTTTTAATCTGAGTACCCATTTTAAAAATTTTATTTTGCAGTGTATATATTTACCTTTTGGTTTTCTTTTTCTAAGTATTATTTTATTTTTAGCTACACTATTAAGAGCTCCTATTTAAGTCAGCACTGATCTACAAATAGTTCTAAATACCTCTAAAACTTAAACCTACTTAAAACCTTGCAGTATCATGTAATGGGGATAAATATATAAGAACAAATAAATAATGAAAAATTTTAAATTCTGGTTAAGCTTTGAACATTTAAAAATATTTTTGGAAACATTATGAAACCCAGCTTCTGAGACCAACCAAATGGAATAAACTTATTCCTGCTGCAGTTTTCACAGGCTCTGGAAAATAGAAAATGCCAGGGAAAAGATCAGGAACTTAATCCATCTCAGAAGAAAAAAATGGTACAAATATATTAACAATATTTCACTATATTAGCTATATTTAATGACCTATAGGTCATTTTCTAGCTGCCAATAAATTTCATATTTCAGTAAATTAACCGAATTTTAAAATGTTTCATCCTGTAATTGACAAAGCATCTTATAAGCTTTTTATTAGCTATATCAATTCAGAGGATGGTCTTTAAACAAAAAGTAAAGGGATATAATAAAGGTTCAAATTGAAGAATTTCTAGGGTAGACTACCTTCCACAGTAGCTTAAGCAAGTGAAAGTTAATTTAGTTAGCTAATCTAGAAAGTTAAATAACCAAACTCTTCCTTTGCCTAACCCATGACTAAAGAGGTCAGTGTGGCTAATTTAGTTTAAAAAAGAGAGAGAGAGAAATTCCGGAGGATAAAGTCTCAAGAAATAAGTAGGGTATGTGCTACTTTATTGGATAAATGGGGAAATGTATCTTTAAACTCTTCTTCATTATATTCCAATGTTCCTGATAATTAGTTAAATTTTAGATTACCTAATAGAATTCTCAGGAAACAAGATTTCAGAGAAAGAAGAGATAAAAAAGCCCTTAAAATAGGAAATTAATCTTACTTGTTTAAAAAATTAAATATTACTAATGCAGAAAGACTTCTGTGGTTAAATGTGGTCTCTAGCATTTTATAACCTAAGATAATGCTGAAAAAAAAACCCAAATCTAAAACAGTTAAATAAGATATTTACACTGAATACAAAGAAAATAGCCCATGTGTGTCTGTCTGTATATGTGTGTCCATATGTGTTGCGAGTGTCCCTGTGTTCAGTGTGTGTGTGTGTGTGTTAGCGGGAGAATTACAGCCCGTGAACATGGCTCATGCCCCTTGCAATGTGTTGGAAAGCTGCTTCGTGCACCTTGTTTGTGTCCACAGCCCCAGGTGTCGGGACTCATCTCTTGATTTTTGACTCTGTCTCTGCTCCCACTGCTGAGTGTCCCACAGAGCTTCGCGTGCAGTGGTGTCAGACACATCACCCCAACTGGGTGAGCATGGCGTGCTGAGGGGCCGCTAGCACACAGCGTCCACGGCTGCTGGCAGCTCCCGGTGGGCCGCTGCTCAAGTGAGGGGTCTTCACAAGGGCAGTTTCCTCAGCGTGGAGGCCTTGGGAGTTTTCCATCAGCCTTTCTCTTTTCTCGTGACAATAGTCCCCAAAACTGGGGCTAGACGAGGAAAGTACCTCCCTCACTCTTGAATTGAGGCCTCGAGCTCCTGAGCAGCCTTTATAGGACGCTATCGACTGGCTGCCACTGACAGGACAAAAGCCAAACAATGTAGGCATCATTATGGAAACCAGGTTCTAAGATGAACTAAATGTAATAAAACTGACTCCCGGCCCAATTTTCACAGACTCCAGAAAATAGGATCAGGAAAAAGATCAGGAACTTAATAGACCTAAGAAGACAAATGGTACAAATATATCAACTGTTCTCTATGTCTCATGCCCTTTCTTGCTAGAAAACGGGTATATATATATATACATATATATATATATATATATATACACAATACTTGTAATACATTATATTATTTATACAAATATAAGCATATAAATTTTATATAATTGTGTGATATATAATATATGCTGAGGTATAGCATATACGTAATGTTTTCCTGGAAGCATTTTTAAATGCAAACTCCCATTAAATTGTACTTAAACAAATAAAAACATACCAAATGAAGGGAACATGTGCTATTAAATGCTTTACCAGCAGTAAAACTAAGAGAAACCAGAGAAGAAAGTGTTGACAAGTGTCTTGTCCATGGGAAACCCAGGAGTGGGACATCCCCAGACTTCCCCCAAGCCAAATCTCTTCTTCATCCACCAGCATCTCTGGAAATCCGAAATACCACATTTCAGGTGTTTGCTTTTGGAATTGCAGTGCAACTTAACGCATTTTTGAAAGTGCCGCTGACGTTTGCAATAATTCCATGAGAAGTGAAAAGCTTGGGTAAGGCTCCTGTCATGATGGTTTGTAGGTCTGTGCTCTGAGGCTCCCGTGCCACACACATATACCTGCTCTAAATACACACGAGCAAAAGACGAAAAAGAAGGAGAAAATGTAAGTTCAGAGGGCTCTTGAAACAACGTGACCAGCTCTGAGGACTGGTGTCCAGACACAAGTGCACAGTGGTGAGAGGGGCCGGAGGAGCCGTCCTGACAAACCCAGGGGCCCAAACCCGGTTGGTGCTGCCGGAAGCTGGGCTCCTGTCGGGTCGTGGGCACCAGAGTGCTCACGGGAGGAGAGAAAACCTTCATACAGCCTCTGGCCTGGAGCTGAGCTGAGCCCTGCAGTGGCTACATCTGGGACGCCTCCGGTCGAGATAACACGACTCGCTCCAGGAGCAGGGCCCCCAGTGGACCAGGTCAAGGCCTTCGTTAGCCAGAGGCAGGGGTGAGCAAAGGGGCACAGCAAGAGAGACCATGGGAGAGAGTCCCCCACCTAGGATGAGCTGACAAGCCCAATATGCCAATACCCACGTGTAAACTGAATGCTAAAGGACCATCAAAAGCCGCAATCTAGAGATGAACTCACTCCAGACAAAATAAAAGTAATAGAACAGTCTAGAAAAAGCTTTAAATGTTTAGGGACCTTAAGGGAATATATGATGGAATAAATCCATAAAAAGGGATCAGAAATTGTGAAATAAGGAACTCACAGAACTAAAACAAGAATGTATTTTTAAAAAACCCATTAGAGGGCTTCCCTGCTGGCGCAGTGGTTGAGAGTCTGCCTGCCGATGCAGGGGACGCGGGTTCGTGCCTCGGTCCAGGAAGATCCCACATGCCGCGGAGCGGCTGGGCCCGTGAGCCATGGCCGCTGGGCCTGCGCGTCCAGAGCCTGTGCTCCGCAACAGGACAGGCCCGCATACCGCAAAAAATAAAAATTAAAAAAAAAGAACCAATTAGAAATCCTAGAAATGATCCATTTAGGGGTTGACATAAAAAACACAATAGAACGAAGAAAAGTGCTGAGAAACACCTCTGGAAAGTAGAATGGAAAGAAAGATTTTTAAAAAATAAGAGTCTGGGGCTTCCCTGGTGGCGCAGTGGTTGAGAGTCCGCCTGCCGATGCAGGGGACACGGGTTCGTGCCCCGGTCCGGGAAGATCTCACATGCCGTGGAGCAGCTAGGCCCATGAGCCATGGCCGCTGAGCCTGCGTGCCTGGAGCCTGTGCTCCGCAACGGGAGAGGCCACAACAGTGAGAGGCCCGCGTACCGCAAAAAAAAAATAATAAAACAAATAAGAGTCTGTAAGAGACAAGAATAGTCTGGGAGAGGTCAGTCTCATCTCATCAGAATTCCAGGGGAACAGAGGGAATGGCAGAGAAGCATAATTAAAGCAATAAAAGCTGGGAATTTTCCAGAATGTGAGAAACAAGAGTCTTCAGATTAAAAGTGCTTTCAAACGTGGATCAGGATGAATGAGACTAAATACACACCTGGACACAAAGTAGGGAAACTATAGGGTAAAAGGTCAAAGTGGAAATGTTACAAGTTACCTGGGAATGGACTGAAAACGGAGGGGAAAGTGGAGTATCAAAGAGTGGACCCAGAAAACAGTCCCTGGTTTTGGGGGAGCAAACCGTATCTGAGAACACTTACTTCTAGCCACGTGCTCACTTCTCTATATTCTAAATGCCCTATTTCAGTCAAACCATTTCCACACTTTGGCGTGCATGGGTGAGTGATCTTCAGCAATACCACAAAGATGTAGGTGAGCGCACACGGTACGAAACACAGGCAACCTCTGCATTAGGGCTGTGTGGTCGGATCAGAATTTCCTGGGGAGTTTTTTTTGCAACTTCCTTATTATAGAAGCATCTCAGTGATACATGCAGGCATAATGAGAAACCCCTCCTCCGTCCCCACTCATCACCCAGCTCCAGCAGTTACCACAAGCCTGCTTCATGGACCCGCTGCCCTCTTCCCTCATCCCTGATGAGGGAAGACATTGTGTTGTTTCATTAGTGTTTAATTAAAACAAAAAAACAGACATTGTGTTGTTTCATTAGTGTTTCAGATGTATCTTCAGAAGACTAGGACTATTAAAATATATATTCCCCTCCTGTTATTATACCTTGAAAACAAACAACAAGAGTCATCAACTATCGACTCTGTTCTCATTTCAGAGGACTTTTTAAACCTATGTGTTTCCTCAGCCCCAAATCCCAGACACAGAACCAGAATGCGGAGCGAGTCCAGGAGTCTGTATATCTGAAGTCTCCCTAAGTGATTCTGAGAGTCAGGCCTGATAATCGCTGGCTCAGATGACTGTTTAGGTCCTTTCTGACCTTGAGACTATGACTTTTCCAATGTCACACATCTGCGGTCACACTTCTCCTTTCTCCTGGGTGAGGCTGGTTCCATTATATCACTGAACTAGCATGGAAGTCAATTCTATGCCTGTGATCAGAGGCGTTAGAATGAGAAAGCAGCTTTGGGGAAGGAGTCAGATTCTGCAGTGTGAGATCCATCCCTTCCACGAATCGTAGGACAGTGAGGGGGGTCCTTGTAGCTCTCGGAGGCTCAGTTTCTCAAGCAAAAAATAACCTTCTTGACGGCAATGACCTGAACAACCCCCCTAACGGAGGCTTCAACAAGGTTTAAGTTAAAGTAAGCACATGAATGTATTCTCCAAGTGTCCGTGGGTGTAGAAATGTCTTCAGTTTAGATTTGAATATTGGCACTGCAGGGGATAAAAAGGTACATGAGAAAAAGGAAAGTCCAGAAAAGCTTTTTTTTTTTTTTTAATGGACTTGGATGGGAGTAAAACAGTACAGAAGTATTCATGCTTATGTATGTGGAAAAAAAGAAAAATCATCAAATCTTAACTTTTTATGCATATTTTAATTATTCAAAGACACTGCATTAGAACTTCTATTTGCTCAGAATGTTGCAGTAAACCTTGGGCGGGTTTCAAGCCATAGAATTAAGGAATTAACATTATCTGACTGTATTCTCGTTGGGGCTATGTGCTACCATTGTTTTCATTGCAACACTGAATTTGGTACGTTACATACTGTAACATTTTAAACTTCTAGGTGTAGGGAAGTAGGTGCTCCTCTCTTCTCTCCTAGGTTACTAAGCCACCTTTCCAGCCGTTTTCCATCTGCAGGGTTCACGGTGTCTTGCTGCTGTTCCCTTCCCCCCTCCCCCCATCACATGGCTGCTCTGAAGGCCTGGCTTGGGCGCGTGTCACTCCGATCTTAGTGTTGTCCCTGACTCTTCCTCCTCTTTCGTTTTCCATATCCTACTGGGCTCCCATCCTAGCAGTTCTTTCTATGACTATATACCCTCCTATTGGGTTCTTTGCTGCATCCTCTCCTCAGTTCAAACTGTCCCCATCTTCCCAGCACACTCCTCTGATCATGTCTCTGTTCACCCTGAAAAAACCCTAGCATCCAAGGTGACTTTTTCAGCTCAGTTTCCTACTGTTCCACGTGTGAGTTCCAAGCAGATCATCCCCCTCCCATCTGACGAGCAAGCCTCTGCCCACTGCCCACCAGCCTTGTTCATCTCCCTCCCTCCACTGGGAATGCCCCATTCAGACCCCCCGGTTGAAATCCCAACCATCTCCCTTAGACGTTAGCTCTGTGGACCGGTTTCGATTTCCCTCTCCTAAGCACACAGAATGTCACCTTGCACGTGTGATGTCAGCTATGGCCACGTGACTAGTTTTGGTCAATGAAATGGTGTAGATGCAAATGGTGTATGTCTCTTCTGGGTGGAAGACCCAGTGAGTGGCCACCCAGCCCCGTCTTCCCTGGCTGCAGTGACCGAGTCCCCGTAGGAGTGAAGGTGCCGTAAAATCGATCAGCCGGTCTCAGCCCCGGCTGACCCTGTAGAGTCCCTGGGCCCCGCAGTGGGCGTTCAGCGCTGAAATGTGGGGCCAGTGATTACTAGGGCACAATGTGGCCTGTCTTCAGTACCGCCGACTTCCAGACCCAGGCCCACGCCCTCGCAGAAGTGCTCCCCGCTGACCACAACTGCAGGCCCCTCCTCCCGGTGGACCCGTGCAGGTGGTCTGTACCTCTGTTAGCAATCGTAACCCGGTGTGATGGAGACCACGGGCTCAGAGTCGCACAGACCCCTCGTTGAATGTCAAACTGCTGTTGGCCACTAACGCCCAATTCTCTTTCTGAAACCCAGTTTTCTTGTCTAAATAATTGGCAGGATGCCTCAGAATTGTGAAAAATGAATGAACTACAATCCTGCAGTCATAGAGATGCAGTGTTCCCTAAATGGGAGACCTTTCCACTGACATCGTTTTCTCTTCTTGGTATAGAAAACGCACTAACCTTAAAGTAATTTCAGAGAGTAAGATTTTATTTTTACCTCTCTGTGATGTATAGAATAATTACAAGACTGCACAGATAAATTTTTCTGCCCAATATTTTCACCAGTTTGATTATTTTTTACCAGCTTGATTTTTTTAAAAACAAGGCACAGATATTGATACATATTTATTTTTTAAGGTAGTTACCAAGACAAAACATAACTATGTAAATAATTTGATTATATTATTACACAATAATATTATCTTTTAAAAATAAATTTTAGATTGAGTTTTCACAAGAAAAATCAATTTAAAGAACCAATTTTCAGGGCTTCCCTGGTTGCTGAGTCGTTAAGAATCACCTGCCAATGCAGGGGACACAGGTTCAAGCCCTGGTCCGGGAAGATCCCACATGCCGTGGAGCAACTAAGCCCTTGCGCCACAACTACTGAGCCTGCGCCCTAGAGCCCGCGAGCCACAACTACTGAGCCGGCGTGCCACAACTCCTGAAGCCCACGCGCCTAGAGCCCGTGCTCTGCAGCAAGAGAAGCCACCGCAATGAGAAACCCGTGCACCACAACAAAGAGTAGCCCCCGCTCGCCGCAACTAGAGAAAGCTCACGCGCAGCAATGAAGACCCAATGCAGCCAAAAATAAACGAAATTAATTTATTAAAAAAAACCCAATTATCAGAAGAGATGAAAATCATAGACTGAAAAATTTTAGTTGTTCATATAATGTGTCCAGTTTCCTTTGACCTGAGTATCTATTTTGAAAAGTATGACAATTTTTGGTTTCAAGGGTTTGTTTGTTTAATGAAGACTTACTTAAATATCAAGGTCAAAATGAATAAATATAGAGTAACTCGCATTTTAGATTAGATTGAAGCAATTTGTTGTTTAGATACGAAATTCTTTAAAATAATTGTATATTAATACGTCCTGAGACCATGACTTTTTCACTAGGCTAGCAGGAAGCCACAGCGCGGTCAGGAATGTATTACTAACTAAACAGTATTAGGATTAGGTACTATGTAGTTTGAGTGTTTCATGGTTGTAATTCCCATGAGAAGCTTAAGATATCATTAGCATCTTTTAAAACATTAATCTCAGCAGCTAGTTATGAGAGAATTTTCTATGATTCTGCCCTTTCATTTGCACTGGGATTCCAGAAACAAGACTCTTTTGGTTTAATAACAAGAGTTTTTTCAAGAAGCACACAGTTTATTAATTTCCCACACAGTTATTAAATAAAGAAGACAGGATTACAGTTTGAGTTTCAATTTATAAATAGTAAACTGGCAATAGAGTAAAAAATAAACTTCTAGGGGGCTCTGTAGCCAAGAGTATATATATAACAAAGTATCCAGCAGATATATACCCAATTACAAGTAAGAGTTATGTTCTACCTAGAAACTATTTGTTAAAATATAGTAAATTCATGAAGAGATGCCCATTCAAAGACAAATGCCAAAAAATTATTTTCTGTAGTTTAATAATTTGGTTTACTTGTTGCAAGGCAATTATAAGGAGTGGCGAGGCAGGGTGAATTCCCGCTTTAAAAAGGTACATTCTAAGTACTTTCAGTCTTGTACAATTTTCTACACAAATCTACACCGTCACAAGCAGCCCCTATTCTGAGGTCACATAGGCTGCAGATTAATGTGAGCGAATGTTAATATTTTAAGCCAGCAGTTGGCAAACTACAAGCCTGTGGGCCAGATTCAGCCTGCTTTCCGTTTTTGTATGACCCACGAACTAAGAATGCTTTCACATTTTTAAATGGTTAAGAAAAAATAAAAAAGAGAGGTGACATGAAACAAGATATTCATTCAGAAACCTAGATATATGGTATTAGCTGATAAAGAGATATTAAGTTACGGAAGTAAAAGGGAAGGAAAGTATTCACTTCGCATCAGATGGGACTTGATTTCACTATACTTGCCTTGCTGAAACCAAGAAGACATCCGATTCACAGCTGTTCTTGGAGGGCAGTGATAATTAGCCCAGAGAAAGTGTTCTAGTCCAAAATGAGATTCTCGGGGTTTTCTACTGGCAAGCCAGGTGTCCAATATTTGGGGATATTTATAATTATAATGCATTCTGAAAGATCCAGCAACTGCCGACTACACCATTGATTGAAAAAAAATCCTTCTACTGCTGTGCATGCTGCCACCCTTGCCGTAAATCAGGTGTCCATATGTGTGAGTCTGTTTCTGAACTAGTTATTCTGTTTCTTTGGTCTTTGTGTCTATCGTTACACAAAAAAACTGCCTTAAATCTGAAAAAGACTATATATATATATATATATATGTATACACACACATATATATATGACTGAATCACTGTGCTGTCCACCTGAAACTAACATGATATTATAAATCAACTATACTTCAATTTAAAAAAACTGCCTTAGTTACTGAAACTTTATAATAAATTTTGACATCTGATAGACTAAGTCCTTCCACTGTGTTCTTTTTACTAGAAGCCATCTTGGCTCTTCTTGAGCCTTTGTGTTCCCAAGTAAATTTTAGAATCAACTGTCAATTACCACAAAAAAATCTAGCTGAGATTTTTATTGGGGTGGCATTGAATTTATAGATTAATTTGAGTAAAACTGATATAATAAAAACATTTCTAATCCATGTACATGGTATACCCCCCATTTAATTAGATCATATTTACTTTTTCGCAATGATGTTGTATAGTTTTTTCTGTGTGGTTCTTGTTCAACTTTTTTTAGATTTAGTCCTAAATATTTGATTTTTTTATGGTATTGTAAATGATATGTTTCCAGCTGTTTTCCAGCTGTTCTATTGCTTGTACATAGAAATATATTTGATTTTTAAAATAGTGACTTGTGTTTAACAACTTTGCTAAGTTCATTTATTCATTCTAATAATTTTTGTTTTCTACATGCACAATCATATATCTGCAAACAATGGCAGGTTTGTTACTGCTTTTCCAACATTTATATTTTTATTCCACTGGCTAGAACTGATAGTTTAATGATGAATAGTGTTGGTGACACCAAACATTCTTGTTTACTTCCTAATCTCAGGTGGAAAAGTTTCAAAATTTCACTATTAAATATGTTTTCAAATTCTCTTTACCATGATGGTGACGTTTCACTTTATTCCTACCTTCAAAAAATATCTGTTATTGTAATAATGAAATATAAGTTTATTCCTAGATGCTAAGAGATTTTCCTTTCAAATCATAAATGGATTAAATGATTTCACATGGTTTTTCTTTATCAAGTCTATGATTACATAATTTTTCTTTTTAGAAAAAATAATGTTAATATGCTACTCCCAGGAATGAACCCCAAATTTTGTGACGTGTTATCCTATTTATACTTTGCTATATTTGATTTGCTAATACCTTTTATAAATTTTAGATCCATATGCATGAGGAATTTTAGCCTATCACTTTAGTTTCTTATAATGTCCTTTTAGATTTTGAGGTCAAACTTATGTTAGTCTCATAAAAATTACTTGGAAGTGTCCCCCTTTTTCTCTTTGATCTTCCCTACCCCTCTTTAAACATTTGGATTTGACTTAGGCCTGGAGTTCTGTTTTGGGATGGAGGGTGGCGGTGGGGAGTGGAGGTGGGGATGTTTTAAATTCAGATTTCTGTGCTGAGATTTCTGTTTCACTAACCCTTTCAAGGAGCTGAGTCTCAGCTTTATTTATTAGCATCAGTCATCTAAGAGGGACGTGAATTCTGGGAAACGTTGAGTATCTGGTTGAGAACACAAAGAGACTCAAATTATTGGAATGGAAGTAGGGCTTTATTGATATTTTTCAGGAAGTTCAGCAAATTTTTTAAAATACTCACTTTATTGAAATATAATTCACATACCATAAAATTCACCTTTATAAGTGTGTAGTTCAGTGGGTTTTTGGATATATTCACAGAGCTGTGCGACCATCACCGCTAATATCAGAACATCCTTCCACCCCAAACCTATTGGCAGTCAGTCTTCACTTTGCCTAACCCCACAACCCTAGTAAACCACTAATCTTTCTGTTTCTACTTTTACGCCTATTTTCGACATTTCATTTAAAAGGTATCATACAACATGCGCTCTTTTGTGACGGGCTTCTTTCACTTCACTTAGCATGTTTTCAAGGGTCATCCTGTTGCAGAATAACTTTGTTTTAAAATGAAAAAACTTGCCATACAAATCCTATAATATGATCAAAATGTAACCATTACTACTACAGTATTAGACTTAGTTATCCCTGCCCAGTGTGCTTCATAAGGTGTTCATATTTATAATTAATTTTATAGATTAACACATTCTCACTTTAGTTCATTTTGCTGAAAGGAAAAAAAAAATCAAGTTGCAGGATAAGTTTGTACAATTAATATTTCGAAAATGCATTCTTAGTCAATGAAAAAATCTTCCTAAGTTATTAAATATAACTTAAAAATCGGCTAATGTATTTTGTACGATATAATTATTAAATTGAAAGCTTTAGTTAAAAATAGAGTATAACATATCTTGCTTTTCTATACAAATTAAGAATGTAAAACTTCACAGCTAATCTGAGAAGCTTTAATTTGGAAACATTTATGTCTGAGGTTTCATGAGTTGTCAAGATTCTACTCAAGTCTGGAAGAAAATATATACAACACATACACCTGGGGAGGGGAGAAAATGAGGATTACAGTGGATCACAAGGCAGTATCTTGACTGTGGTGATATTTTCATGGGTGTGTACATATGTGAAAACTAAAAAAATTATACTCTTTAAATATGTGCATCTTATTTTATGTTAATTATACCTCAATAAAGCTGGCAGAAAGATTCTGCACTATCTGAAAACCAAATCATGTTATATGTCTAGTAAATGTCATGCACTTGGTCAAAGTGGTTTCCTGTGTGGTTTTCACTTCCTGAAGTAGTTAGATTTAGGCAAAAATCTGGCCACTTTTTTCTTTCTGATCCTTTTTAAGACCATCTAATTTGGGCAATTTCGCTGCTTCTCTTTTTTTAATGGGCACATATAGCACAAACGTTTTAGAAGTAAATCAGTAGACGATATTGGGAATAAACCATACATTTCAATTGTATAAAATCTTTCTCTGTGTCTAGAAAAGAATTATAATCTTTAAATTTAAATACAATTTTTTTAAAAAGTGTTTTCTGGTAAGAGATCCCTGCAGAAATGCACACATAACAATGACTTAGAAAATTTGTTTATAGACCAGAATAATTTTTTCAATTGGGTTACCGAACTATCGAGAAATATAATATTATTGGCTTTACAAGAAAAAAAATTGTGCGGTGTGCCCAAATTCAGGTGCCACACCATGTAGCATTAAAAATGGCCTGGTCTGAAGAGTCAAAGATTTAAGGGGACACAGAGGTCCGTGCTTTGCCTTGCTTTCCAAAGGTGGGACCAAACCCAGTAAGGATGTGCCCCGTCCCTGCTACAATTCTGATTCTCCTGCTGGCTTACTTTCTGTAATTCATGTTCTACATGTGAAAAATGCAGAATGGTAGTGCTAGGCTGTGAGGCCTGTTTAAAAGGATTGATGGTAATAGGTCTGTCGTTGAGAAATCTACATACTCAAGGAGCTAGGTGGGAGATTCAGGAGTGTGTGGTAATAATGCCTTTTGTATTAACGAACTGCTGTCTCATGCGGAAGGATGCTGTCCGGCTGTCTGATAGATATGACCTCAGGGATCAGACCCACTTGCACTGGGATCCTGATGCTTCAGCTTAAGCTTGGTGACCCTGAGCAGGTTGGATGCCTCCTCCAGCGTTTAATTTACAAATCTGTAATAACTGGAAGAAGATTGCCCACAGTCAGGAGATGACTGTCCACGGGTCTCTTGTGAGCAGACGCACTGACAGCTTTTGTTACAACGATCTTCCCCAGGTTGGGAGTAAGGCAAACAGTCTGGGGAGATGGAGTGTCTTCCTCCCTCTAATCTGCAAGGGGCAGGTTCATTCGCTGTTGTTTGTAATAGGGATAATGTCTCCCTCTGGGGCAGGGGGCAGGTCGTTTGCAACCGATCATAAAAGACTGGGGGCTCCTAGGCGTGGAATTGATCCGCTGGGACACAAACCCAGGATGTGCTGCATCACCCGTGTGGGACTTGGGGGTCAAGGGGGACAGAGGTAGGCGTGGAACTCATGCTGCCTGCTGTGCTGGGAGCAGTAGAGGCCTCTCTGAGCTGGGAGGCTTGTGTCTTCTGCCAGCATCCTTGGCACTGTGCCAGGCTACCCCGTCAGCTCGCACAGAGGGTGAAGTCTCGCGCACTGCCTGTCGCTGACACCCACCTTCGGGTTACTGTGAGGATGGGAAGAGGCACCAGATCACCTTGGCAAATGCTAGTCTCTCAAAAAGATGCTTCCTTCCTCTCTGACACCAAGATTTGGTTTTGTTGACTGTAAATAGTTGTCAACTCATCATTCCTTTCTCTCAGGTTTCAGTTGGTACCTGTGATTAGATTCAAGTTTCACGTCCTAATTATACCTATGAACAACCAGCGTTTTTCTCTCAGCTCAAGTCAGCTGTTCAGATGTCTCCAAGGACAGACCAAGGCTCTCATGTTCAGGTGGTCCCCGAGTATCTGGCATGGGGTGCCTATTTTAAGTGTTATCCATCGAATGTACACCTTATACCGTACAGCATGTTTGTAAGAAAAAATGCAACCAAAGAATGTCCGCCGTGCATTAGTTCTGTCTTGTTGTGTTTTCCTATTGTAGTTTACAGGAAACAGAAGAGTAGGCTACGAGTAGATTATAAAAAGGAAAATGAGAAATCATTCTCGCTGAGAGGTACCAGGTGCTCGCTCAGGCTTGTGTGACACGGGACTAACTGTGGAGCGCTCCCGGCAGTAAATCCTGCTGACAGCCTCACACACACTGTGGCGATCTCTCCTGTTTCTAGTTCCTAACTGAAGATCGGACAGACTCCTCTAACTTCTGTGGCCTCATCTGTGCCTGCTGGGCCTCTGCCCGCATTGGATATCGATCATAGGCCACGCTACTACACCCACAAGAGTTACAACGTTTAGAAATTCTTACCAGAGCTTCTCGTAAAACTTTCACAAGGAAATCATGAAATATTAAACCACGTGAGTTAGCATTTCTTTGTCAAAACATTTTATTGCAACTTCTGTTTAAGGAAAGCATCCAAACCACCAAATTCTGCTTGTGTTTAGTTTCATTGAACGATGTCTTTATAAAATGTTTCTGGAGAGTTTTCTTTCAAGATCCACTCCCAGAACATGTGCCCTTGGATGTGATTTGCAGTTTGCTGGAGAAGATTTGAGTTTCCTTTTTAGTCTGTGACACATTTCCTCATCCAAATGCCTTGTTTACATTTATGATGTTTATGGCTATAGCTGGGGAGTACTCAATGCTAACACAGAACGTATCTGAGAGCAGCGGTTTAACATGCTGTCTGGGCGAGAATAGGCCAGAAGTGCCTGACAGAGGCAGCCTGGGGTCAGCCCGACCCCTGCCCTGAGTCCAGACGCTGTGCACACATCGCTGTTTTCCCCTCACTCGGCTTGCACGTGTGTACCCTCCTCCACACAGACAGTCCCGCCACGGCCACATCCCTGCGCTCTCACTGCTCCCATCCCGGCATCAGGCCCCGCGGCGTCCACGTGAGGACTGGCTGTCTTACGGATGCTTTAGGAGTAGGATTCTATTAAGTTCAAGGCCTGACCTGATGAGGGTCCTTGCAAACGTATCAACGGTGGAGGACGGGATGAAGCAGTTCATAATTCTGTGAATTCATACTTTCTGGCTATCCTCCATCTGCCTTCCCTGGCACCTGCCCTGGGCCCCAGGAGGCTGACCTCTCCCCTGACTGAGTGTGACACTAGGGAACACAGGCTGGAGGCTGTGGGGGAAAAGAGAGCGTGGGGTCTCTCCTGCCCCTGCTACCTCACTTTCTGCCACTCTCAGGGTCCAGCATCACTGGTCCCTCCCCTCCTGTCTGGGGGCAACAGTTCCCCTGTTGCTTAGTTCTGAGATGTCTAGAAGCTTCACTCTATACACACATATATATATACATATGTTTTATTGAGATATAATTCACATGCCATACGAGTCGCCCATTTAAAGTAGACCATTCAATGGTTTGGGCTACATTCACAGAGTCGTGCAGCTGTCACCACCATCAATTTTAGAACATCTTCTTCAGCCCAGAAGAAGCCTGGCACCTGCCAGCAGTCACTGTCCCAGCCCCCGGCCCCTGGGCCTCTGGTCTTAGGTGAGCACGGATCCACTCTCTGCCTCTGTAGATGCCCACACTGGACATTTCACAGAAAAGGACGCCTCCAACTTTCACCCCTCCCTCTGTGTTCCCATAACCCTGCCCACATCTGTCTAAATAGTCCCTCCATGAACTCTCTTCTGTTAAACCCTTTGCAGTGTGCCACCTTTTGGGCCAGGACCCCACTGGTTCGGGCCTGCTCGCCAATTTGGAGACATTGAGTTCCCAGCTCTGGCCATCAGAGGTGGGTGATGCCCCTAATAAAGAAGCAGAAGCAGAAGTCCTCTGGGTTAGAGTCGCTTTGATCTGCCACAAGATACCCGCCAGGCAGGGAGGTAATGACACTGCTGCTCGGGGAAGTGGTGTGGCCACATGGCTCCATCCCAGAGCCCCCGCCCGCAGAGGCCAAGCTCAGGGCCCTGGAAAGCCTGGAAGCTCCGCAGGTTTCCTTTGCTCCTTGAAAAGTGTGAAGACGCCCAGCACCTGGTCCCTGTCATTCTCCCAGGCACCTTTTATTTTATTTTATTTATTTATTGTGCGGTACGTGGGCCTCTCACTGTTGTGGCCTCTCCCGCTGCAGAGCACAGGCTCCGGACGCGCAGGCTCAGCGGCCATGGCTCACGGGCCCAGCCGCTCCGCGGCATGTGGGATCTTCCCGGACCGGGGCACGAACCCGCGTCCCCCGCATCGGCAGGCGGACTCTCAACCGCTGCGTCACCAGGGAAGCCCTCCCGGGCGCCTTTTAGTTGCATCTTCTGACGCCCTTTAACTCTCCCCACGTCCCCATCTTGCCAGTACACCGCGTTTTGCACAGCAAAAGGCTGGCTCTGGTCACACAGCAAACAAATCCAAGTTTGCCGGGAGAGGAGCAAAGATAGAACCCAGTGGGCGGAGCCACGGCCTCGACAGGCTGGGGCATCTGCGGGCTGACAGCTTTTCTGCTGAGAGTGGAGTGAGGAGAACAGTCCGGATGAATCCCTGGGCGGATCCGGCCTTGAGGGCAGCTGGAAGAAGGGAAGTGCACACAGGAGGCTGAGGAAGAGTCAGGCGGATACAGGAAGCAGTTCGGGAAGGATCAGGGCAGGGCCCTTAGGGGGGCATGGTTCTTGGGGGGCTGTGGGGGTGGCAGCCTGCTCGCAGGTTTACCAGTTTAGGAAGTCGTGGGCGACCAGCAAGGGCAGCTTCTTTAGGGGTCAGGTTTGGTGAATTTTATTTCTTTACTAGCTGGGGGGCAGGTAATCAAATTTCAGCTTTTTGGAGAGTGAAGGGACGTGAGGAAGTCGAAACAGGAAGTGCTATTTATCAAGAAGGTTGGTGGTAAAGGCGGCGGAACGGGGAGAGCAGAGCCCACGGATTTTGAATGAGACACAGTACAATACGTTGGTGATGGCGACGGGGCAGCATCAGAGGAGAGGAAAATGTTCAGGACCAAGTGGACCGGGACGAGGAGACAGAGAGGATATGAGAAGAGCGTCTGCCCTCCGTAGCTGCCGCTCTGGCGGAAACCCTTCTGCGCTCGCTCCCAGCCGGGGTGGGCGGGTAGCAGGGGCTTTCTAACAACAACAGCAAATCTCACTTTTGAGATTTTCTCTAGTCTCTTTATCCTGATTCCTCTCCCTGTCCTGAGCTTTTCTTCGCTCTAACTACTTAGCCATGATGTGTCTTAGCCCACAAGATGAGATCTGAAATCTATTAAAGAAAATACAGCAGACGCGGGAGGAAGAAGAGAAACTATGAAAAGCAAATACAAAAGATTAAGGTAATTGAAGTCTGGAACCATTGAATGTGGGTACGAAGACCCCTCCCTAATTCAGTGTCTCTAAATGACATAATTGTCCAAAATTTGACTCTCCTAACAAAGGCACTGAATCACACACGTGCAAAAAGTTTAAACTGTTATGTGTTTAAGAATGCAAAAAGAAGTTTCACATATTACAAACCATCTAAAATAGTTTTTAAAAGTATTAGCCCTTAAGGGAGTGAGTTTCCATTATTTCGAAAAATAGATTGCATGAAACAGTTCACTCTCGAATAACACCAACCAAATAAAGTGTCAGTAATAAATGTTCACAAAACATAACAAAATGTTCACAAAAGGGGCAGGAAGGAAGCAGCTGGCTGTTTGGGTGGCGGAGCCTGTGGCATCGGAGCCCTGGGGCTGCAGTGCCCGTGCCTGGAAGCCGCCGTCCAGCCTTCACGAGCTGGACCCCCAGGGTTCCCTGAACTAGCCAGTTTCTCTTTTTAAAGAAAAAACATTTTTTTACATGGACGACTACTTGCCCACTTGAACAACTTTAAACTTGGTTCATTTTGTTACTAAATTAAATTTAGTTGTTTTTGGCAAGTGTATTCATTCTTAGTCGTTTTGCCTTTCAATTTTCCTCTGTAGACTAGTAGGTATAAAGAAAAATGTTTGCAGCTTGGAACCCTGCCCTGACCCCAAATGCAAGGAGCTTTCAGCGAGGACGTCGTGACGTGAGATCCTCCCCTCCTCAAGCAGTCCTCTCCAGCCCATTCCGTAGCTGCTTTCTTCTGCTCTGCTTTCTCTCACTTTTGTTTCTGGTGGGTGTATGCTCTGGTCTAGAATATAAATGTTTCAAGCCCCAGAGGCACACCTCCTCTCCTCCGTCCTCAGGGCCCTTTACATGACACTGAGCGTGCGATGGGTGTCTAATGAATACTCAAAGACACGATCTGATTGACTTATAGAACGCTGGCCTGAAAATGAGGAAAGCTGGTGTGTTTTGAGCTACGACGTACCATTTCCATGACCTTCGGCACACTGCTTATTGTCTCCATTTCACTAAGAGCTGACTGAGAATTCTTAACTGAACCAGAAGAAGGCACCCAGTGATGGAATGAGAAGATGTTATGGTGGCAGCAGTGTGGCCAGGGCAGCAGTCAGCAGGGCTCTGAGAGCTGATATGGGGTTGCCCTGCCCTCACTGGAGACCCCCGGTGTCACTGAGAGTCACAAAAACTGTACCCCAATTCTCTGGGGTGCTAGGGCATCAGAAAGGGTTGGCCCACTGAGAAGGAGGTATCAGGAGACAGTCAGTGTGCCACTGTCCTTCTGTGTCTGACACAGGCCTCTCTTGTTTCCTCTTTGCGGCTAAGACAGCCTCATCCCTGTCACAAAAGGAAGTTTCAAAAGAGTGAAGGTTACCATTAGAATTTGAATTACCAGGAAATGGGGCAGAACTTGATGCAGCACATTCCAAAGATGGGGAAAAATCTAGTTATTAATTTGAGTCGTTCTCCTCAAGAACAAATTCACATGCTGAACAATTTGGACAAATGAAGGGTGAAGATTAACTAATTGTATCCCAACAGCACACTCACTCAGAACCGGACTGAATAAACCCTATCATAAAAGGGGACTTTTCAGAACCACAGATAAAATTTGAGTTCTATTTCACTTGGATGGTAAAAATCACTAGACCTCCGGAAATTTCATTTAACCTCAGAAAGTGTTCCCTCTTTATCAATTCATGGGATGGCTTTATTTATTAGTCAATCCTACATTCTTCTGTAACCTTTTCTTGAGAGAGAAAGCCCCGCATTCGGTACTGAACATCACAGGGCACTGTACCTTTCCCCTGTCTCATCAGGACCCTTGGTGCCACCCATCAGGCATTGTTTCTATTTCCATTTCAGAGACGGAAGCTCAGGTGCCCAGCTCTGGAGCCGCCCGTGGACCTG
The DNA here is from genome assembly GCF_963455315.2 of Globicephala melas. Classification (NCBI taxonomy): domain Eukaryota; kingdom Metazoa; phylum Chordata; class Mammalia; order Artiodactyla; family Delphinidae; genus Globicephala; species Globicephala melas. The sequence continues at coordinate 86,765,928 of NC_083327.1, read as the reverse complement.
GACCCAGTGATGTGACCCCAAACTGAGGCCTGGCCTGAGGGGCGTCAGGACACGGCGATGGTGAAGGTTATCTCTTAACCGCAGAGGCGAGGTTGTTTCTGCTTTGTAAGACTGCGAGTCCTTTCTGGCTTGTCCTTTGGGAACAGCCTAGAATCTTCCCACCATGTTAACATCACAGAACAGCACAGCTGAGAAGAGCTCCGAGACAATTTCAGCCCACCGCTTCTTCTACTGCCAAATCAGCAGTAATAGTGGATGAAATGCCATTAAAAAAGCAACAGTTAGGGGCTTCCCTGGTGGCGCAGTGGTTGAGAGTCCGCCTGCCGATGCAGGGGACACGGGTTCGTGCCCCGGTCCGGGAAGATCCCACACGACGCGGAGCGGCTGGGCCCGTGAGCCGTGGCCGCTGAGCCTGCGCATCCGGAGCCTGTGCTCCGTAACGGGAGAGGCCACAGCAGCGAGAGGCCCGCGTACCGCAAAAAAAAAAAAAAAAAAAAAAAAAAAAAGCAACAGTAGTTTTTTCCCAGCAACTTCTTCCGAGGTGGGGGCTGTCTTGAGCCCCTCTGCGTGACAGGGCGTTCTTCCTGGGGTCCCGGTCATCTCTTCACACTTATAGCAACCCTTACGACTGTTTACATGATTGTATCACCACCACATTGCAGTCTCTTGAAAAACGGAGAGCGGCCTCCAGAATTTTCGGCAGAGTCTGTGTTCTTCAGTCATTTCAGGAATTTTCCAGAATGGATGAATTAAAAGTCTTCTCTTCTGTCGTTGTCATGTAACAAGAATAACACCGTTTCGCATGCAACACAGCACAGGGACCACTATTACAGAACACGTTTCACTTCTCCCTTCATAATGCGGAAGCGTGCATTAACTTCACAGTGGAATTGCCTCTTTCTGGATTCACGACCTTGGGACACCTCCTCCTGAACGTTTTTCCATCTGCTCTGACCTCCACCACCTTTGTCTAGAGGCTCAGGATCGTCGCTCCGTTCCTGCCAGCAGCCTGAAGACGCTGCATCTCACAGGTGATAACTGCCTGGTCCTCAAGCGTCGAAACCTCCTTGTAAAAGGGACGCAACAGCTCTGCTGTCGGGGCCGATTGAATGGACACCTATGGAGGGTAAACAGTAGGCGCTTAATAAGTGCCTGTTCTCCTCATTTCTCAGAGCAGAACTTCCCCACTTGATTTTTCATCTTCCTCTTCTCCCTCTACCTGGATGGTAACAACTCCTGTGAAACTTCATTTTCTTAACTAAAGAAACTAAAGAAATGCATGTGATTTAGTTTTTCAGCCCCTGGAAGGAGCATTTGGAATGGACGCGCATGGTGAGATGGGGCCAGAGCAGAGCTGGGGAGGAGCTGCAGTCCCACGCCCTCCCTTCCCAGTGACCGGGAGGCAGGGTCCCGCAGGGCCAGGGGGTGGATGCTGGGGGTGGGACGGTGTTCCAGGAGGAGCGGGTGGCGGGGAGAGTGGGGACCTCCTCGTCCCTTTTGTAGTCGATCCCTGCCCCATTTATGAGCGGGTGGCGGGGAGAGTGGGGACCTCCTCGTCCCTTTTGTCGTCGATCCCTGCCCCATTTATGAGCGGGTGGCGGGGAGAGTGGGGACCTCCTCGTCCCTTTTGTAGTCGATCCCTGCCCCATTTATGAGCGGGTGGCGGGGACAGTGGGGACCTCCTCGTCCCTTTTGTCGTCGATCCCTGCCCCATTTATAACAATGATGGCTGACACTGGGAACCGTGCGTGCTGACCAGAAACAATCCTCTGGGACACCTCCCGGGGGCACTTGGCCGGCTGTCTCAGCCGGGGCCCACCCGTGTGCTGGACCGTGCAGCCTGACCTCTGCGAGGGTGGATGCAGCCCTGGGTGGCAGCACAGCTGAGGTGCTGGGCGTCCTCCTGCCTGCTGTCCGGGCTCATTCCTGCCCCAGTTTGGAATTGCTCAGTCATCTCCTGATCGCATGGGATGGGGCTGTCTGCCAGGGCCTCTGTGCCCGGCTGCGAACGCATCCTTTCTCTGTGCTGCAAGGGGAGCCGGATGACCTCTCCGCCTGCCAGCCGTCCACGGGCCTCAGCTGGGCTTGTGAAAGAGGCAGGCTCACAGCTGGACCGGCTCCAGGCTGCTGGGCAGGGCTGCTGGACAAGGATGCTGGACAAGGGCTTGCTTCTGAATATTCTACCACACTGGGCCCGTCCACGAGAAGCGGCCGGCACCCTGCCCGCCTGGCCACTGGTGGCATGTGTAGGAGGTGCCCGCAGGCCGTGAGGCGCAGGGCTGGGCTCGCTGAGCTCCTGCCGTTGCCCTGGCAAGACCACAAGGGCCCCTCTTCTCAGACAGGGCCCGGGGGTGCTGAGAGACGGGACCCCCTGTTCCAGGCAGGGCCCCTGCCGGATGCCTGTCTGCTGTCCCCGCCCGTCCAGAGCAGCTGTGAGGTTTCCGAGCTCCTGCTACAGAGGCTTGGGCCGCCTTTGTCGCGATTGCTTCTTTTCGTCCTCAGTCAGGCCAAGGTGCACGATGCTGTCAGGAAAGGGGTCAGTGCTGTTGATTCCAACTCATCAGGGCTGTGGCCGCCACTGAGCGGCACTGTCGAGACCACCAAATCCTGTCGATACGGAGGGTAGGCTTGGTGGTTTGGGGGACCAGGAGCTAAGAAGGGTCTCGGCTGGGCGCCTCTGAAAGCAGGCGGTTTCTCTGAGCGGTGAGTTAGGGAGCAGAGGTGGGGCACGGCAAGGGGAACGGGGCAAGGACTGGCAGCAGAGATGTCACCACTGCAGACACAGCCCTACGTGGGACGCACCCGTGGGACACGTCCAAAGCGAGACCCCCGCCCTCCGCTCCCTCGTCTGGGGCTGTCTCTGCATGCAGGGAGCCCCCCAGCTTCTGAGCGGCCCCGGCACAGAAAAGTGGGGAGACGCGGGCTGCCCCAGCACTGTGGCTGGCGACGAGAAACGGCCAGTAGGAGTGACCTTGGCCCCAGAGGAGCGATGTGCAAGTAGTTTGCTCTAGCTGTTTGCTTCATGAACTGTCTGAACGTGGAGGAGAGTCTCTGATTTAACGGTTGCAGAATCTGGAACTGTGTGCGTCGTTCTGGGCGTGGGGAAACCGCAGAGGGGTCCAGCTGCAGCTGCCCAGTTAACCACCTGTTGGAAAAACGGAGGTCTGCTCTGCCTTCTCTATCCCCTGTTTCTCTTCTCTACCCCCCTCCTTCCTTCCACTCTTGCCCCTTCAAAAATGCTTTTATGCATAACCTGTGCACACCAGCACAGCACCAGAAACTTCCACATGCCGGAGTCTGTCACTTGTCTAGATGGTAGTGATCAAAGTTGCTTCAACCAGGGATCACCTCCCTCTCTCTCTCTCTCTCTCTCTCTCTCTCTCTCTCTCGCTCAATCTCTATCTCACTTATCTATGTATCTATCTATGTATCTAGCTCTGTATCTATGTACCTAGCTCTGTAACTATGTACCTATCTAGCTATGTGTTTATCTCTCTCTCTCTGCATCCATCTATCAGCTATCTGACTTTAGCTCTGGGAATCTTTATACTTTTGTATCCAGCAATGAGCCGCTGTCTGTCTGCTTAGCTCTGCGATGACAGTGAACCTGTGTAGGGCCGTAAATGTTTGGGGGAACAGGAATAAACCCTCTTTGCTGAGTGCGGTAGGAAATACTAAAGCTGTATGAGGGGGCCGTGGCCTGAAGGTGCTGGGACAGTGAGCCTTCCATGTCCCGGGACCTTCCGGTCACAGGGCTGCTGTCCCCCCGGGCTGCCCCCTAGGGTGCCAGGGCTGGGGGCCGGTCCACACACGCCCGAGTGTTTTCTAGGTCACGATGGGCGAGACAGGTTTCTCAGGGAGCTGTGAGTGGGGACATCTGCAGAGGCTGCGGTGACCGTGGGTTCAGAGGGAGGGTTTTGCTGCATACGCGGGAAGGAGCGTGCTCCGGGTGCTGAATTATAGAGCCACACGGAGGGCGTTTGCCTCCCCTGGCTTCTGTGTAACTACAATTTACTTATCATCTGATGTTTGTTGGGCAGAGAATCTGTGTCAGGCAGAGCACGTGATGGTCGCAAAGCAGCGGGGGCAACCATCTGCCCCCCAGGGACCCCCAAAATCACATGGAAAAGTAGCATGAGATGTGCAGTGAAAATACAGAGTTCCGTGACTGAGAACGCAGGGAGTGTGTGTTGATGGGCATCAAGGATCTCGGGGTAGCCTATGCTTTGGCAGTTGTCAGATACGGACGGTTTTTAAGGAGAATGAGCTGATTTAGGGGGAGGGACCAAGACGGATGGAGGGTCTCAGAGCCCCCCAGGCTGCCTCGGGTGCTGGAGAAAGTCTACTAGGATCACGGTGGTCATACTTGGCATCTAATCGGACCTTTTAGAGTTTGCACTGAAAACCCAACAACAGGGCTGCTTTGAAATTCTGAGACGTCAAAAGTGAGGACTTTGGTCACATTCTTATCAAAAATTACTTTGAGTATCGTCAGAAAAGGAAAGAAAGTTGTGGCCTCGGATGAGGCCATAAAACACGTATGTACAGCGCTCACGTGTGCTTATTTTCAAAGGGTTAAAGGAAAATATATGAAACACACACGTTTGCTGGCTGGGCCGCACACCTGGGCGGCCCAGGAGGGACGTGGTCCGTGGCCCTGGACTGCCTGGCGCCTTATTAAATGGGACCGTCGGGAAAAGAGGCACAGTTTGTTTCAACAGGTTTTTGCATTTTAGGCATGTAAATCCTGCCGTTAAACATGCATTTGCGTCTGAACGCTCTGTGGAAAGCAGCCCTTCTGAGAACCGTGGGCACCCCGTCCGTCAGCAGATGCCTTCGGGGTCTCCTGATCTGTGTGACCCACGCCCTCTTTCCCATTGCTTTTTAAAAATTCTTTCACCCCTTATGGAAATATGACATATAGAAAAGTGTACTTAAATCCTCCGTGTGGTGAATTTCACAGACCCGGCACCCCTTCACCGTCAGGGCGGATCCACCCCGCACCCTTGGACGCCAGGGCCTCCTTGGCCACTTCCAGGCCCTGTCACCCACCCTATCCCCACAAACACTGTGCCGACTTCTGAAAGGTTTTTGTTTGTTTTGCTATTTTTTGCGCTTTCCATAGACAGCTTTTCATTACTTTTTAACTGTATATTTTTCTGTTCTTCAATTTTACTGTAAAACACACTAGAGATGAAGTGGAGATTGCTTGGAAGTGGAGATAAAGGCAGGATACAGTGTCAGCTGAATGCATGTTCTTACTGCAAACCCCAGAGGAATCATATTGTGAAGACTCAGCCCTAAAGCCCGCGTGCCCGAGAAGGGCGGGAAGGACCAGGTTGAGGCGACTCTGTCGTAACCAAGAAACAGCCCACGGGGTCAAGGTGAGATAGCGTCCTGACGTTTTAATTTAAGCAGAACAAAGTCAGCATCTTTCAAAACAGGCGTCTCAAGAGCTCAGACCTGCACAGTTCCCAGCTCTGGTTAGTGCAAGAAGGGATCTGGCCCGACCCACGTGGTAGGGCTGTGTCACGGGGGAAGCTGTCACCCACGAGCTCCTGAGGATGAAGGTCGCGTCCTCGTGTCCAGCTGCCCGCGGGTTCCTGCAGGGCCTCAGGGACCGACAGCTCCTGGGAATGAGTGAAAACTCAGGCGCACTCCCACTCCTTCCTGTGAAACCCTGCTTGCAGCCTCGTCGACCAGTGGTGGACGTGGCCAGGAAACAGCACCTTCCCTCTGTCCCAGCTCTTTTTTTTTTTTTTTAGTTAATTTACAATGTTGTGTTAGTTTCTGGTGTACAGAAAAGTGATTCGTTTATGTGTACATAAATATATATTCATTAGTAATATATATATTATTTTTCAGATTCTTTTCCATTATAGGTACTTACAAGACATTGACTATAGTTCCCTTGCTATACCTTGCTGTTTATCCACTTTATGTACAGCAGTTTGTATCTGCTAATCCTAAGCTCCTACTTCATCCCTCCTCACTCCGTTTCCCCTTTGGTAATCGTAAGTTTGTTTTCTATGTCTGTGAGTCTGTTTCTGTTTTGTAAATGAGTTCATTTGTGTCACCTCTGTCCCTGCCCTGATGCTCGGCTCAGACCTCCTGTGAGGAAAGGGTTACCAGACAGAGCAAAGGAAACACAGTGGGCTGGGCAATCTGGTCATCAGATGCACCATGAAGAATTTCAGTATCATCTGGTATATAACAGCACACTAGCACAGCAGGGCAGTATACAGCACAGGCTAATATAACAGCACACTAGCACTGCAGGGTAGTATACAGCACAGGCTAAATCTAGCTGGATCTAAGAAATTACCCGTGGTTTCTCTGAAATCCGAGGTGACAGAGGAGCCTGTCATTTATCCACGGCCCTGCGTGGACCCTGCTCCATCCACAGCCCAGGCTGGGCGGGGCTGATAGTGGGTCCCTGAGGGTGGGAGGGAAGGGCTGCTCTTCCTTGTTTGATTCCTTGACCTTTTGTTAAGGTGGTGATCAAGGAAAGCCTTCATTCCCTTGGGTGAAGCAGGCCTACTGCAGAGGTGACAGGTCAGGGTGGGGATGGGAGATGGCATCTTCCTGAAGACAATGGGGTGTGAGGGGGGTCCTGGTGCCGGTGGGGCCAGGGGGGTGTCCCGAGTCTCCGACTGGGGGTAGAGACAGAGGATGGAGGGCGAGGTTGCGTCCCCCTGGGCCAGGGGCAGAGATAGGAGCCTTGACCTCAGGACCTGCTTTGTCCACAGGACGCCAGCCAAGTCCACGTGGCGTTTGAAGTCACCACCAGTTAGTCTGCTGAGGCTGCTGTGACAGAGTACCAAAGACCGGGGGCCTTAAACTGCAGGAATTCGCCCCTCACAGCTCTGCAGGCGGGAGTCCAAGATCCAGGTGCCGGCAGGGTAGGCATCCCTCTGCGGTCCGGGGGTCCCTTGGGTGCAGGGGGCCGCCACCCCCCACCACCTCCCCGCACATGTGACGTCTTCTTTGTGCCAATAAGCAGGGAGAGAGCGAGAGAGGTCTGATGTCTCTTCTTAGGGGGACGTGGATCCCGTCATGTCAGGGTGCCACATCTTTATGACCTCACGCAACCCTCATTACTCCCTTCTAGGCCCTATTCCCAAATACAGGCATACTGGGATTTAGGGCTTAAACGTAGAAATTTGGGGGGCACAAAATTCAGCCCACAGCAACTATTGAGTAGGGATCTCCGAATTACTCCTGAAAATTTTCAAGAGCCTTCTCATAAGTCCTGTGGTACACACTCCCTTGCTTTAGAGACTTGATATCTTGTTGGAGAGACAAGACTAAACCATCTAAAATAAATAACAAACTCAACAAAATAGCACAAAGGAGCTTCACTGAATGTCTTCAGGGTCCGGGTTCAGAACTATACTTTATTGTTAGGATGTTTTATAGTTTGCAGTTCACAGTCTAGACCCCCAGCATACAAGCCCTTTTATATAACATTTTACATTTATTCACTTACATCTTTGTACAATGTATTGAGTTTACCAATAATAAACTTGCATTTCTCTTCAGATACGTTATAATTCAGATTCTTAATGAACTAGATGGGCCTTACTCCTGTAATTATAAATTAATGAGGTTTGATTACAATTTGCTCTAATCGTGTATGAAAGTAGATAATCAGGGGAAAAGCAGGAATTCTCTAAACCAAGCCACTCTACAATCATGAGAATCGTCTAGTTGAGGCTTCCTATTTTGTAGATGTGTAAACGAAAGAGGATTTGGCGAGAACTTTGCTGAGTGTCCCTCGTTCCTGCCTCAGTGTTTAGTATTAAGTGTCTCCCCGCGTGTTCCAGCCACGGTGCGGGAGCGGATGAGAGGGGAGCCTGGCCTGTGTCTTCACACTCGGAGCCCAGGGCTGCGGCTCGTGCTTCCCTCGGGCTGTTCTAACCTCCCAGCAGGCCGGCCCTCCCTCAACCCCAGCCAGAGGAGACCCTGCCCTGACGGCTGGCTGCACTCAACTGGTCTCGCCATTGACCTTGGCCATTAGCAGGATCTCCTGGAAACATTCAGGACGATCAGCCTTGCATCTGTGGGAGCAGCCGGCACTCTGCGTCCCCAGGGCCGGACAAGAAACACGTCGATCCTCACCTGCGGGGCCTCATCACTGCCGGGTGTTCGATTTCCTGCCAGAGAATAAAATCGCCTCAGACACAAGGGCCCTGGACACTGGCCTCCACGCTTCCATCGTGTGCCCCTCCAGCACAAAGCACGCACGTCCTTCCCAGTTATAATTTATGAGAAATCAGAGAGTCCAAGGTAAAAACACAAGGTGAGATACGTGCAAGGGGCGGCCCCTCTGATGCAGATGAGGCGGCCTCGAGCCTGGAGTGTGACCTGCCTCTGACCTGGCAGCCGGGGGACCTGCTTGGAGCCCATCTCCTTGGGAGGAAGATTAACTGACACGGCACGGGCCAGAGATTCCAGCAGCGTGTGTCCCTAGTTATATACGTTTTCTCCTGCGAAGCACATTACTTTAGGAGGTTTAAAAATGAAACGTTAAAATTTCCACGTAAAGAGGGAAAAAAGATAAAATTAAATTTCATACAAAGAGAAAAATTTGTTGATCAGATTACGATAAATGCCACATAATCACGTGGCAGCCCCTTCCTGAAAGGCTGAGTGACCTCCCCCGCCAGCGATGGCCACGATCGCCATCTGCTCTGGTGGGGATGCCCCGTGATGGGGACAGCTCTGCCCCCCAGGAGGTCAGGGTCTGGAAGGAGGGGACCTCATACACAAGTTGTAATAACGGGTAGAGAAGTATACGTGTTTGCAGAGAAATACGCTTACCCTAAGGGTCCATAGCGTAGGTCAGTTATGTACCAAGTTACGCATTCTGCCTTGCTTTTTATTTGTTTTGAAGACATGAGTTTATTTTAACCTCAGGAAGACTCTGTTACCACTAGAAGCCAGCAGAGAACAGGGCCGAGCCACTGGATCAGGGAATGTTTTGGGGCCGAGGTGGCCTGTGACTGACACGAGAGGGCCTGCGGGGAAAGGCTGGCCGAGCGGCGTGCGGCCCGCACAGGAGACAACTGAGGGGCAGAGGCCCCCGCCGGGCAGTGCCGGCTGGGACGTGGTCTGTGAAAACACACGCTTTTACCCAGGTTCCAACGACCCACTGGTGCCCACAGCACTTGAGCGTGTGCAGGCCAGGTAAGCCCTTCACCTGCTGGTGGATTCTGGCTTAGAACAACCTCCCAGCGTGTGTTCCTTTGGGCCCTAAACACACCTGCTGGGAGCTGAGGACATTAGCACCTCCGTGACTTTGAGGTTTGTAAGATTCCAGTCTGCGGTGCAAGTTACCGTCAGGAATTTGAACCTCGTGCCTTCTGAGCACCGGGTGCACGTTGTGCTTGGTAAGGATCTACGGCTTTGCACCTGAGATATCGAGCTTAACCGGGTGCTGGATGAGGACAGGTGAGGGAGGCATCGATGTGGAAAAGAGGTCACAGCCGGAACGCAGAGGACAAAGAAATGACAGCAGACTGCACTCAGGGAAGCTTTGATTCTCAGGTTTTAAGTGATGGGTTGGATTTTGATAGAAAGAGAACACAAATTAATTTGAAATAATTTTTAAACAGTTAGAACTTGGTTGATTATAAGCTGTTAGTCACTCAGTAAGTATGCTCTTTACGCTGTTACCAAGGATGTCTGGTATTTCCACCACTCTGGGAAGCGAGTCCTGTCAACATTTCAAAGCATGTCTCATCCCAGATTAAAGACTTTATTTTACATTTTAAAAATAGCCCCCTTTTCAAATTACAAATGTAATGAATACTCATTATTGAGAATTTGGGAAAAATAATGTTTTAAGCCAAAATAAAATTGCCTGTTAATTCCACCATCTAGGGAAAAAAACACTATACTTTGTGGATTTTGTTTCAATCTTTTTTCTACGCGATAGAGCTGGGATAATACAGCATACTGGTGATTCTTGGTGGAGGGGTATACATTAGAATCAATGAGTGAACTTTTAACAAATACAGAGACACAGGTAACTCTGACACACGTTGCTGGGGAAATCATTGTGATCTGAGCCTGCTTTTTTCTCTTCACTTCGTCGTAAGCGTTTTCCAGGGTCAATAGATACTTTCTAAAATCACGTTTATTTAAATGGCTGTATAGTTTTCTACCAAACAGGAAAAAACATAGTTAATTCCTCCCGTCTCCTGTTTTTGAACATTTAGGACCCATTATTGTTTTTTTTCTTTTGTTGTTTCGTTTTTTTACTAAATTTATTTATTTATTTTTGGCTGCGTTGGGTCTTTGTTGCTGCACGCGGTCTTTCTCTAGTTGCGGCGAGTGGGGGCTACTCTTGGTCGCAGTGCACGGGCTTCTCATTGCGGTGGCTTCTCCTGTTGCAGAGCACGGGCTCTAGGCATGCAGGCTTCAATAGTTGTGGCATGCGGGCTCAGTAGTTGTGGCTCGTGGGCTCTAGAGTACAGGCTCAGTAGTTGTGGTGCACGGGCTTAGTTGCTCTGCAGCATGTGGGATCTTCCTGGACCAGGGCTTGAACCCGTGTTCCCTGCATTGGCAGGCAGATTCTTAACCACTGCGCCACCAGGGACGTCCCATGCATTATTGTTAATAATGCCGCACAAACATCCTTTTACCCAAAACTTTGCAAATTTCCAATTCTTCCTTGGATTCACAGAACTGGAATAAACGGGTTATAGCGTCTGAAATTGTTAAGTCTCTTGGTAAATTTACATTCCCTCTACCTGTGTTTGAGAGTGTCTGGTGTATCAGATCTTCACCAAAAAAGACCCTTGTCAAAACATAATAAAAACCAGATAAAACAATATTTTCAATGACCAACAGATTTCTCATTGCTCTGACAGACTCTTCTTTGAAGTTTAGAGAAGTTGAATACTATTTGATGTATTTGTGATACATTTTTAATGAATTGCCAATTAAGTCCCTGTCCCCATTTTTGTCATGGGGACGACCTTTTACCTATTGATTTTTAAAATAATCAAACATGTTAGAAATATTAATGCTTTTTCTTAATGTATAATACAAATGTTTTCTTCCAATTTTCATTTTCTTTTAATTTTGTTAATTGAGATTTTGACAGATAAAGATATTACATTTTTAGGTAAAAAAATCTGTCACAGTTTTGTTTATGGGTTCTTTCTTTGCTTTTGTGTGTTAAAAAGAAACAGCCTTTCTGGGAGTTCCCTGGTGGTCCAGTGGTTAGGACTCAGTGCTTCCACTGCTGTGGCCTGGGTTTAATCTCTGGTTGGGGAACTAGGGTCCTGCAAGCCGTGAGGGGCGGCCAAAACAGAGACAAAAACAGCCCTTCTCCAGCAAAAGATCACATAAATACCCAATGACGTTTTCTTTTTTTACATCTGACTTCTCATGGTTATTATATATAAATATATTATTACGTACTATGTAATTATTACATAATATAGTTATTATATGATATATAGTTACTATATTTATATAATCTCTTCACAGTTATTCATGAAATGACGTTCTTTCTGAGACGTTTTTGAGTAACTGATGTGCCCTGAGTAGTGAAAGTGAATGAAATTGGCCTTTGGAGCAGTGTGGTCCAGGACCTGCACCAACCTCACTAATGTTCATATGCCTGGTACAGGCATGCTGAAAGTTAAGTGCACGCAAATATTTTGCAAATAAAATTTGTTAAAGGTTTCAGTTCTGAGCAAGGCCTTAGTGAGGTTAGAAGAGTGGGAAAAAATTGGAGTGGGGTGTATATTTTGAGCGTTAGATTCGAAGTAGTGTAGATTATTTCAGAGGGTCATTTTGGCTGTGGACTGGAAGGAACTCTTCAAGGTAAGAAGTAACTGTGATCAGTCTCTGCAGTTATAAACTGACATTCCGCAGAAGAGCAGAACCTGCTGGGGTATTGGCAGACACTCCTGCTGCTGGGACAGGTGCTGGTCGGACTGGGCGGCGGAAACACCTGCTGGAGATGACCCTGAGCTCAGCTGCATGGTGACACAGGCGGGGTGCTATCTGAAAAGCTCACCCCGAGTTATCCTTTGTTATTAGGGAACGCAGGGCTTTTTCTTTCTCTCCTTCTTTTGAAAGCCTAAATTACTTGGCTTGTTTGTCCTTCTGGCGCCAACAAGTGGGCTTTGCTGGGGACACTGCATGAAGCCACGTCTGTTTACCAGGAACCGTGGTTACCTGTTGGGATCTGGGAAGTTAGCTGGTGTGTCTGATCTCATGGATACAGGACCCACTCAAAAATTAAATGTAGATGAATATTTTTAAACATTCACAGGTGAAACACTGAAAGCATCAATTAGAATAACTTTGAAAGCTCTCAAGCCAGTGGTCGGTGGAAGGTCCAGTTCGGGAGATGGATGTTCATGCTGGTGTCTTGGCCACGGGCCGGGCTCAGAAGGAAGGCAAACCCACGTTATCACACAAACACCTGATTTCATAAAATTCGGCCTGAAAATGGAAGGCAAGGAAAATGTATCGGGGAGAAAAGCCTATTTATCTTACAATAATTATGATGTCATAGACAAATATCAAGAGAGTAATTTGGTAGAATTCCTAACTCAGGACCGATTTGAAAATACTCTCTCTTTTCATAAAGTTGGAGTAGTTAAGGAAGCTGATTTTCATTATCAGATTTTATGTAAACCTCTAGGCTTCTTACTGGATTTAACTCATTTTTCCATCAACTATTTTTAAAGGTAAGTTTAATTTTCAAAAACAGAAAGCTCTCCTTTTTGATCCAGCATTAACATTAGCAAATACATTCATCTCTGAAGTGTTCTCTTCCTTATGCTTTCAGAGGAAATGTACAATAGAGATGTAAGTGAATTATTTCTTTAAAAGGGCAAAAACATTCCCTGGTGTGCAGAAGAAAAAAAATAGGTGAAATCACTATTAGGTACGGTAGCTTTTATTTGACTTGAAGTAGAACACGCTGGTGCCTCCTTTTGAGTTTATAAAATGTGTCCAAAGACGAGCTGTTTTGAAAAAGGCGGCTCTGTTTTCCCCTTCAGGCAAAAATGGCTCCTGGCCGTGGAGAGAGAATCATACAGCATACAGTGAATTAATTTATGTTTCATTTCTATCCCAATTTTGCTCTGGTTCCTGCACAGATGGGAACTGTGGGTTCCTGAAACCAGAACAGCCCACATCACTGAATCTTAGAGTTCAGAGCATCTGAAAGAACCTTCTTCCTCTCCCCTCCCCTTCCCTCCCTCTCCCTCCCCTCCCCTCCCGCCTTCCTTCCTTCCTTTTTTCTTTCCGATCAGTACTTACTGAGCACCTATTACCTACCAGTCTCTGGGTTAATCTCTGAGGATCCCAGACACAGTTTTTACCTGCAAAGAATTTACCATTTGGTGGAGGAGAACCAGACGAATAAACAGAGAATAGAATTCAGTGTGACAGTCTCGGCTACACCCTGATTCGTTTCAGTTGAGAAAAACTATCTGTTCCAAACGACAGTCATCTCTCCCTTCATTTATTCATTCACGCGTGCTCGCTTGCACTCGTTCAGAGGCAATTTCTAGAGGGTGTAGGAGGATTTTTCAAAAGGTGGCCACACCTATCTATTTAGCTCACCTCACATACTCTTCCTGAAACTTGTCATGGAATTGACCTTCCTTCCTGGGGAGGTGAGGGCCAATGTTTCCTCCCTCTGAGTCCCTGTGGGATCTGGTTAGCGTCCCATCCAGTGATTTTGGTGGAGGTAAGGCTGTGTGACTTTGAGGCTAGGTCATCGAAAGCCGCAAGCTTCTGCCCAGCTCTGTCTCTCTGTTGGACCCCACCCTGGGAACCCAGCTGCCATGTTGTGAGGGAGCCCAGGCCACCTGAAGAGGCCACGTGTGGGTGGGTGGTCCAGCCACCAGGCCCCCAGCTGACACCAGCATCTGCTGACTGATGGGAGTGAGAGAGCCTCCAGCCAATTCCAACCCCAGCTGTCACGGAGCAGGGACAAGGCGTCTCACTGTGACCTGACCCAGAGAAGCAGGAGACAGCGTCATGATCATTGCTGTCTTTAAACCACCGCATTTTGGGGTAATCTGTCATGGGGCAACAGATCACGAATACCAAAGAGTTATAACAGTTTTTAAATAGTTCATCTTCAGAAAGCTTAGATTTTAGTTGTAGGTAGAAGATACACTTGTGAAATGGTTAATGAACAGGCGTATGACTAACTTAAATGAATAATTCAGAAAACACTTGCCTTTCGTGCTCAAAGGCGGGAGATGGAAGTCAGCCAGTCCTTGGGGAAGGATTTTGGAGCGCGATTTTGGAGTCCTGGGAATTCCCTGCAGACACAAGGAAATCTGATTAAAGCTTGAGTTACGGCATGACAGGGCTTTTAGGGAATTGCTGTCCTTTTAGCCATAGTGGGGGACAAAGGAGGGGAGCTAATATTTATGAATGATAGGTGCTTTACATATATTCACTCCTTTAATTTTCACAGCTGTCTGATGGGTAAGTATTTTGACCCCTAGTTTACTGATGAGAAAAACCGAAGTTGATAAAGTTTTGCTAATTTTCACCAGGTTACACAGCTAATAACAGAGCTGGTGTTATAATACAGGTCTGACTGACATAAACTCTTTTTTGAAGGTGTTGTGAGAAATGGAATTATCAGGTAATAGTGAGAGGGGTCAGGTTGTGGAGGGCGTTGGGAGTGAGATAACGAGTAGAATGTAATAGTCCAGGCCACTGGTTCTCAAAGTGTGGTCCGTGGGGCCCTGGGGAGCCCTAACGTCCTCTCAGGTCTGCAAGGTCAAAACTGTTTCATAATAGTACTCCATGTAAATATAAAGGTGAAAATAAAACTATATTCGTAGCAAGAATATAAATGTCATTTGCCTTTGTCCCCGTGTGGACAGGTGTCCTGACGCAGAACTCCTGGTGTCTCAGGACCACCCAGGACGGCTGCTCCCTGTGTGGGTGGTCGCTGGATTCTCCATACTAAGCACTTCGGTGAGAAAATTGCCAATTTCACTTAAGAACGTGAAGCAGCCAAAATGAACCTCATTACGTCTCAACCATCGAGATCTTACATATCTTTAAAATTTTCTACGCAATGAAATGGGACAGGCGTGCACAGCCTTCTCCAGAAGCCGACGCATCATGGGCGGGTGACTTGAGGGCTGTCTGAGCTGCCAGCTGAACTCTCCACTCTTCCGTGGAACATCTTCTTTTACTTGAAAGAACAAATGTCAGAATAACTTGGGTACTTGGCAGACATCTGCCAGAAAATGAATGAAGTGAGCCTTCATTCAAGGGAAATCACTGAGAGTGTTTCTTGGCAAGGACAGAATTTGAGGCTTGGGGTGAAAATTAGAAATGAGAAAGGGCAATGGAGAAAGAGGACCACAGGTGAGACCTATTTCCAAGGCAGAGATGATAAAACTTGAAGAGTAGTTGCCCCGATAAGGGGAAGGAGGGATATGCCTCTGGAAGTTGAAACTTGTAATGGTTAATTTTGTGGGTCGACTTGGCGAGGCTATGATGACCAGATGTTTGTTCAAACACCCTCCAGATGCTGCTGTGGATGCGTTGCGTAGATGTGATGAACCCTTAAATCAGCCAGCTTTGAGTAAAGCAGGTGACTCTCGGAATGTGTTGGGCTTCATCCAATCAGCCTTAAGCGCAAAGACTGTGATTTCCTGAAGAAGGAGGAACTCTGCCTCCAGACTGTCTTCAGGCTCAAGACTGTAACATCAACTTTGACCTGAATCTCCAGGCTGTTGACCTGCCCTGTAGATTCCAGACCTGCCAGCCCCCCAGGTCTGGGAGCCAATTCCTAAAATCTCTCTCTCTCTCTCTATGTATGTCTTTCCTCTTGGTTTTTCTTCTCTAGGGAACTTTTTCTTTTTTTCTTTTTTTTTTGCCGTGTTGCACAGCATGTAGGATCTTAATTCCCCAATCAGGGATTGAACCCCTGCCCTCTGCGGTGGAAACGCAGAGTCTTAACCGCTGGACCGCCAGGGAAGTCCCCCTGGGGAATCTTGACTAACACAAAACTGAATTACAAAAATAAAACTTTGGAATCATTCATATAATTAGGCAAGCTGTGGGCGATGCCTTAAGGGACAGATCACCACGGCACTGACCGGGGAGAGTGATTTGAGGTCTGTCGGCCACCAGCAGGGCTTTGCCGGATGGTTGTTCAAAAAGCAGGCTGTCAAGCCCAGCCCAGACCTTTCCTTTTCTTATTAAGGTATGAGAAGCACGACCGCAGCACAGACATTCAGAGCCCAGATTTTGGAGTCGGACTTGGAAACTCAGCCCTTTGCCAGCTGGTTGTCCAACCTCAGCTGAGTTACTACCTTGTGGTGCTCAGTCTCGCCACCTAAGGAACGGAGAAGAGGACACCTCGTGTTGGGAGGGCGAAATGACGTTGGATGACTTGTGCATCTAGAGCTGCTTCTGTGGCCCGTGCAGCAATTTTTTGTTTGTATGACCCTCTGGTATCGGGGGTGGGGAGCTGTGGAGCAGGGATCTGCCCCCAGGGAACCCGCCCGCCTACACTGGCGTTTGCCAGCTCTGGTCCATTGAGCCCGTGCAGTGCCGAGTCCACCTGCTCAGTGATTCAGTCCTTCACCCACTTATTCACCCACTAAGCATTTCACGAGGGCCTGGTTCATGAAGCTGCAGCGTTATTTTCTGGAACGCATCACACATCTCCTCTACACATGTGGCCAAAGAGCTTGGCCACCTACTTTGCTTTGATGGGCCCGTTGACGTGTGTGCAAGGAGGGAACACCGGAAGGGGGTTAAATCTCGCGATGTTTGATCCTCTCCGTTCTCTTAGTTTACGTGTGTCTATATTTGGCTGCGTCGCACGGCATGCGGGATCTTAGCTCCCCGACAAGGGATTGAACCCGCACCTTCTGCACTGGGAGCACGGAGTCTCAACCACTGGACCAGCAGGGGAGTCCCTGCCCATTCTCTTTGAACAGTGATGGCCGAGATCCCGGGTGAAACCCGAGTGCAGTGCTGGCGCCGAGCAGGCACGGGGGCGCTCGGGTAGAGATTCAGAATCCATGCACGACCACCTGGCTTTCAGTGGCGCCTCCAAGTTTCATCCGTGGGCATAAAAGAAAGTGAGTCTCTTGAAATAGCGTAATTGCTGGTACCGCAGCTGTTCAGACGCAGAGACCCAGCCTCTCTCTTTTGAATACGCGCCTCCGCGAGCAGGTGGCTACTGGGACAGCTAACGTGGGCACTTTGCCTCTCAAGACGCAAAGAAGGGCGGACAGAGGGAGCAGGCCTGCAAGTGGAAGCACCGGTGACTCACCAGCCCCCAGGGAAACGTGACGCGTACAAACCATGGACAGCTGAAGCCCGGGCACCGTGCCCTGGCCGAGGAGGAGAAGGTGTGTATTTCAACCCTTGGATATATTTGTGTTTGTAAGACGATGCCTTACGCATCGTTGGGGAGGCTCGACTGAATCTTAGGGGACGGTTAGGCAGCAAGAAACTGCAACCTGGAAGAGAAGTAGAAACTCGGAACGTGACGATCCTTCCTTCCAGAAGCTGGTCCCCCCAACCTGTCTGTTTATCGACACCGTAGGGACACGCCTGTCACTCTAGGCCCAGCTCAGATGCACCTTCTCCACAGCACCGTCTCCAGGCCATTTTAGCCTCAGAGGCAGCTTTTCTTCCTTCTGTAGTAACGTGATCTCTGCCACTCATGTGGTATTAATCACTCACTGCCTTATACTAAGAGTCACCCTTTTTATTGCTCATATCTTTCTACTTTTGATGCACTTTGGGCTCTTTTCAGCCAAGCACCCGCCTCGTTATCTAGAAAGTTTGCTGCACTGCAGGGGCCTCTAATAGCTGGTCCAGGAGTTGGAGGAAAGGGAGGCTGTGCAATTGGGGGTGAGGACTCGTGGGCTTCGGAGTAGACAGGCCGGCCCCGGGGCCCGGCCTTGGCCTTGCTTTGGAGCACGGTCCTGAGCAGGCTTCTTGGCTGTCCTGAGCTGTTGCCCAGGCTGTAATGTGGGGACTCCAGCACACACCTGGCCTGCCATGTGGGGAGGTGACAGGCATGCAGTGCTCTGCACACGGCACGGTGGGCACTGCTGCGAAGAGTTGGGGCGGGAAGCCAGCAGAGGCCGGGGAAGTGGCCACACCAAAGCCTGGCGGGGCCGGGGGCCGGGGGCAGACAGGACGAATCGGGCGTCACCTGCGCGCTGGATGCAGACGGCACGGAAAGGCCCCAGAACCAGACGAGCGAGTTGGTGAGCCGCGTGGCCGGTAATTGTGAGGCATGTACATTCCTGAGCGCAGGAGAGGCTGGACGGAGGGCCGGGCACCTGGGGGATGAGTCTGGCTGTGGCTTTGGAGGGGGAGATCCTGGAGGGGCTGGAGGCGCTGGGGCTCGGGCTGTAAACTGCCTGGACCGGTGGGGGGCCGGGCGCAGCAGGGAGAGGAGTTCGAGGAGGAGCGGGGCCGGGGTCCAGGCTGCTGGAGTCCCCGCTGCCGCTGGAGACCCATGTGGGGCTGTCGGTTTTCTGCAGCCACGGAGCTAGGGCGGTGGTGATAGAGAGGGGACGGGGGTGTTTCCACAAGGGAGGATGGTGTGATTCTGTGCAGCTGAGCACAGCCCTGGGGGCCTGGTTGGTGCTGACGCCATGAGGACCTGTCGGTCTGCTGCGCATGGATGATGGGGCTGCATGGCAGGCTGTGAACATAACTCCTCCTTATCCAGTGCTCAGGAACAGAGGTGAAAGGCCACTGGGAAGCGAACATGGTCCTGAATATATTACAAGCACTGCTTCCTATTCAGAAGCAGCTGTCATTGGGCCAGGGAAGTGAATGATGCCGTTCTCAATAGAACTGGGGACAGTCACACCACTCCTACCCATGGCCAAACTGATGTGCGTACGCGGCGCACCAGTTGAAGCACGTGCCAGCCCACCAGGCGGCGTGCGCTGTTTGAGCTGCGTATTTAGATGGACGGGCCGAGCAAGCCGGCGCTGCTTTGCTGGGCTCACAGCTGGTGACCTCGTTCACCTGCATTTATTTAAGGTGGATACTTGTACATCTTGACCTGGAGCGGAATTTGGCTCATTTCCATTTACCTGGAAATGCCCTCCCCAGTATTTTTTTTCTATTTCCCACCCATCAGCGTGGGTCCCTTTACCATTATCCATAGCAAGAGCACGATAATATATTAAAATGACATCCCGACACGTCCCTGGAGACAGCGATGTCCAGCAACGGCCCCTCCTCCTCTGCCAGGGTCCTCAGTAGCAGACCCGGTGGAACCCCGGAGCCTGTGGAACCGCTAGAGACCAGGGAGTGTGTGGGCACGGGCTGAAGGTGGCGGCCACTGCAGGAGGGCATCCGCACTCCCGGGCCCATGGTCCATGTGGTCTGCTGATGCGTGGGTGGATGATGCTGTCCTGGAGGTCGTGGTGACTGCAGGTCTGATGTTTGACCCCGGAGCCCCAGTCTCAACGCCTGAAACCTCCTCTAAGCCTGATAACGCCCTGCTCCCCACTCGCCTTCAAAGAATAGTTATAGCAACTCTCCCACTTCTATCAAGAATCCTTCCCAGTTTAGAAAACCGTATTCTCTGGATTTCGCAAAGCAGACTTTCTCACTCCAGTGTAAACAAAACAATCTCATTCTCTATTTGTGGGCCAAGCTGAGAACTAAGTAATTGGGAACAGAAATAGGTATGGCTTAGATACCATGTGTCTAAATATTTAGGCAGTCGAAAGAGACAGCAAGAAATTCCAAATCTGTGTAACAATTGTCGTGTTCATCAATCCTATGGGAAGATGAGTGAGCAAATTACAGAGTTAACTGATAACGGCTTCACTGTTTAATCTCCCACATACCTTCTCTTTGGATGCTGGGAAAATGTCCACGTGGAAGCAACAGAAGAAACAGAACATTTATTTAAAACATACTTGAATTGGATTGTCAGACCCCCAGTTAGAAGAAAATTGACTGAAGTCAGGCCTTTAAAGGAGAAAGCAAAGGAATGAATCATCAAGTTTGCCATCGACCCTAAAGCACGCGGATAGGAAGCGTCGGGAGGATGAACTATGACAGGAAGGCTCGTGTCCGGACAGATGGACACCAAACGCCAAGTGAGTGCCACTGAGAACGAGTGTCTGGGAGAAAAGTCCAAGCAGCGTCCGGAGCGCTGGGCAGGCACTGCACGGCAAGAGCAGTTGATGGTCACTTAGGGCCGAGGACGAACCAGGCACTTTGTATACGTTTTCTCATTTCATCCTCAAAACATTCAAAGAAGAAAACTGGATAAGGGTACTTGAGAATTTTCGTTGGTCCATTTCCTAAAACTGTTGATCTAGTGTGCTGGGGTGGCTAAAACAGCCCGAACTACGTGGTGAACGATGCAGACCCTTCCCTAGAACAGGACGTGCAGTCTGGCCACGCACCCGGAGAGGCGTGATGGAGGCAAGGCCCATCACACGTTAACGCCCTGATGACCACAGAGCACGCGGTGCACGCAGGGCTCTGTTCTGGAATCTGGGGGTGGTGTGAGGACAGATGATTGTAGCCAACTCTGCTCTTCTAGTTGGATGAAAAAGCCATCTGCACATCCTCAAGGACAGCCCTTGACCATGATTTAACAATCATCTGGCTGGGACCAAGCTAGCATGCCCAGATATGGCCACGCAGGAACCTGTTCTCAAGAAGAAACTGCCGGGGAAAATACTGAAATATCTCCCCAGTGGTTGGTAAATAGCTTAACAGTATCTGTGATAGTGGTAATATTTCATAATGATATAAATTCTCATGTAAACTCATTATGGCCATGTAAACTTGTTACAGCCATTATGACTTCTAAAGATAAATGGGCTTCCTATTTCACTGTTTTCTGAGAAAATTTTTATTTTTTTATTTTTTATTTTTTTGCTGTACGTAGGCCTCTCACTGTTGTGGCCTCTCCTGTTTCGGAGCACAGGCTCCGGACGCGCAGGCTCAGCGGCCATGGCTCACGGGCCCAGCCGCTCCGCGGCATGTGGGATCTTCGCAGACCGGGGCACGAACCCGTGTCCCCTGCATCGGCAGGTGGACTCTCAACCACTGCGCCACCAGGGAAGCCCTCTGAGAAACTTTTGTTTTTACTGCAATGGTGCATTGAACTTCTTATGTAAGTAGTAACTGCAGATTTATAATAAAATATTATAAACACCGCTCTATTTAGGTGTGTTAATGCTCCCTTTAAATCTCACACGCATGCATCTTCTGAGTCTTCAGAACAAAGAAGAAATGATGTTAATGAGATCTGCTGCCTGGACTATCTTCTGATACCATGTAAGCACCAGGCTAGCTTGGAGCAGCGTTTGATATTATGCAAGAATGCACTAGAAAAGCTCTATTCCTGGAATTAAAAACAGGCTGATTATTTCAACAAAACTTGAGTGGCCTATTGATACTGATATAAATACCAATGCAGATGGTGCCAATGTTTATTAGAAGTGAAAATGCTAATCACCTACGTATTTTAGCACAAGGATAAACTTGTTGTGCTAAAGGCATAGTTTATGTAAAGAATATTTGTGATAGTTAATGTGGAAGACTTTTAAAGAATATCATAATTCAGTTTCATGTAATAAATATTTAAAATAATAAAAGCATAAAATTTTTATTAAAGGGTATCAATAAATCAAATAAAAAACACTGAGAAAGTACTATCATAATCTTTCACACCACCTACTCTGTGGCTAAAATGAATCAGGCATTTCAGACATGAAATATTTACTAGAACGTCAAAAAATACAACATTGATGTAAGTGGGTCATTGTAACCTAGATTTTCGACACTGCTAACTGAAAATGGGCATCTCTTGAAATGTGAAAACAACTTTTAGAGAAACTTACAAACCAAGCCGGCAAAATTTCCATCACTGTTGGTCATGCTTCATCTCTTTCACTTAAGAATGTTGTAAACATTTATTTGAAGTGCAGAATCAGAGCTTTGAAGATAGTTTCATGGTTTGGTTGATTTTGTGGTTCTGGAAGGGGTGGACGTAGCTACACATCAATCATTATTATTAGTGCTTGAAAAAATAATTTTGGTGGAAAATCTTCCTATAGAGAACATATTGGGTACGTATAATCAGCCGTGTATTACAATTACATTGTAATGTAGTTTAATTGTAATTAATTGGAGAGAGAGTGTGTCACTCTGGCTAAATTTTTATTTAGCCAAAATTTCCAAATGTTTTAATTTAGATCGTCTAAAATGACCACATTCAATTATATCTGGATGATATAATAAAATATGTAAATTGATCACCTTATAGCTTTTCTCAAAAAGTTTCATATTTGTTTCATATACCAAGGAAACAGCAGAGAGAATTATAAATACTACATCTGAAGAGCTAGGAATAGAAATGAAGGAAATTAGAAGGATATTTGAATCTGAATGGGTACCCTGTACAGCTAGAGGTATTACAGCATTTAAAAAGAGTATCAAGGTAAGTTCAGCCTCTCTAATAAAATTAGTGAACTGGGAGAGGATAAACATTTAAATATTGGCTTTAAGGCACACTACTCTCCAACAAAGGTGTCAGTATTTTCTTTAGCATTAAGAAAGACATTTCAGTTATTAAGGCAAGGATGAAGAAAGCTTTCAGACATATATTCCTGAAGGTGGGAACTTCCCTGAGAATTCTATTTAAAATTTCAAAGCAGTCCCCACTGTCCCCAGAACTCCTGAACCCTCTTCCCTGCTCTATTTTTCCCCCATAGCTCGTATCATCTTTAAACAGGTATCATTTTCTTTTTTTGCTATGTTTATTATTTATTTTCTTTCCTCTACTCTGTAAGCCCCTTCAGGGCAGAGATTTTTGTTAATTTTATTGTCGATTTTGATCACTGATGTATCCCATGTGCCTAAAATGTCACTTGCCCCTGGTGGGTGCTCCACAAATATTTCTTCAGTGAACGAACACAGAAAACAAATAAATGAAACTATGAAGGAAAAGTAGAAGATTATATTCAAGGGAAGAAATAAGATATGAAATTTGAAATGAAAGCATACAGTAGCTGTTCCAAGAGGAAAAACTACCAGCTTGCCTCATAAATTAAGTGAAAATGCACTTGTGGTTTAATGAAAAAAGGGAAAAAATAAAATGAAATGTTAAGGTTTTTAAATTTTGGAATTCTGAAACTAGGTCAGATGACGTGTGTGAAGTCCCGTGGAGAAAGAAAATTCAGCCAGCTAGTGAATATGAAAATCCAAGAACCAGTTTTCAAGATTTAGTTTAATAGCAGAGATATTGAACACGCGAAAATGTCAGACAGTGTTCTTAGAGCTGGAATATTTACACAGAATGGATGTTAGTGTTGCAAACGCTCACACAGGCTTCTGTCCTATGAACCATGTCAAAGATGTTAAAAGAACTAAAGTCGCCTAACGACAGTGTAATTAAAAGGGAAGCCAGAAGGATTTGGGGGTTCCCATGTCAATTGTGGCTCAGTCAGAGGCATCTTATAGGGACAGCTCTGTCAAATAAAAGTCACACCCAAGTTTTTAGATGTCTGTTTTTTTTCTTTTAAAAAAAAATTTATTTATTTATTTATTTTTGGCTGTGTTGGGTCTTCATTGCTGCACACAGGCTTTCTCTATGTGCGGCGCACGGGGGCTACTCTTCGCTGCAGTGCGCGGGCTTCTCATTGCGGTGGCTTCTCTTTGTTGCGGAGCACGGGCTCTAGGCACACGTGCTTTGGTAGTTGTAGCACACGGGCTTAGTAGTTGTGGCTCGTGGGCTCTAGAGCGCAGGCTCAGTAGTTGTGGCACACAGGCTCAGTAGTTGCGGCATGTGGGCTCGGTAGTTGTGGCTCGCGGGCTCTAGAGTGCAGCCTCAGTAGTTGTGGCGCATGGGCTTTGCTGCGCTGCGGCATGTGGGATCTTCCTGGACCAGGGCTTGAACCCGTGTCCCCTGCACTGGCAGGCGGATTCTTAACCACTGCGCCACCAGGGAAGTCCTAGGTGTCTGTGGATGATTTGGAAATTATTAGGTTGGATAAACAATTTGTGCTACAATTCCTACATCTTGGTAAATGGTTTCATATATAAAAGTGTTGACGTGATAATTATGTAGTTTAGAGGATGAAGGGGAAGATATTGTACCATTTTAAAGCATATATTGGTTTACATATTAAATTGGTTTACCGTTCAGTTAACTGTTTTGATGCTCCCCCACTGCAGAGTGTCTAAATGGACGGGACCAGGAGGAATGGTTTATAACAATTGATGGGCAGGCCTTCATCCTTTCTGAAGATGCTCCATGCTCAGGGACCCCCTGCGTGCCTGTGAGGGGCCGGATGAACGACAGAGCCCACAGAGGGTACCAGAACAATGAGGAGGCTGAAGGCGTTTGCTCTGGGATGTTCAGGCTTGAGGTGAGGGTGGTATCTGCGTACGCGGTGGTCAGGATTTGAGCACCTGGAGAGGAGAGCAGAGGCTGGTCCTGTGAATGGGGTCGGGGGCAGGGAAGCTGGGGCTGCTGGAGCATTGGTCCAGAGGGCGCGCAGACGGCACTCTCGGGACCGGGGCCCTGGCTTGAAGGAGTGCTGTGTACTACGAGGCTGGGTGGGCAGAGAAGAACGAAGACCACGCTCGGGGGCTTGGATCTGGTCTCGTAGGCAGAGAGACTGGGGGAGGAGGGGCGATGTGTAAAAGAGGTGCTGGGAACGTGGGGTCTGGGTGGAGAGGCTCTGCGGAAATGAGGAAAGGGGCAGGGGCGCTCGTGCCGAAGAGGACAGGTCTTCAGAAGCCGCGGGAAGAGAGGTTGGGTGGAGGAGGGACCATGGCCTTCCTGGCTGTCCCACCACGGAGGCTCCATTCTCACCTCCGTGATGGGCATCCTGCACACCTCGGTCCCGACCCTGGGGGACAATCCCTGCCTTCTGAGAGAGTCGTATTCTCGGGTAACAGGATGCAAAGCCACAGTTCTGGGCGTCGGCGCCCTCTTCCTCTCTAGGGACCACATTTGGACGATTCCACCTCCCCCTGGGAAGCGCTGTCCTGGCAGGCCCATCGGGGCTTTGCTGGAGTCGGATGGAGGGCGAGGAAGGGCGGCTGAACATCAGGTGTGGGCAGGACAGTCGGGGTGTCCTTCCTGGGAGGGCGTCGCGTCCTTCCCCTCAAGCGGGGTCGTCGTTGGAGCCTGGCCCGTCTGTGGACTTCGGTTAGAAGACCTGCTTCTGGGGTCCTGGCGGCTCGGCTCGGCCAGCAGGCGCTCCCCGTGAGCCTGGGGACAGGTGACACGAGCCCGTGGGTGGTTATCAGGCGCAAACGCGGGGACTCACTGTTTTAGGGCAAAATGTTTCACTGCAATGGAGGAAACGTGTCTCATGCATATGTAGGAATGATGCTGTGCGGGGGAGCCACGCCAGACACATTTCTGATGCTACAACCCACGTGTTAAAATGAGCCTAATTCTGCATTTCTCGAGTCTACATTTGGTCATTCATTCTGTTTCTTCAGCTGAAACTTGGTCCCTGTATAAAACTAAGTAGAACCTTGAGGTACTGTTCTGATGATCCCAGAGAGGGATTGAGTGCTGAGAGATGTTACCTCCTGAAAACGAAGGCGATTTTACAGAAAATGAGAGCAGCGCCATCTCCCCGAGGAGCCTTTCAATACATCCAAGTGCTAATTATAGAGTCATAACCTGAGGAAGAAGAGACAGGAATCTGGAAAACCCCCATGTGCGTTTTTAGACGATTCTGACAAACTAGAGAGGAAATCACTGACCACGGAGGTGCCGGGGCCAAGGACGAAGCCGCCGAGATGAAGCCAGCGTCTCTCACGCCTGCGTCACCCCCGGGCCTGTGGGGACGCTTCCCCAGGCCTGTTCCCTCGAACGCTCCGCGCAACCCCACACGGTTAGTTGAATCCTGGAGAGCCTTTCACAACACCGTCAGGGACCACTTTGGAGAAAAGTCCAGGGAGCTCTGGGCGGCTGACGTGTGCTGGCCGGGCCCCCCGTGGTCCTTTCTGCGTGAATGATGCTGACTGGACCGAGGATGTGCGCCCAGCTGGGGTCTGCTCAGGAGGGAGACCACAGGCCCCAGGGTGACTTGCTGTGAAGGTCAGGTGGCTGGTGACTAAGTAACCCCGTCAGACCTGTTCTGGGAAGTCGCGCCTTCCCTCCAGGCCGGCCCCTGTGTGTCGGCCTCTCCACAGGGCCGGCCGAGCACAGCCCCGTCTCAGAAAGGAGACCCCACCGGCGGGAGGGCCCTGAGCCATCTATCTCTAGCTCCCTGCTACCCTGGCGATAACTGCCAGGATCCGGGAGCGCCTGGGGATGGCGCGGCCTGCAGGCTGACGAGCCGACGGAGGCAAGGTCCTCAGACGCGCCCGCGGGGAGCACGCTGGTCACTCAGCCGGCGGCTACCACTAAAGAAAATAAACAAGGTGCCTGCTGGATCCACGGGCACTGTGTGCATAAGCACCACACTGCTGTGGGGAAGGTGTTGTCCTCCCCAGTGCACAGTCTTGACCTGAGCTCCCGGGCGGTGAAGCAGCTGGTTCAAGCCGCTTAGGCTGACTTCGAAGAACGTGAACCCAGCAGAGCTGGAAGTACCAACCTGCCCGCCTCCAATGGGCCTGGTGGGAACCTCATCAACTCCGCCGGCCCGGGTGGGAAAGCAAGGATGTGTTCACGGGGGTCTACACGTGTGCCACAGGTGCCAGTGACGCTCAGGCCACAGCCGGGTCACTGGGGAAAGTTTGCTTAAGATGAGTTACAATCTGAGGTTGTGGACATCAGATTGATGGACCCAGGTCACCAAAAATGGTAGTTAAATCAGTGAGATGGGGATCAAATCTGTCCACTGCAGAGCAGGCGGTTCCTGGGCCTCCCTGGGCGGGTGGGGATGGGGGGTTGGAGTGGGAGAGCGGGGGATGAACGCATGGTTCATGAACGAATGGCAGAGTCGGATTGGAGGAGGACGTCCCGGAGGCTTCGCGGGGTGCCCGTCCAGGTGCTTGCCCCCCACCGAGGGACGTGTCCCGTTTCTCACCGGCCTGCGTCGGGTGGGGACTCAGAAGCATGTTCCCTGTGTCCTCACAACCCTCGGGCCCTCGGTCTCTGGCTGGAGGAACACAGGAGGAGGACGGGACTCCCCTCCAGCCCCCCTCCCCCGCCAGAAGCGCAGAAACCTGGCCGAGGTCGGGCAATCAGGAAGCCCCCGCCCACCTGAGCGCCATTTCCCTCCTGGAATCCGCGCTTACCCTGAAGAGCCCCGTCCAACCCCAGTGAAAATTCCCATAGAAAAGTTCCATTCAACTTGACTGGGTTTTCATGCACAAACTATGCCTCTTAATTGAGGCCAAGGTGTACTTTTCAGTCTTGTTTTCTGTCCCGGCTGCTACCGCGTGATTTGGAGCCTGGAGGACGAGATTTTCCTCCCAGAGACTGATTTTATGATTAAGTCAAATGTCACGGGCCGGTGAATTTCTTTGAAGATGGCTACGTTTGAGGTAACTAACATAGAATTAGAAATCCACTGGGATGGAGCATAAATCCAACCGGGAGTTCTGCCAGGATTCAAAGCACATCATCTTAGAAATCTATTTTGGCAGCAGTACGCTCCGCTCTGCTCCCTGCCTGCAGCTGAGTAACAAAAAATGCAAGAACCTCAGCAGGCAGATTCTTTCCATGTCAAGCTGCTGATCCGCGTGGCACAGGAGCGGTCTCACCCTGTGCTTCCCCTCCACGTGGAGAGGGAGGTCAGCTGCTTACTCTCCATCCTTCAGGTTGAGTTCAGATGCTGCCTCTTCCAGGAAGGCTGTCCTTCCCAGACCTGCGGACGCCCTGGCGTCCATCACAAGCCTTACAGTCCACGTGCAGTTGGAGCTGCTCCACAGCCTTGCCAGGTAGGCACAATTTTCCTAATATTTTCTCTTTTTTTGGCCACGCCACGAGGCTTGTGGATCTCAGTTCCCCGACCAGGGATTGAACCCATGCCCCCTGCCGTGGAAGCGCAGACTCCTAACCACTGGACCGCCAGGGAAGTCCCATATCCTATTATTTCCATTTTATGCCCGAGGCACTAAAGTAATGGGGAAGGTAACTCTAGCAAGCCTGCACGACTCGGAAGTGCAAAGTTGGCTCGCCGACCTGCTCTGTGCGCCTCCTGAGTGCAGGCTTATTTTTTTTTTTTTAATTTTATTGAAGTCTAGTTGATTTACATGTTGTGTTTAATTTCTGCTGTACAGCAAAGTGACTCAGCTACACATATCTGTATTCTTTTCCATTATGGGTTATCACTGGATATTGAATAGAGTTCCCTGTGCTCTACAGTAGGACCTTGTTGTTTATCCATCCTATATGTAATAGCTTGCATCTGCTAATCCCAAACTCCCAATCCATCCCTCCCTCACCCCCTCCCCCTTGGCAACCACAAGTCTCTTCTCTGTCTGTGAGTCTGTTTTTGTTTCTTAGATATGTTTATTTGGGTCGTATTTTAGATTCCACATACAAGTGATATCATATGGTATTTGTCTTTCTCTTTCTGACTTACTTCGCTTAGTATGATAATCTCTAGGTCCCTCCATGTTGCTGCAAATGGCGTAATTTCATTCTTTTTATGGCTGAGTAATACTCCACTGCATGTATGTACCACATCTTCTTTATCCACTCATCTGTCGGTGGGCATTTAGGTTGTTTCCATGTCTTGGCTATTGTAAGTAGTGCTGAGTGCAGGCTTATTTTATACTAGTGGGTTTCAACGTTTGTTCAAGGCATGGAATTCTCTCTTCAGATAAGGTTGGAATGGAAATCCAATGCATCAGTCCGGGAGCAGAGGAGCTCTGGTGAGCTGGGGGTGGGTGGAGCTCCGGAAGCAAGCCCTCACTCTCTTCCGTTGCAGTTCCTTGTGGAAACCCCAGGGTTTGAACCCCTTTCGACAGCACCGAGCTGAAGGTCCTGGGGTGGCAGGGGAGGTGTGGCTCGGGGCTCAGCAGCTCATGGCTGAAACCGGCCCAATGAGGTTGACGCAGCTCTACCCGCTTGGAACCTGGGTTCTAGTCACATTCTTGACTGCTCTGGGGCGAGTGTTGTGGACCACTCCCGACTGGCCAGGGGGGCGGTCTGCAGCCTTTATTCAGTCTTAATGTCCCTCACTCTCAAGAAGTAGGGGGAATCATCTTGCTGTTGTCATCCACAGTTGTGCACATAAAACTGAATATTTAAGACCTTAAGAACAGAATCTGAGTTTTATAAATGACTTGATTTATTAAAGCGCTGGGGTGTAAGAGTGCCATAAACCTTTCCGCTCTGTGCCTCAGGCTCTGTACCAGGCACGAGCGGAGTCCGTCTCAGAGGGCTGCTCTGAGCACAAAATGAGCGGCTGCAGCTAAAGGCTTTAGAACAGAGTCCGGTGCCCAGTGGGCACTTTTATTAGGGAGGCTGCAACGACCCACAGAGTCCAACACCCCCAAGGTGTCAGTTTCTGCTCCTTCTACACGTCCACTGGGCATCAGCCGTGAGTCCTCTGGGTTTGCATTATCCTCTTCTGGGCCCAGGATGCCAGAACCGGTGGCCAGAGGAAAGGGATTTGAGTGCGGGGGCGTCTCATGGTACCAGTGAGCAGCGTTAGCTGCCGTCTCTGCGCTGGATCAACGTGAGCTGTTGTTCAGAAAAGCATAGCTAAGCAAGCGTTCACCGAACGGGAGAATGAGGGTCTGGAGATACGTAATATATAATATGGATGTGATAAATAGTGACCTTGGTTTTTTGGGGTATTTTTTGGTTCTTTTTTTTTTGCGGTACGCGGGCCTCTCACCGCTGTGGCCCCTCCCGTTGCGGAGCACAGGCTCCGGACGCGCAGGCTCAGCGGCCATGGCTCACGGGCCCAGCCGCTCCGCGGCATGTGGGATCTTCCCGGACCGGGGCACGAACCCGCGTCCCCTGCATCGGCAGGCGGACTCTCAACCACTGCGCCACCAGGGAAGCCCATAGCGACCTTGTTTTAAAATCAGAAGGAAAAGCAAGATTACCTTTCATTTCTCTCATTCTAATGTTTGTCCTTCAACTTTGTCCCGTGGGTAGCAACATTACAGAAGCTTCAGGTTGGTCAAGGCCAGTACAAAGAAACGAAAGGCGAGCAAAGCTTTACAGAACTCAATTTTAAGACTGTGTTTATGGGCTGCATTGAAAGCCCCCAACGACTGTGCATATTATCTGTTGATCAAAGCTGCTTCCTCTCTTTTGCACCAGATGGAAACACAAAGACTCCATTATGAGCTGGCACTCACGCTGTCTCCTGGCAGTCGCTTGCGTGCTGACATCTGAATTTACGCTGGTGGTAACAAGATTGAGAAATAGCTCCTAGTTCATCGTTATATTTACAACAGAGCTTGTCCCGAGAATGGGAGTTTCACTTGTCATAGAATATGATGCGAAGATTGTGGAAAATGAGATGTGTTTTGTTATAATTTCACCAATCAATGCAGTCGACCCCTTAGGTCACTCTGGTCCTGGTAATTGATGACAAGATGTGTAAATAGTTTCCTTCCATAAATGAAGTTTATGCTTCGGCAAAAATGCAGTGTCGTCCAGAACTAACGTGAAGCTTGGGGGCTGAGAAGAAAGGCTTTCCTGGGGGAGTGTAAGGATGGTGTGAAGTGCAGAGATAACAGGTAGAATGAGGGTGAGGATGGACCTAGAGGGGGGTCAATAGGGAAGACACCTGGGAGCTTTCCTCCTGGGCCGCAGAAGAATGCTCACCAGACCTCAGCCTCTGTTTCGTGTTTTCTCCATGTGTGTAGACTAATACGTGTGATAATACAGACAATAAGCATGTCATCTCCTTTTCCTCCCTTTGTCATCTTGTTTGGACCCCTGCCTAACCAGTATCCTATAAGACTTGTTAGTGATAGATACATGTATAAGTGGTTGGATGGACAGAGAGACGGACAGATGGATGGATGAATGGATGGCTGGATGGGTGGATGGATGGACAGGCAGACAGATGGAAAGATGGATTAACGGATGGATAAATGGACAGGGGGGTGGATGGTTGAATGGAGGGATGGATGGTGGGAAGGAGGGATGGTAGGATGGATGGCTGTGTGGACAGGTGGACAGCTGACTGGATGGGTGGGCAGATGGATGGTCGGGTGGCTGGACGGACGGCTGGACACAGTAGACAGCCGTAACCTAGTGTTTTGGCTTAAGGGAGGCAGTGTAGCCTGGAGGTTAAGAGCAAGCCCTGTGCAGCCACACTGCCTGTGTCTAATTCCCAGGGACCAATATACTCACCATGGCCTTGGGGGGCTTTGTAACTGCCCAGTCTCCTCAACTGTGGAATGTGAATAAAAACAGGGCTGTGGTGAGGATTAAGTGAGGTAATACACGAAAGCATGTGGAACGGCCTGCTGTCCCTTTACGATGATTAACTTAAGTGGCAGAGCCTCCCAGCCCGTCGACTTCTTTGCGTTAGCTGGGCTGGAGAAAAATTGTGCAAACTCCACTCAGGGAAGAGATCACAGTGACTCTGGACAGAGGGGTTGGGAAACCAGGGATGGAGCCCAAGCTTCTCCTAGTTTCAAAACATTCCTCACCTTTGATCTTGGCACTTGAAGGCTGTCGGGAAGCCCGCGGAGCCTGTGGTCTCTGGCGGAGGGTGAAGGGGCTTCAGGGAACCCTCCAGCTGCTGTTCCCACCTGGGCGACTGGCTCCCACCCTGCGTCCTGAGGCTCCGGCTTGGCACATGACAGGCTCTGCTCACCCGCTGTCGCTTCGCCCTGCATTCATCCATTCCCCCTCTCACGGATCCTTGCTCAGCACCTACTGTGTACAAGGTGCACCTCCACCCTCACCCCCCGTCAGGTCTTTTCCATAAAACCACCTCCTCCGCGCTCCGCTCTGTGTGGTCGTGACGCTCTCCAGGCATTCAGGTTGGGTTTGGCAGGCATGAGTCGGGGACCCTCTCCCCCCAGAACCACGGAGGCAGCAACCGGTAGGTGACCACCGGGGGCTCAGTCCCCTCCCTTCTCTCTCCTCCTTGACTCCAATCTCAATTTCTTCCCTTCATGCGAGCCCTTCACTGCAGAGCTGGGAGAACCTTCCCCAGGGCTGTAGGGAGTGAGATGGGCCACTACAGCACCAGGAGAGAAACTTGGACGTCCTACTGACACCTCAAGTCAGAGGATGGTTACCTTTGGGAGTGTGGTTCTCCGGTTATTTTCTGTGTGTGTGTGTGTGTGTGTGTGTGTGTAGGGGGTTGTGTAGGACTGTGCTGAGGGATAGAATAGTGAATAGAACAGGGTTGTTTGGACCACTCAGGATCTCCAGGATGAGGATGACCTTGTCTGGATCTGAAGCAGAGGGGCAGCTGAATGTGGAGAGGGACCCAGGGGGGCAGCAGTGAAATATTCCTGCCGGCTTGGAAATAGGAAAAGTAAATTGCACATTAAAATGAAAATAATCTGTAAAATCACAATGAATGAATCAGAGCAGAGCCATAAATATAATGAATGGGGACGCGGTTTCTCCACCGACTGCAGGCCCAACTGCCCCACGTCCTGCTCCTTTGCCACCTGTGCCCAGAACAGCCTCTGTCACACACTCCACTGTCACCCCAGGGCCTCAGAGGCCCAGCCGTCTCTTGGCTGTATCACTGCATCCCGCATGCCAGGGGCTCCTTGTAATGGGGCCGGGCTGGGTAGGTGGGGACTCCTTGTAATGGGGCCGTTAAATGTCTCCAGAGAGCTTTTCAAAACGCACAAGCCTACCTGCATTGCAAGTGTCTCTATTTTGAACAAATCAGCCAGCTGACCCGCGGGAGCCCTGCCTCTACTTTCATCTGGGAACTGCTGTGGATCACGCTTCTGGGATCGGATGGGCGGCCACGCTGCACTGAAGGCCAGACCCTTCCCTGAGCACCTGGCCCACCCCGCGGCTGCCCTGGGCTGGGAGCAGCAATTCCACCCTCCCTGGCCGGCCTCGGCCCGATCTCCCTCTTTCCTGGTCTTTCCAACTCGCGCAGGAATGTGCTGTTATTTCTCTCGTCTCAGGAAAAAAGCCCCAAATTCCTCTTGGCCCCAGTTCCCTGCATCTCCCGTCGGCAAACTTCTTAACGCGCTGTCTCTGTCTGACGTTTATCTCCGTCTGACGTCAGAAATCCCCTCGTGCTGTCCTGCAGACCTGGTCCGCCCCACTGCTCTGTCACGGTCTTCTCCACGTTGCTTGACCCAAGGCGTAATCCCCGTCTTTTGAACTTGAATCCCGTCAGCGTCTGCCCGTCAGATCTCCCCCCCTCCGGGGCCTCCGGGCTCCTTCCCACCTCATCAGGTTCCTCCTCGGCCTCCCCTTCTGGCTGGTCCCCAACATCTGACCCTGGTGCGCTTGGCCCCGCTCTCCATCCTCGTCTCTCTCTGCGCGGGGGGCAGCGGGGGGGTCTCCTCTCCCCGATTTGAGCATCATCTCTGTGCCGCTGACCCTCAAGCCAAGCTCCAGGGCAGCCCCTTCTTCGAACTGCAGACTCACCTGGGCGGCTGGGTCCTGGGTCCCTCCGCTTAGATGCCTGGTGGGCGTCTCAGGACGCATGTCCTGTCCCTCCCCAGCCTGCCCCCCGCGCCCTGCCCGCCTCGGCTGGGGTGAGCCCGTGTTTCTGTTGCACAGGCCACCCTGGGCGCTAGCCCGCAACCTGACCTCCCATCCCTCACACCCAAGCATCAGCAAGTGTGTTCGCTCCGGCTTCAAAGTACACGCAGAACCGAACCACTTGCGGGCTCTTGTACGGGTGATTGTATTTAATCTTTGAAAAATTCTTTAGGCCTGTTCCTAAGTTTTCAGCTGACGAAAGAGGCCAGGGAGGCCCGTGGTGGCCCACATCCCAAGGGCGGTGGGCGGAGACTGTCTGTGTCTGCACTGTTCCCCCTCTGTCTGCATCCTCACCTGGCTCAGATGGGGACAGGAGAGGAGTTCCCCAAGGTGAAGAGTCCCGAGCTGCGGCTCTGTGTGGGCGTGTGAGAGTCGGGGTGGGGAAGCTGCGAGGCCTCCCACCTGCAGTCCCTCTGTGTCCCCTCCCCCTGCAGGCCATGGGGGCTCCGGAGGGTGGGCAGCAGCTTGGACCCCAGCGGCCCCAGTCACCCAGGTGAAGGGTGATTTTTCCTGGGAGGACTTTGTGCGTCCCTTTCAGGCTGGGACGATTAGTCCCAGAGGGCGTCACAGGGGGAGTGAGACAGAGGCTGCAGTTCTGGCCGGGGATCCTCGGGGCTCCTGCCTGGCGTTTGCTCACTTGGGGGGCACATCAGTAAGTGTTTGCTGGGAGAGGTGTTTCTGGGCCGTCGTTGCTCTGCCCTCTTGGGTGTCGCCTGGATTTGGGCCAACGGGCCTCGGTTCCCAGGTGTGGGTGGTGGGCACGGAACCAGCCAGGCCAGTGGCTGCCCAGGGAGCAAGCTGGGCCCCCGGCTCATCACGGCTCCACGGACCCCCGACGACCACCGCACACGGTGTCGGTCTGAGCACAGCGACCATGAGATGTGCGGCTCGCCCTGGACCCGCTCGACCCCAGGTCCGCAGCCTACTGCCCTGCGACTCTGTGTCAACTTGGATTTCATTAGAAATATTCGTGTGTTTCCAACTCTCACAACGACTCCTGCCCTCAGCGGCGGCCTCTGTCTCCTCCTTCCCTCTGCCGGGGGCCAGGTCTGAGGAGGTCTGAGGAGGCCTGAGGCCTGAACCTCGGGCTGTGCTACAGCTGGGGGGTGACCACGCAGGCCTGGGGTTCCGGTTCCGCAGATGGACAAATGAGCCTCCCAGGGCCTGGTCCAGAGTCACTGGTAGCCACTTACTTCCTGGAGGCCTGGATGACAGAAGGACTCCAGCCTAAGAGGAAAGGGGCCCAGGCTGTGACGGGAGAGGCGTCCTTGCAACCTCTGGGCCCTTGGCCGGTGCTTTTTCCCTGACCGCCTGACCTCGGGTACCGAACACCAGCAAGGCCTCTGCACCGCTCTAAGCTGGGGGGATGGCAGACACGTAGCAGACGGTCGCTGTGCTCTCGGGAGGGGCTTCCCGGACTCACATGCTTCACTTGTATTGGAGAGACTATGACTGAGCGCTAGAGCTCGGCACGTGGAACTGCTGACTTCCTAAAACCAACGTTGGATGTTTAGGCGGACATCGAATAAAGAACTGATAAGAACGCGCCGTTCGCTGTGCTCAGCAAGAGCGGGAAAGGGCTCTGCAGCCCGGATGATACGCAGAGGCGAGAAGGAGTGAGGACGGTCTCTGTGCCCTGCGGGGAAAGGCCTCCGGGCGCGGATGCCAGGCGAAAAGCGGACAACAGACTGCGTATGGGGGCGAGGTGGATAAGAAGATATATTAGCATTACTTTTATTTACTTAAAGAAGCACAGAAGATAGGCTCAAACCTAGCACAGATGGTGAGTTATACAGGGAGGCGAGGGGCTTGGATACATACATCCTTAAATGTCGTTTGGATATTCGGACAGTGTGGAGTGCAATCCAGTAAACACGGTTACGGATTAAGTCCCAGCTCACGGCCTGGGCCACGCTTCCCTCGCTCTTCTCTGCCTGTGGCGGCCCTCGAGGCCCGACTTAAATGCTGGCTCACCCCCCAAGCCTCCAGTCAGCGTTCATGACTCCCTCCCAGCAGCCCCGTAATGCGCTGCCTGTACGTTTATTTAAGCATTTATCTCACCCCGCCCCGCGTAAGAGTTAGTGATTAACCTGCCTGTCTCCTCCAAATGATAGAGTTCTTGAGGGAAAGAATCGTGTGTTACTCATCACAGCGCTTTGCGCGGAGTGGCTGACAGAACACATGTTTGCTGGTGAATGAATAATTTAGGGGGGCTCCAGGAGGGCTCACACCTACCTTGTGTGGTTCTAAAGCTGTGTCAGTGACTCGGATTCTCTCTTGGATGAACTGGGATGCTGGGATCTCTCAGTGCCCTTCTCTGGCTTGACTGTGGAATGCCTTGGACACGCGGCTCTCCCCAGGCCATGCTCCGTCTGACCTGAGGCAGTGGGCTGGCAGGCTCCCTTTGATCCACTGAGCCCTGTCCCGGGGAATGGCCGTCCTGTGTCCAATATGAGGGCAAAGGACTTTCCTCTCTACACAGACGTGTCTACACATGCCAAACAATTTGAGAATTTCATCAATTAAAAAATGTAACTTCAGCTAATGGAAATAGCAATAATAATAGTTAATGACACATTTGAGTCGATCAATACTTGATTAACTTTTTTTTAACCTTTTTTTTGCTGTACGCAGGCCTCTCACTGTTGTGGCCTCTCCGGTTGTGGAGCACAGGATCTGGACGCGCAGGCTCAGCGGCCATGGCTCACAGGCCAGCCACTCCGCGGCATGTGGGATCTTCCCGGACCGGGACACGAACCCGTGTCCCCTGCAAAGGCAGGCGGACTCTCAACCACTGCGCCACCAGGGAAGCCCACTACTTGATTAATTTGATCCATCTCTTGTGCTCAGAAACACTGAGGCTTTCTTATGTGAGAGGTGGAGACGGCTGAGTGGCCAGGTCACCCCGGGCAATGTGGCCCTGGGCCTAATGAGGAGTGAAAGGCTTGGGAGGGTTAACCCGAGGGGCTGTTCGTGCTAAGCGCTATTTCTAGAAGACGAGTGACCTTCCAGTACGACTGCTTATCTTCCTGACAGCACGTCCCATCCTGAGCCCCTACGCAGCAGGGGACGGGCCGACAGCCTTCCTGGTCTGCATTTCGCCTGCCTGTCTCCTTGGCCCCTTAGAGAATGCGGTGTGTGACCGCAGAACACCAAGGCCAGGTCTGGGTGAAGATGAAGCCCGCTTTGGAGGCACTCTTTTACTCTCAGTGATTCACAGAATTCTGACCTTCCAAGGCGGGTGGGGCTTTTCCAGCTCATCGTATAGAGCCCCTGGTCCTTGGGGCCTGCGGTTGCCCCCGGCTCTGCAGTGGAGCTGGGTCCTGGGGCTGGCTCTATTGGATCAACATCTTCCACGTAAATCTCACCTGTCACCCAAGCCCCATTTCTTCTGTCTGCTTCGTGCCTGGAAATTGCCCCCATTACTGAATGAACGCGCAGCCCGGTTCCCACACTCGGGTCTGCAATCCACGCTGAGGAATTCCTGCACTTTTGTGTAAGTCTCCCCTCCCAGGCACCAATGAAGGAGTAACAACAACAACTTAGCAACTCTCGTTCGATGAGGGCTTCCTGCACGTCGCACGCCGGGAGCTGCGGCACAGCCTGTGTAAACCCTTGCGTTTTCCCTGCTGCGCCCAAGGAGGCCCACGACTATCTGCATTTTGCAGGTGAGGTTATTGAAGCACAGAAATGCTGTCACTTGGCCCAAGGCCACCAGCTCCTAAGTGGCACACACCACACAACACCCCTTCCATGCCCACCTTCCTAGGCTGACCCCAATGACGTGTTTTATTGCCTGAAGCATTTTGTTAACACTCTTCAAAGGGAGAAGTCCTCTTCTGAGCCCATGCCTGTTGTTGTAAACTCGTAAAAACAAATTATAATAAATAAAAACCTGTAAGTCGGTTCTAAAAGCTCAACGTTTCTGACCACGAATCTGGAAGTTTGCAGAGGTCGCGCCCCGTGCTGCGCCGGCTCAAGGCTGCAGGTACGTGGGAGCTTGTCTGGGACGAGGTTTGCTGAGCACAGTCTGCCCTGGTCCTCCGCAGGAAACACAGAGCAGGGAGCACCTCCACCTTCCCCGACGGGGGCAGGGGCCCTGAGCCTGCATTCAGCAAGGGCCCCGCAGCCTCGGCGCCGGCCTCGCGGAGCTGGTAAAAATGCAGAGTGTCAGGCGCCCCGACCCACGGGCTCAGAGTCTGCCCCCGGACCCACGAGGTCCTGGGCAGATGACCCTCGAGAGACAGTGCTCTAAGGCGCGGTCTGAATTTCTGAGGTCTTTCTGAGCCTTACATTTCACGGTTCAGCTTCTCTCTGGAATCTGGGGGTGGTGAAGCCAGACTGGGCGTCTCGTCGGCAGCATAACTGCTGGCAGGTGGCTCCCCCCGCCCCCGCCGACTGCTGTCCATGCCCAGCCCTGGGCGTGAGCTACGGCTGCTCCGTTTTCTCCTTTTGTGGATTAAGGCTTGAGATGGCTTTGGGTCTTGTTTGTACTTTTTCTTAATCACTATTTAAAAGGGATCTCAACTGTTTTTGCAGCAATAAAACTCGTGGGGCAGCAGAGCTGAAGCCAGGGGCTTGCCCCGAAGTGCCTGGATGGGTCAAGGTTAAGGATGGGTGAGAAGGTCAAGTGTGGCCTCTGGGTCATGGCAGGTGAGAGGACGGGGGGAGGGCTGCACTTCCCACGGTGACTCCTGGGGCCTGGGCCTCTGCACGGGCCAAGCGCCTCGAGGCTGGATGCATGGCCTGCTTTAGGGCTGTGGGCTGGCATGAGGCTTAGTGGGGCCGGCAGTGAGGCAGCCGACGGTTTGGGGGGGGAAGGCGAGCTCCATCCAGCTGGTCAGCGCAGCCAGACAGAGAGGGTCGGTGAAAATGCAGCACTTCCTCTCCGTCCAGGTAGCTTTGGCTCCAGGCAGGGGGGGGCGAGATGCACGGGGCAAGCTGTGACCCCCGCCGCCTCTGCTTCCGGACCCCGTGGAGCAGGTGACGGGCCGGGGAGCGGGGCGGGCGGGGACAGCTTCCTGGTTTTGCCCCCTTTGGGACAGGACACCGTCTGGGACACTGTTTGGTGGCCACGCATCTTCCCTCTCGACGTGGCTGGTAGACCCTCGCGCCCCAAAGTGCTCCCAGTATAGCGAGTGGACGTGGGATCCAGGAGAAGGCCCACTTGGTGAACGATAACGTCGAGATGAAGGGAACGTGGCCTTGTGTCCAACTCTAGGCGTCTCAGCCCAGTGACATCGTGTGACAAGAGCACCCAGACCTCCCAGAGCCAATCTACATGACAGACAGACAGACAGATGACACGGGCTCGGTCCCGAGGCCGCAGAGAGGCTCAGGGTCCCGATGCCCTTGTTCCTTCCCCGCCCCACTGTCCTGGACCCGCCTGGCCCTGTTGGCATCTCTGCTCAGAGAAGCTAAAATAACAGGTGCGTCGCGCCGGGTTTCTGAGAACAGCAGAGATAATCCCCACGTGTCCTGTTGGGTCTATAACCTCAACCTCCTCTGGGGTCCGATCCTGCACCAGCAGCCCCTGCTCAGAGGACGGGCCGGCGGGTCGGCAGGACGGCCCATGTGTGAGCATCTCGGAAACCCACTTAAACCGCAGGGACTTCAGCTCCAGAGCGAGGGCACTCCTGGTATGAATCTGGTTGCACAGAGAGGCTGTCCCCTCTTCCTGCTCTAGCTGTGCTGAGAGGGACCTCGGCATCTGGAGATGCCCAAGACGAGGATGAGAAGGAAGGTGGGCGGGAGGGGACAGTCCGTCATCAGCCCGCGGGGGCCCGAGCAGCCCGGGGAGAAAGTCCCCCTCACGGCCTTGGCACCAGCGTATCTGCTTGGAGCAGATAAGACGCGCTGACGGGTCTCGGTGAGAAGTAGGAGGTCTGTCACGGGGTGAGGTGTGGCCCGTCGCCCCAGGGCTCGCCCTGCTCTTCCTCTCTCTGAAGGAGGTGGAAAGTGGTCTCTGTTTTAAGGTTTTCCAGGCTTTTCCTTAAACAGTCACCGAGCCTGCAAAGCTCTGCTCTAGACAGGACACAGTCTACACTGGCCGCGGAGGGTCCAGAGCCATCTTGGTGTCACACGTGTGAGTCCGGCGTGGGCTTCCTGGAAGGGACTGTCAGGTGTTTGAATCTGTGTTGGTTTTTATATCTTTTACTTTGGAAATAATTGACCCCTTCGCACCTTGCTTTCTGATGACTGCGTTCATTGGGTTCATCCACGACTGCCTGAATTTCACCTGAAAAGTTCTGTACTAACCTCCTGGCGCACAGAACTCCACTTTTTCTGTGTACAGAGGGCACCCTGGCTGAAGTCAGGGGGGGCTGGAGAGCACCTGGGGGAGGGGAGGGGACACCTCTGCCCCCCACCCCGTGTAGAGCCCCCGGCAGCCTGGGTGCAGTGGGGGCCTGGTGCCCTCGCCCCAGCGCTGCTTCCACTCGTGGGCCTCAGTGCCAGCCCTGCCCCTTCTCCGCAGCCTGGAGCCAAAGAGGCCTTGGAGCCGGTGAGGGCATGTCCCCTGTTTCCAGGTGAAGCGCAGGCCGAGAGAGAAGGGACAGGCCTGCGGTCCCTCGGCGGGTGGGTGGGCTGCCCACAGAGGGGCCCAGCCCTGCTCAGCTGGCGCGGCTCCTGGGTAGTGCCACCGCCCAGCCTTTGCCAGCCGAGGGTCCGCTGGGAGGTGGGTGCGCACGGGGGGCCGGTGGTGTCGAGAATCCCCGGGGAGGATGAGCCACACGTGTGCGACTTCCTGCAACTCTGCTCTAGTGAGCAAACCTCCAGCTTTTCTCAGCCTTGCAGAGGAGGACTCTGGGAAGCTGCAAATGATTAGAAAACACTGAAATAGATGATTGTGAACGCCCCTTCCAGCTTTCAGTCTCTGAGTGGAATTTCTAAGCTTCCTGCCCCGAAAAGGAGCCACTCTCACCACAGTGGGCGTGAGGGGCCGAGCGGCGACTTCAGATGTGAAACTGGGGCTTGGTAAGAGAGACCAGGCCTTCACACGCCACTCAAGGGCTAACCCACCCCGGCCACCAAGGCTCAAACCTGGCTCTGAGGTTCTTCATGGAGAAGAACGGGGAGGGGGAAAAGGGGCCACTGGAGGGTCCGGATGCAGGAGACGGAGTCTGGGGGGGCGGCAGCGAAGGGGAGAACCCAACGCCACGCCCTTTGCTCCTGTGGCCCTGGCACCTCCACTGAGGCCTCAGGGGAGCCGTCCAGAGTCTGGCCTGAACGGAGGGCCTCACTCGGAGGACTCAGAAATCTCTTCTCACACACGGGATACGACCCCTGAATGGGTCCAGCTGGGTGGGTCTGAGAAGCAGCAGAGCCAGGCCCCGACTTGGTCACTTACGTAACTTAGTCTTGAAATAAACGTCCACCTCCCCAGCACCCCGTGGGGCGGACGTGCAGGTCCCCCCGACTCCCTGTGGGATTCAGAGTCAGCGGACCCTCGACTCCACGTCACAGCACTTCTGGAAAAGCCATTCAGGGAGCAAACCAGCCCCACTCCTCCCTGCTGGCCAGGCAGGACCCACCCTCCGTCCTGGGGTCACTGGCTGGCTCCCCGCCCAGAGTCTCAGCTGAAACCCAGAGCGAAAGTCCACGGGGCCTGGACCCTAACACGGGGCCTCTCAAACACAGGGAGTCTGCGATCCGAACCCAGCCCGAGATGGACAACTAGGTGGTCACGGCAGTTTGGACCCTCTCGAGTCTGGAGAAAAGCTGGAAACTTTCAGATCGTGCAGGAAACCAGACAAGCTCCATGTCCTGATGTCCCGCTGTGCCCCGTCTCAGGAACTGGTCTAAATCGACCCCCACCGGCAGGGCGGGCTCTCCATGTCGGTCAGGAAACACGCCCGTGAGGTAAGGCATTTCCCCAAGGCTGTGTGACTTGGACATTGTGGATTATTTTGCATTTCTAATAAAAAAGGTACTAAGACAGATTTTACAGGTCATCAAAATGGCAGGTCATTAAATGTAGTGAAAAGTACAATGATTTATTCAAAGGGTGTGTGGAGGCCGCATACGGTTGATAACCCAGGAGGGGAGAGGTTGTAAACAGAAACTTTTAATAAACTTGGAATCCCAAGGTGAGAATAAAATTATGCTACCTGCCGTTTATGCCATCAATGCTTTAAAAAAATAATAAACTGTGAGCTGTTTTCCTTCAAAGGCCTTAGATGAGACTGATTTTTAGAAATGACCCTCTGCTCATGAGAGGCTGTCTGCAGCTACCCACTTTCCCCCGACAGAGTTGTTAGAAGTGCCCGCTGAGGGGACCTCCCTGGCGGTCCAGTGGTTAAGACTTCGCGCTTCCAATGCAGGGGGCGCGGGTTTGATCCCTGGTCGGGGAGCTAAGATCCCACGTGCCGTGGGTGCAGCCAAGAAAGAAAGAAGATTTTAAAAACTGGAAGCGCGCGCCGAAGCGGCGTCGGAACGACGCGCGCGCTGAAGGGGTGTCGGAACGAAGACTGTAAGTCCTCTACGTCTTCCAAGTGTTCCCTTCGCCTAAAATGTAGGAATGCTCCACAGCTACGGCTCTTAACCTCCTGGGATGGCCTCTGAACATCTGAAAAGCTATAAACCCCTTCCCCAGAAACACACACATAAACACGCAAGCATAACTTCGCGGAAAGTGTCAGGAGGTTTTCAGGTGCCGCTGTCCGGGCCCCCGCGGTCCCCTCCCTCTGGGTGTGGCCTGCATCCCACCTTTAACAGCTGTCCCGTGAGGGTGCCTTTCGGACCCACTGAGGCCGCCGTCTGCACAACCCCCTGGCCCCTGGACACTCTACACCCAGCCGACCCTGGCCCGGCATTTCCAGGTCATCAGAGGAGCTACGGGAGTGATCTCTTCCGCGGCCCTAGAGACGACGCGTGTCTCCAAGTGGGAAGGCGGCCGGTGGGCTGGTGGGTGGTGTTTGGGTGCCCAGCTCGCCGCGGCTCCCACGGGGCCCTGGGGCTGACCCTGCCCCCCCTACGCCCGCCCAGGGCGGTGGCTCTGCACCTGTTCTGTGTGGGCGGCCAGCACTCTGCAGTGGGGACAGATGGAGTGGCCTTTGCTCCGGGACCAAGGGCCGGCCGTCGCCTGCGGGGACACAGACAAAGGGCGACGCAGCTGCTCAGGGGCCTGACTCATAGCCCAGCCGCAGCGGCAACTCAGGGACTAGATGTGCCTTCGCTCCAGAGGGAGCCTGGCAGGTCCAAGGGCTCAGCGCTTCCAGGCGGGCTTGGAGTCAGGGATCCCTGGGCACCCCCCTCCCGTTGAAACCCCGTCTCAGTCCCAGGCTGGGGACTCTCAGGCCCGGACCCCAGAGCCGTCGCGGTGCGGGGAAGAAGTCCACGGAAAGTCCTGGCAGCGGGGCTGGGCGCGCCGCGGCGCAAAGCCTCCTGTTTGGCTTCCGTCTGTGTCGACGGTCAACAGATTGAATTAGGTTAAATGATATCGTCAAACAGGGAAAACGATTATCGAGCACTTGCCCCCGTGTGCTGTGAGTTCCGTTGATTTGTGGGGCTCCCGGGACAGAGGAGAAAAGCGAAGAGTGGAGAAGGTGTCTGCTCTTGGGGTTAAGGGCCCTACTGAGACGGGAGCGTTTCCCGGGACAGTCACAGCCCCTTCACACCCCACTCCCCTTCCCTTCCAGCGCTCACACCCACGCACACACACGCAGACACGCGCGTGCACACCACCACCAAGTCTGGCCGGAGGAATTCAGCACACGTGATTGCATCTCCCTGCGTGTGTCTCTCTCTCGTCTTTGTTTCCTCCCTCCTTCTAATCCCTCTTCTATTTCCCTCCCTCCCTCCCTCCTTCCTCCCCCCCTCTTCTTTCTTCCACAGCACAGACACTAGTCGACACAATAACACGAGACACAAAAAGAAGCGTTTAAAAGTAAGAATTTGTTGTCTTTTTACTGAAACACAGTTAATTCCGAAAGAGTATTTTTACATAGTTTGGGTACAACATTTAAACCACCCAGTCGGTAAGCAGACATAAACTGACACTGTGCTAAATACATTATTTATTTTGTTTAAAAATTTACAACATGCCCATCAATAATGCATCCAACTGGAGAACGTTAATTTGCTTCAGGCCACACACCAAAAAACCAAATAAGACTCACGTCTGTCACTACTCCACCCTCTGCGGTCAACACGCTCCAGAATCCATCCAGAGCA
The DNA here is from genome assembly GCF_963455315.2 of Globicephala melas. NCBI lineage: Eukaryota > Metazoa > Chordata > Mammalia > Artiodactyla > Delphinidae > Globicephala > Globicephala melas. The sequence goes on along the minus strand of NC_083327.1, from coordinate 86,722,133 downwards.
GAGAGGGCAGCTCACCCACAGGACGGAGCAAACGCGCGTCCCCCTGTGCCCACCCCACCTACCTGAGAACCTCGTGGTTTCCGGAGGTTTCCGTGCGCATCGCGGCTCAGTGTGGTAAACACTAAGCAGCGAGGGCTTAGCTCTTAAAGACTTGAAGTCTGCAAGGCAATCTCAAAAGGGATTAAGATCTTTTCTGGGGGATATATGATCACGTGCTCTCAGGAGCTGGACTTCAGGAGGACGGGCCAGGAAAAGAAACGTACACGCATAGCTTTCTCTTTTTTTTTCCATATAGAAGTTCGGAAGGCTCGTCTTAAATTCTTCTTTACTGAAAATGCCCCAGAGCACAGGTCATGTAAAATCCAATCATTGAAATATTCCAAACAGCTAGGAGTCACTTGACAAACATCTTCCCAACCCCACTAAGCCGGGCTGATTGTGAAAGAGGGGCTGGCCCTGGGCACACTCGGCTGTCCCCAAACCGCCCGGTGACGTTCCCTTAAAACCATGCAGAAGGACACCGGAGCCGAGAAGGCAGGAGGCGATGCGGCCAGGAGGACACAGATGTGGAGCTACCTTCTCCAGCAGAGAACGTGACTCTGGGTACCATTCTGACATGGCTGCCTCCGTCCCAGTCCCCGGCGGGATACTATTACTAGGGTTTGGCAGAGCAAAGGCACGGAGGAATGCTGAGCCCGTAATTCCTGGCGCTCCTGGGCCGTGTCATTCAAGAACTTCCTGGTTTCGTTTCCATGGTTCGGCAGCAGACTCCAGCCCATCCAGACATTTTTATGGTTGGATTCTTTGTGGAAAAGACAGGGCACATATTTTCTCTTAAGTGGAGTTTCTCCTTTTCGCTGGGCTTCGGCAACTCTGCTTCCCCAGAGCCAAGGGCACACGTTCTCCAGCGGGCGGCCGACATTGTGCGCGGTCAACGACCATCTGGTTTGGAACCAGAGAGCCGTGGAATGGCAGTGCTGGCTGGGATGGCAGACACGGCCGGCGCGAGGGCTCCAGACCGGCGCTGCCTGCGGGACCCCCGGGGAGGGGGAGGGTCCCCGGCCGAGGGTTTGGGGGGCTGGATGCAAAGGCCGATAGAGCAGGAAGGAAGGGCCTGTGTGCCAGAGTGCCTTCTTTCTTTTAAAGAGAAGCTGAATATTTAAGTTTTTAAGTGAAGTTTCATGATTAAAACAAATTGGCAAACAAATAGGCCTGTGGGAGAGAAGTCCTTGCTCAGGCCCTGAGCCCAGCCTTCCTTTAGTAGACGTGACCCTGAGGCCATGAGCCGGAGGAAGAGCTGTCCTAGGTCACTCAGGCATGGAAGGGGGAGCCTGGGGCTAGAACTCTGATTTCTCGGTGATTAACATCTAATTCTTCCTGCCAGGCTGGTTGACAATTATTCTTTGAAACAATCACTTCTTCACAGGAGGGGGAGGGGAGTTAACTTACACAGTCAATGCCAAGCCTAGACCATTGTCCTGGGCTCTTGTTCTCTTTACGATTCAAATATAAAAAAACTTTAAAATATATGTTACATTAAATAGTATACTCACATATTACATACGATTTTACTATATAGTATTATTATCATATAAGATTTGAATATGTACACTCATGTTACAGCTGACCATGTTTGAAGGGAATTGTCAATAAATAATACCGCAAAGATTCCAGTCCCCTGGTCCTCTCTTATCTGAGATGTTACCACACGCCCATGGGATTCTTTGCAGATGATAGACAGGGATGATGGAAGACTCCTACCACTGATACTTAAAGAGATAACAGTAACCTCAACAAACGCTCTGATAAGCAGGGTCAGTGGAATCCCTCGGAATGCCTGGAATTCACTTTTAGTACATCCCCATCCTGACGCAGGCTGGCAGTGCTGAGACCCAGCCGGGCCTGGGGAGCCTGGCCCCCGGGGCGGGGGGTGCCCCGATCTTGGCAGTGGCCCTTCATTCTGTGTGACTTTCTGTGGGGAGTCATTTCTGGCCCTCAACTCTTCTCATCTCTGAAAGGAGAAGCCTGGGCTGCTGTCTCTCCGTCCCAAAGCCTCTCATCTCTGGGATCTGAGAGACCGGATCTCTAGTCCTGGACCCATGGCCTGCCACGTGACCTCGGGAACGTGGTGTAACTTTTCTGTGCTTCAGTTTATCTGTGAGACACATCTGTTTGGATTCATTGAGAAGATACGGCCGTGCCTGCCACGGGGTCCCCACCCACAATCAAAAGTCATCTGCTCTAACACAGCGTTTGCCCCAAATAAAAACTGGTTGCAGAATAGCAGTCTATGATGTAACGTAACGGGGTGCATAGAATGTGGGGGTTCACAATGACCACAAAACCCTACACCTGCTGAATGCTGGTGTCTAGTCTGGAGGGCAGGGAATCCCGTGAAACCTGTTGCCACCAAGAATAGACAAGAATCTTAACTTTTCTCCTCCAGGGCCTGGGACAACTTCATGGGCCCGTTAGAGGGTTTGAGAAAAGATGCGTAACCTGTCCCCAGAAAAAGGCACGTATGCGTACACACACTAAGTTCTGCATTCCACACCAGAGGGTTCATGGGCTCCAGGAAACCCACCCTGGATGTTGGTGGCTTTGAAATTCTCTCAGGAACAGTCGGTCACTTACAGCCGCCTGGGCAGTCGGTGAGGGGTTTGCACTCAGCAAACTCTCTCTCCTGATGTGGGTTTCACTGTGGGTGATTTAGGGGACTGAGGGTGAGTTCCTGCCATTGTCCGTGGCCTCCTAGAGGTTCGTGGATCCTGGTCTGTCTGGGGGGGGTTCCCATGTGCGGGACACGTATGCATAAGAGTAACACCCAAAACCAGGATAAGCATCATCAACGGAGTCCCTCTGTCCTCAGAGCCCGGGGTTCAAGTGCAGGTCCGTCAGACGCCAAAGCTACTGCCCACCACACTCTTTAATAAAAGGAATGTTAAAAATTATGCTAAAGGGCTTCCCTGGTGGCGCAGCGGTTGGGAGTCCGCCTGCCGATGCAGGGGACGCGGGTTCGTGCCCCAGTCCGGGAAGATCCGACATGCCGCGGAGTGGCTGGGCCTGTGAGCCACAGCCTCTGAGCCTGCGCGTACAGAGCCCGTGCTCCGCAACGGGAGAGGCCACAACAGTGAGAGGCCCGCGTAGCGCAAAAAAAAAAAAAAAAAAAAAAAAATTATGCTAAAGTTATTCTGCTATTTGGGAACCTCGCTGCCCTTTCTGCTCTTGGGTCCCCTGAGATATTTCTCAGCTGTGAAGTGGAACTCAGTGTACCCCCTCTGCCCTGGTTCTCAACTTCCAGCAGTTCTCCTGTCCCAAGCTCCTCCAGTTTTTGTGTCTCTCGGCGCTAGTGTGTGCAGAGCAAGGATGCTTGTCAGGGTGTCTGGGAGGATTGGGGCAGGTTGGCTCCTGGGAACGTCCCCACACATGCTCTGGGCAGGGAAGCCCTGTTAGGAGAAGGGCCGGGCCTGGTCACCACACTCTGCACTGCAGGCCAGCCTGAGTAGCCCATAGGCGCCAGTTAATGGGCAGCCCACCCCTAGGCCAGTGGTTCCCCTGTGGAGGGAAATTTACTCTGAAAAATCTGGTCACTATTATACTTTTCTATATAAAAATGAGAATCACTATTGTTTTAATAATACAGATTATGCATGTAAATACCAACAGAGTCATCTATGCTGGTAATCATAGGAGAAGAGGAAGGTTCTTAACTAAAAGTGGGGTATGCCTCGTGCCCCGACACTCCCTCTACCCCACCAGAAGGGGTGTCTCAATGGGGACGGAAAGGCCTGGCTGACAGGTGACATCGCTGCCCAGGGCAGCCTTCCTCGGGGCTTACTCACTTTGTCACAGAAGGAGATAGCCTCACGGGGTTCATGTCTCTATCAGGAGGGGCGTTCTCATGGGCTCCTCCCACAAGTCTTTACTGAACATGTATTGAATACGTGTTCTAGGCGGGGGTCTAGGTTCTGGATGGACAAGGTGGACACTCCCTGGTCCAATAGGGGAGACACACGTAGACCTGATAAAGGATGTGGTGAGCTCTGCCATAGGTCGGGCGCATGGAATGCTCTAGAGCTCAGAAGAGGGACATTCCGGGCGGTGTCCTGGAGGAGATGCAGGTGTACGGACAGGTGAAGAATGCAAGGAAGCCAGCCAGGAGAACAGGGGGAGAGTGAGGAGGAGCGTGGAGCTGCATGCGGAGGAGTGTGTGAGACACTGGGGGCTCAGCGTGGGTGGGGACGGGGGACAGGAGAGGCCGTGCGTGGGCTTGGGGACCCAGAGCAATTTTCCGATCCTTAAATGGCGGGATGTGTTTTGGGGCTGATCCCAGAGGTAACTGGGATGACAGATTAGGGGGAACAGACTGGAGGGGCCTCCGTGGACCAGGAGAGTGACCTGTGGCTCCCATGGGGCCAGCTAGGCGGGAGAGGGCAGGGCTGCAGGAGCAGGATATCGGTGACTATGACCAGGGACTGCTCCCGTTGAGGATGTTGGGTTGACCTCGCACGCCGTGGCGAGCTCTGCTGGGGAGCTGGCGATGCAGAGGTCGGCCCCCCGGCCTGTCATCCTGATCTGAAGCTGCAGGTAGGGGTCTGGCACTGCCTTCCATGAGGGGCGTGCTGCACAGACAGGTGAGCACAGGTGGCCCGTTCTGGGCACTGAAGGAATGGAAGGGGGGCTCAGCTGGCAGAGGTGAAGGGGCGGGGACTGGTCCACGCTCGTGCACGCCGGCCTCTGCTTCTGCAGAGCCGCCCTGCTGGTTCCGGCTGCTCTGCATCTCCCCCGGGAGGCCCAGGGAACCCTCACCCCGTGTCCACTGCGGGTGGACCATGGGGCCCCCGCCCATGATGGGAAGCAGGCGGCTTTGTCCTTTTGTCCTGTCTGAATAGAAATCATGAAGCAGCACTTCACACCAAAGGCCTGATGACACGCACGTCCTCTGGCCCTGGTGGCGGCAGGGCTGGACTGTGAGTACTGGCTGGGCTGGCGGGGCCAGGTCGGGGGCTGCAGGCTGGGGCCGTGAACCGAGCAACAGGGGACCAGGCCCCAGGAGCTAGGCAGCCGCTGGCGGTGCCAGGCGCACAGACACCTCCACGAACAGGTCGAGAGAGCTCAGCGGGCAGAGGGTGTGGGGAAACTTCTCTACAGGAACCAGCTGACTGGGCTGCCCACTCCCAGCGACCCCAGGGGCTCCCAGCTTGTCAGCCGACCAGGCGCCAGTGTAGTATCCAGTTAAGGGCGTGGCTCCAGGGTCACACGGCCTGGATACAAATCCCTGTTCTGCCCTTTCTTGCTGCGAAACCCAGGCCTAGTTACCTAACTTATCAAAGCCTCAGTCTATCCATCTGCAAAATGGCCTTTTGCAGCAGTAGCACTGCCGTGAGGATTCTGTGGCCCTGGGGACCCTGGGAACAGGGCCTCCTCAGCCCCGGGGAGAGTCCGTCGCCCGGCACTGGCTTGAAACTCAGCCTTAGCTCCAGCTACGTCACCGCCCAGCGGGAACTTGCCCTCCCTCGTGGGCGGGTGTCCAGTGACCCGCACAGAGCAGGCGCTGATTAAAGCAGCCGCAGGAATGATGACCCGACAAAGCTGCGCATCTTTGATTACTGACCACGAAGCCCAGCTCTGGGATGGTCAGGGTCATCGACGCCTGCAGCCCAGCCGGGAGGGGTCTTGGTCCTGCACCATCCTGGGATGCAGGCCGGTTCGGGGGAGCATCTGCACACCAGACCCGCAGCATCCCTGTCTGGTGGCTTCTGTGCGCTGCCCCCTCATCCCCTGCCCAGAAGACGGGGCGTCCGGGGGCACATCCCCCAAAGGGATGCTCCGTCCCCCCAGGCTGTGTGCTGAGCTCGGGTCCCACCCAGGCCGCAGCCGGCGCCCGTCACGCCCGTGGCACCGCAGGGTTTAGGCTCAGACCCCGCTGTCTGAGGCTGACTGGGAAGCCGCCTTTGAAAACGCTGTAATTAAACCCAGGTCGCCGAGGGGCACTGGGAGTTCAGGGGCCGGGGCACTGGGAGGTCGGGTTTGTTGTGGCTGAGTGTCCGGCTGAGCCGGGGTTGAGGCGGCCCCTCCCCCAGGCTAATGGCACGTTCCTGCAGGAAGTTGCACAACGTCCAACCAGGGTCCAAGTACACACGGAGTTCAAAGACAGAAAACAGTAGGTTGAGTGTCAGTCTCTGAGGGATGAATTTAGGCCATTGTTTAAACTCCAATGTTTGGTCAGAAAGCCCACACTTGTCCAAACACTTGAGAGGAAGGCAGGGACCCACAGTGAGTCAGCGAGGGCGGCTCAGGCCGGGAGAGGCCCGCGTCCTCACACCGTCCTTGGAAGATGTCCTGCCCTGCAGGCAGAGGACCAAACGCCGCTGGGATTTGGGTCAAAGGTCTGGGAGGTCTTCCGGGCACACGCGTTCCTTTCCTGCTCAGTTCCCCGTGCAGCTGGGGCCCCTCCCGGGAAAGTGTCCTCCAGCCACCAGCATCCCCTGCAGGACAGTTTACCCCCTGGGGTTACTCACTCAGGTGACCCCGAAGGGGGCTGTTAGGACAGGTGACACGGGCAGCCAAGGTGACAGGCGGTGGACACTGTTTTCCAGGCCAGTGGATGTGGAAGCCGACTGTGTTAGGATGTGGTCACTGATTGGGCCGGGGCGGGGTGTGGGTCCAGGAGTCGTCCGCCTCCAGCAGCTGGACGCTCGATGCAGCAAAGCTAGCCTGGGGGAGCCGGGGGAGGGGGGCGGGCTGGAGTCAGGGAAGATGATGAGCACAGTTTTGACCATGTTGGACTTGCAGCCACTTGGGGCATGTGACGGGAGTGGTGGGTGGGGACTGTGTGTGTGGTTTGAAGCTCAATGAAGAGATCGGGGCTGGAGTCACTGATTTAAGATTCATCAGCATTTAGATGATGGTTCTGGAAAGAGGAGGGCAGTGGGGCAGTGACAGGGGATGGGTGTAGAGAGAGGGCAGCTGGGGACGGCTCTGAGAGGCACTGCAGGCCAGGGCCCAGCTGGGGGGCTGAGAACAGACAGCCAGGGAGACCGCCGGTGCCACAGAGCAGGCCCGCGCTCAGGACAGGCTGCTGCAGCTGGGACACAGCGGGCTCCTCCGGCTGGAATGACTCGCTTGGCGTGTCTAAGTGTCCATTAGGGGCTGGGTGAGCATTTTTTTTTTTTTTTTTGCGGTACGCGGGCCTCTCACTGTTGCGGCCTCTCCCGTTGCGGAGCACAGGCTCCAGACGCGCAGGCTCAGCGGCCATGGCTCACGGGCCCAGCCGCTCCGCGGCATGTGGGATCTTCCCGGACCGGGGCACGAACCCGTGTCCCCTGCATCGGCAGGCGGACTCCCAACCACTGCGCCACCAGGGAAGCCCTGGGTGAGCTATTTTAGTACGTCTGATGGAGAAGAAGTGGGAACACAGGCTGACCACTGATTAGATGTAGTTTGTTGGGTGATGGATTCCAGGGCGAGGAGGGCTGATAACCAGTGTCCTGGCGCAGGGAGGACCTAGGATAGTGGGGTGTGGTGAAATGGCGTCAGCCTTGGAGCCGGAGCTCAGATCCCCGTACCGCTCAGTACTGACCAGCACACGGTGCTGCACTGGTCATGAGGCTTCAGCTGCCAGACACAGAGGTCAGCTCTGGCCACCAGCTCAAGGTGGGAGCTTTGTCCATCCTGCCCCTGCCCCAGCCTCTGCATTGGCTTTGTTCACTGCTCGTGGGGGACAGGGCCACCCCGGGCAGGGGTGCCAGAGGGGAGAACTTTCTCCCCATGGGTCCTACTGGGTCTCACCTGCCCTTCTCCAGTGGGGGGAGTGGAGGTGCAGAGCCACGTGGATGACAGGTCAACATGGAGACGGAGGGGCTTTAGGAAAGGGTGACGTTGGACAAAAGGTCACAGGTGAGCACACATGCGTGCACATTTTCCAGCGAGGTACGTTGTGTCATGTCCCAACCTCAGTAAAGGGCACCTGTGTGGGAAGCGAGTGCTGAGTGAGATCACACATGTGAAGTTCTGGGTCCGAGGCCTGGACCCTCACCAAGCGGGGGCTGGCAGTGTCACAGCGGGATGAAGGGAGCTAGGGAGTTCGCGGCGCTGGGTGTTAAGGGGCACCGGCGTTTGTGCAGTGCACACCCTGTGGCACCGTCCAGGATGGCTCGCCGTGGGAGCTCTGGCTCTAGATGAAGACGTGGCAGGGGTAGCGGCCTCCGAGCTGACTCGGGGTCTGGGGTGGGCGGACCCAGAGGCCTGGTGGTCCAAGCCTTCCAGTCAGGATGGAAGAGCGAGGCCCAGAGGAAGGAAGGCCTGAGTGAGGGAGGACCCAGGGCAAGTAGAGCCGTGGGGTCCGAGGGCCCACGTGCCTGCCCGGCTGGTGTTCTGACCGTCCATCAGCTCCGGGGAAGCGCTGTGTCCCGAGTCCCCGGCCGGGCCCATGCACAGGGGTGCTGGGTAATTATTTACCAAACGAATGAGCTTTATGGCCTAACGTATGAAACACATTTTGAACGTTTCCTGTTTCATTTCTTCCTTGAAAGAGGCCCACAAGGAAGAGACAGGGAAGGAGAGAAAGGGCCCATTTCTGCATCGAATATCCCTCTCCCAGCCTCCCCTGCATCCTGCCTGACAGCCCCAGGGCCGCCACCAATGCAGGCGCTTCTGAATGTCTCATCGCCACCCTATTTCAATGTTGATTTATAGTCAGTCACCACTTAATAAATATGTTCTGGAAGGTTTTTTTTTTTTAATTATCTAAACACTGAAATTATAAAAGGATGGAGAGAATTTTCCTCTCTCAGCCGCCCTAACAAGGAGCCAAACGCCTTGTGTCAGCCTTAAATAATATCTGGGCTTTTGATATCATTAGCTCAGTAATGACCTGTCTTGTCACAACTGGAAAGGTATTGTCCTGTAGAAACCTCATTCCTGAGCCAGGATTTCCTTTCTTCTTCTGAGTTCAGGGTGAATTGTAGCCAGATAAACAGCTGTGAAGTCTGGATGTCCCATTTATGTTTTAGATGAGGGTCTCTCTGTGAGGCTGGAATAGTGACACTGGCCCAACTGCTTTGGGTGTCTTACTAATTAATTTGCAAATGGGAAGAGAATCGGCACACAGGACTCCAGTTTGCTCTGCCAGAGTCACCCAGGGTTTCCTCTCTGCATTTCCTATCGAGACAGACAGATTTAAACGCTCGAGCGGCTCTCAGCATCGGCTGAGTAACCGGCAACGTAACCCTGAGCCTCGCGCGGGGGGAGGAGATGCCCACCCGCACCTCTGCCACACAGGGCTCTGAGCGGGCTCGACTCACATTCTGTACACAGAGCCCCACCATTCCCCGTGGAGGAAAGCAGGTGACAGAGAATGTGGGCCTAGGGCCTTCATCCTGTGCCAGGGGACTCCTACCTAGAGAACAGCTGAACCCACGGTAAAGTACAACTTACCAAATAGAGCCAACGTGATGCAGGTGAGCATCTCATTTGGACTGTGGAAGCAGAGCTCAGAGATGTTGCCCGGCACGTGAGGATGGTGGCGGGAAGGGTGGCCCTGGACCCAGCAGACCGAACGCCCAAAGGCCTGAGTTCCTATTTCCTCTGCCATTTAATAGTCTGGTGTGTATGACCACAGGTGATTAAGGCAGCCTCTCTGTGTGTCTTCCTATCTGTAAAAATGAGGATGGTAGTAATGCCCTGCTTGTGAAAATTCAAATATGATGATGGGTTTGAAAACACTTTCCAGAAACTGCTCAGTGTACAGTATATGCAAATTATAGGTAAATTACTATGATAAAAGATCATTGTATTGTGTTATTGCTGGATAAAAGTTTAAGATTGGGGGCTTCCCTGGTGGCGCAGTGGTTGAGAGTCCGCCTGCCGATGCGGGGGGCGTGGGTTCGTGCCCCGGTCCGGGAAGATCCCACATGCCGCGGAGCGGCTGGGCCCGTGAGCCATGGCCGCTGAGCCTGCGCGTCCGGAGCCTGTGCTCCGCAACGGGAGAGGCCGCGATAGTGAGAGGCCCGCGTAACGCAAAAAAAAAAAAGTTTAAGATTGGTAAAACCAAAGACTATGACAAGGTGCACTTACATTGCAAGAATAACCAAAAAAAAAGAACAAACAGGGAAAATTTGCCCTTCCAGATATCAAAATGTAGTATGAAGGTATTTGAATCAGTGCGGTGCAGGAGTGAAAAAAACACTATAATGATACAGAATGGAGAGTCTAGACTTATTTCAAATCAGTAAGGGAAGTAGTAGATGACTTAATAAATGGTACTGGGACAATCACTCATCTATTTTTGGAAAAAGTTTCATTCTAATTCATAATATTCACAAAAATAATTTTCAGTTAGAAAACTGAACATTTAAAAGTTCTAAAACTAATGCATGCAAATAAATGAGAGAGTACTTCAGTTTTCAGGGATAGGAAAGGCCTTCTTAAGCAAGACCCAGAGAGACAGAGATGAAAGGCTGACAAATTTGACCACAAAAAATTTGTGTTGTTTAATTTTTTTCAGTAGACTTTTGATGAAGTGTCACATACATGGAGAGACGCTCGCAAGTCTGGGACTTACTTCAATCAGCCGGTACCACGTGACCTCGAGGCCGTGCCGTGAGAAGTCTGAGGCTTCTGCTGCCCCAGGCTCGGAAGGCTCCCTCTCGGAACCAAACTTGAGAAACTCCAGGTCACGTGCAGGAGAAGTGAAGAATGAACAGCTGACAGCCACGTGTGCGCATGTGTGCGTGCGTGCGCGTGCCACTGTGCACTTCCCAGCTCAGGCCTGCAGCTGGAAAGTAAGACAAATATTTGATTGTTTTAAGCCATTATGTTTCGGGGTGCTTTGTCATTCATCCGCAGACCACAGAAGCACTCCTTCCCCAGCGCTGTGCAGAGCCGCGGCCCATGGATCTCTCAGGACTCTATTCTATCCCACTGGTGCAAGAAGCTGTGTTCCTACCAACACCACAGGCTTTCGGGAGAGCCGACCCTTCTCTGTTTACGGAACAGCTGCATAGCGAGAGCATCACTCCTCCTCCTTTAGGGTTGGCGCTCGTGGAGCCCGGATAACTTTCTCTTCTCCCGTGGAGGAGGAGAGTGCTTGCCACAGAAGGACAGACTAGCAAACGCCACCTCATTTGTGAGTAGAGAAACCCAGCCGCTCGCCGGGAAGGTGAGGGTGTGCTGGCCTTCAGACACAGATGGATCTAAGTCTGGTAAGATTGCAGACTTCGCAAAAAAACAAAAGCAAAACCAAACGAATCCAGGACACCCAGTTAAATTTGAATTTCAGATGAAGAATAAAGAACTTTTTAGGGAAAGTATGTCCCATATCTGTTCTTCCCCTGAGATTCAACTTTATTGGGGCAAATCTGTATTTCCCCAGCCACTTCAACCCAGGGGCTCAGACAGGGGTGCCCCGCCTCTCTCTCCTTATCTCGAGGGCTGTGCCCTGTTTATGGTCTCATTCTGTAAACATCTGCTTCTCACCATCCCAGAGGAAGAGAGGCCTTTTTCTTCCTCCGGCTGCAGGAAGACCTCAGGGGGCGAGGTAGGTGCCCACCCCTGAACCCACGGTGGGGGCAGGAGCGCTGACCCCAGTAGGCAGCTGTGGGGAGTGGGCTCGGCCTCGTTCAGGCTCCACCCAGTCGGTTCCCCTCGGGAGAGAGGGGGTCGGTTGCCAGAAAACAGTGTAGGGAACACGGTGTCAGCTGGACCCCCGATCTCCTATGGGGTCACGGCCTGCCTAAACACCGGGCAAGGTTCAATCCACTGGAGTCGTGACAACAAGCGCTGCTCTTGTTTCTGAAGGACTTTCTCTCGTTTCAGTTCTTTCCCCTGGTGGCCTAAAAGGGTCCTTCTGGGTCAGCAACGACGCGCTTCTCTTCCATTTTGTAAATCTGCACGGGCCTGAGGTGTGGTCGGTCCTGGGGGGACGGAGCCTGGGAGGCTGAGCCCCACGAAGACGGAAAGTCGATGCCCGTGATCACAGAGGATGCAGAAAAGGAATCTGAACTTCTGCTCCAGAAGCTGTTATTACGTTTAAGTTTGGCAGAAGAGCAGCCACCCCGGAAATTCATACAGTCAGCGACGAGAATAATAATGATTATTACAATGAAGGCATGTTCTGGAGTCAGAGCCGTACCACCTGGCACCGGCGCGGTCCCGAGCTGCCTGCACCTGGCAGCGCCCTCCTCAGGACACGGCAGAGCTTCGAGGACGCGCGTGTCACTGCGAGCTGCCCTGTGGGCAAATCTAGGGGTAACGCAGGGGTGGCCTCGTCCCGAGGCTCCAGCACAGCGGGGTGCTGGTGGGCAGGTCGTGACAGGAGCCACGGTTGGCGAGGAGGGGCTCAGCTCTGTCTCTCCCAGTCGCCTCTCGTTGGGACCTGCTGGGAGGCAGAAACCCCAGAACGTTCCAGACCAGGGCCCTCAGCCCCCCTGTGCGAGGGGAGTGGGCTGAGAAGTGAGATAAACTCCCCGCTCGCTGCAGGGGGAGTTGGTGGGGGCGGGACAACATGCAAACGCCCTGTCCCTGTTGGGGGGTTTCCTGAGCGCTGAGGGACACGCGCCACCTTCCTGCCCCTCCTGGGACAGCCACCGCCCTCAGGGTCCCTGTGGCAGCGCTGTGGGACCAGGCTGCTGTCCATTTCAGAACAAAAGTGAAAGTAAAATAGAAACGATTTTAACTCCTCTGCCCGCTGATGAAGATCCCATCCAGCAAGGCTCTTCTCAGAGCAAAGCCGTGGGGCTGAGGGGCGCAGTGGCCGGAGTCCCGGGGGCCAGGCCGCCCAGCGGGGGACAAGCGTGTGCACCCAGCTTCTGCCGTCTTCCTGCTGAGCCGCCCAGGCAGGTGACTCATGGCTCTGAACCTTCATTTCTTCATCCATCGCCCGTGCAAATAACACCTTCATCAGCGGTTGAAGAGTAGACGGAGAGACTCGCTTTCCC